>NW_012116199.1:308885-331029 GCF_000951035.1 Colobus angolensis palliatus
GGGCAGCTGAGCTGTGGCTGCGTGGGCCCCCGCGGCCCCGCGCACCGCCGTCCCGCTCGCTCTGCTGGGTCTCGCTGGACAGCAGGCAAACCATCAATGCAATTTGGCTGTGAACCCAGAGGCCTTCCCTAATATCTCCTCACTGGAGGGGAAAAAATTGCATCTGCGGTGCTTTAAGTGCTCCTTTAAATTTGGGAGATGTCAGTGATGTCATCATTAACTAAAACTTTCCTTCATTGGACACAACCGCTCAAGTGTACCCTCCTCCCGCCCGGTGAAGCTATTGCAGCCCTTTCAGAATCTCTGTAATAAAATGGATTTGCCTCTGCTCTGTAAACTCAGCTACCTCACACAAGTGCAAATGACTTTTATTTCTGTCTATTGAGTGGAGAATGAATAGATTTAAGAGTAGCTGAAGGGAAACTTGTGAGACCCCGATCAGGGAATCCCTTCATCCGCAGCACAAGGATCCAGGGGAAGTCATGTATGGCGTGCACATGGTTACCGCCGGTGATAGCTTGGTAAATGAAAGTGGGCTGTAAGAGGAACAATTTTTTAAAATATTATGGGGCGGATAATGTGTCCAGGAAAAGGTTGACAGCGGGACCTATATCTTTACAGGTCTTAATTGCTTCAGGAAAATCTGCAGCTGTCCTTCTTCACTGTCTTCCTCCTCCAGGGTGTGCCCGGGAGAAGCCCGCCCTGGGCAAAGGCGGAGAGGCAGGTTCACTAGGGTCCTCTCAGCAGCTGTGTGTCCCACCACCTTCAAAGGCCTCTTCAAGAGCCAAAGAGGGTTCAGGAGAACAGAGGTAGATCTGAACGGCACTCTCAGGTCTGGATAAACATGCCCCGCTAAATGGGATCAACACTTTGTTATTTCATTGTGCGTATGCCATTAGTACCAATTCTTATGGGAACAAAACTAAGCAAGTTCCCAAGACAATCTGAGTATCTACTTAAGCCTATCATATCGAAAGGATATCCAATAAGGGACAAACGTATTGACATTTTCATATTTAATAATTAATGACAACTCCCAATTGGTTAAAATAAGTATGCCTCAAATTATGACTGTGATTGTATTGGGTCTGTAAGGAATTTAATAGCATATGTCACGCAAAAGTTGGAACCTGGTTAGAACTTCGATCTTTTGAACCCTGTATTGGTGTGAAAAGAATGGGAGAACAGTGGTTACTTAGGCCTTTAGTGTTCAGGGTGATAATGGGTGGAAATCACCGCTTTAGAAAGTATTGCCACATACAGGTCTCACCTGGGCCTGGATCATAGGTGGCAGGTGTTCCCTTAGAAAGTAACTCCTGAGGCCACCAGGCTTGGTGGAGAAGGAGAGGGGACGCCTTTCTCTGAGCGAGTGTGTGTAATTCTTGGCCTCTGACCTCCTGATGGTGCCGCATTTATTCCCAGTGGTGTGCCTCAGTGAGATGAGAAACTGGCTCCAGATGAGCTGCTTTTGGATGATGCTGTTCCCGCTGTCTGTAGTTGCTTTAGAGCTCAACTCTTGAGTTGTGGCAGAGATTCTTCTTTACAACATGTCCTCAGTAGTATGAAAATGGGTTTTTAAGGGTCTGGATTGCAAACTGTGAAAATGGAGTCTGTGAAACCAATCTGGCCCCGTATCCATCTTTTTGTTTTTCACCTGTAGACTCGTGAAAATATTCACCACGTTTATGGTTTAACTCACTGTAGCACTTGTAAAACTTCGAAGTGTTTCCACTAAACCTTTAGGTATGGGTCACTTATTTCCCTAAAACATTTTAAAACCTCCGCTTTAAAGCCTCTTCATCCCCCCTTGTATGTTTAGAGTACTTAAACTTGGGAGCTGTCAGTGATCTCCCAAAAGAGATCACTGTCACATCTTCCGTTTCTAAGAAGTCAAAATTGCCCTGATTTTCTTTCTGTTCCCTCTGGAATCTTAAGGTCATTTATTCATGCCTTAGGCCCACAGAAGAAAGGTTGAATCAGCTCTTGTGGGCCAGCAGGGGGCGTGCTAAACGCGGCTTGGCAGGCGTGTGTCAGAGCCACCTTGGGAGTGGGTCGCCAAGTTGAGGTGGGTGCGTGTGTGTGCGCTGGTGTGGTCCGCCCCCGGTTCCCCCGCCCCTCCCGCTCCGCTCCCGTATGCCTGTCTCCCAAGAGATGGAAACTTAAGAAAGGATTGGGGGCACATACTTGAATGGCCACAGGTTGTGGAGTCTGGAATGTAGGCCTCCCTAGCAGAGAAATTGCTTCAATGGCTCCATGTCTTTGGAAGGTGGCTCTTAGCACACTTTGAGTCTCACGACTGAGTGCTTTGTCAGACTGCGGAAGTGAGAGTGTTAGTTTGGAGAGGAGAAAGTTGACTTCAGTGAACTGCAAGCTGGTGTCCTGGTCAGAGCGTGAATGTGCCAGCCAGGGCAACGCGTGGAAATCCTCTCCTGCACACCCTTGAGGTTTGCTCCTGGCTTTGACTCCGGATTGACTTAAGCCCTGGGACTTTGTGTGGTGGTACTTCCTAGAGGGGCCTATTTGACCCCTTGCCCTGGATTATAGGTGGCAGGTGTCCACTTAGGAAGTAACTCCTGTGGCCCCCAAGCCTGATGGAGGAGGGAAGGGGCACCTTGCTCTGAGCAAGCTGTGTGCAAGTCATGGCCTCTGACCTCCTGGTGGTGCCATGTTTATTTCCATGATGTGCTTAAATGAGATGAGAAGGGCTTTTGGCCTTAAAATTTCTCTGATGAAAAACATTTCATTACTGTGCTTTTATTTTTCCCTAGAAAATGAAAACAAGAAAAAAAAAAAAGACAACTATGCTTTTTCACTTAAAATGTGCTTAATCTGATTTTAAGTGTGTGCCAGGTTATTCAACCACATGTTCCCTGGGAGCTTTTTCCTCACAGCGATTGAGCTCAGAGAGGCCAGCTGTGCTCCAGGGCCATCTTGGTGAGTTGGGATTGGTGTTTCCCATGCTTAGATGGTCATTGCAGCATCTGCGTGTGTTACTGAAGACCAAAGACTCGTCCTCTCTTCTCCTGAGGTTGTCATGGAGCCCCCATGCAAAAGGGAACATTTTAAAAGGAAATAAGTTTCATAGATGCCCTACTAGAGAACTAGCCCAGTGCTATGACTGGGCATTTCTTTATGCTTCTCATTCCATTGAAATTGCGTGGAAAACTGAGCTATTGATTTCAGGGGGGCAAATGGGAATAACATGTTTTTCAGCTTTAGTGAACCAGGCTTTTCACCTTGATTAAACACTGTAAATGGTTAAAGGGGAAGTGCCACTAGATGTAAAATAGGTGATGCCAAATCCCTTTAGAAGCTGTTCATTCTTGAGGACAAAATGGGAATAAAATATGCTGGTTCTTTTCTGTAGCATATTTAATGTGAAAATATTTTACCCTTGAACCTTGGAAAAAGAATTTTATTTGCCCATTGGTAGACTGCCATGTCTCCCAGAAAGTTTGTGTGTGAGACCAAGAATAAGATGGCCTTAACGCAGATGCCACAAGGGGGGAACCGCCTTCATCACACTTTTGGAATGGCGTTCTTCATCATTCATAGTAACAGACGGGAGAAGTGGGTTAAAAATAAGTCTTTAAAAAGCTGAAATGGAGAGAAGGGCCGGACGCTGCCTTATTACTTGCCTGTGTTGTGGAGGCGTGTTTAGCTGGCTGGTTTGCACACAGCGTTTCTGGACCAGGAAGTGGGGGAGTATAGACTACGATTGGGAGGGAGTGGGCCGTGCAGCAGCCGCAGCTGGCCAAGGCCTGGCCTGTCATGCTGTAGGCTCCTCGTGGCAAAGGGAAAGGGCCTCCCATGCATCTAAAGCCTTACTGGGTAAAATTGTGTGATTCCACAAAACCCCAGTCCTTGCTATTACCGATTTCTGCTCCACAGCATCTCACATTCTGAGAAGTCAAATACACATTAATGCTAATACAGGTTTTAAATACATCTGTCTTAGTTAAGTAGGTAAGTCTAAAGTAAATTCATTTTGTAGGATTGAAGGATTTTGAGTTTCTCCTTCCAAGGAAATATTTTCTATTTGAGCATAGTTTATTCTTAACCTAGTTTTCCTTATAAATATAATGGAAATTTGATGTCTGAATGAATATACATGAGTAGGATGCAGTATTGACTTTTATGAAACATAAAATTAGACCTTTGAAATTCATTTCCTTGTCTGTTCAGCATTTCATTTGTTTTATTAGATTACTGTTAAGTTTCACATGGTGCTGGGGATTGGTGTGAACAGACCATACACCCATCCCTCTGTGAGATTAGATTAAGTTTCTCAGTTACTGAGTCAAAGGTTTAGGAGCTCACTCAAGAGGAGGTGGCTGCCTGGAGTGAGAGCAGACGTCTGTCTGTGGTGCAGACGGATTGAACCTTGCTACCTCTGAGAAGACCCCAGTTTTCCTGCCCGCAGGGCTAACACACCCGTCTTCAAATAATTTACCCAAATAATCTCTGCACTCACATTTTAGGAACTTTCTGTGAATTAAGTTCTCTGAGTTTTTACAGTAAGCTCAGGGCTAGCCTGTCATGTCTTTGTTGCAGAAGAGATCACAAAATGCACAGTGTCCTGGGACTCAGCACGTCCTCCTCCCCCAGATCACCTTACATCATCCCTGAAGTCCATGCAATACCCTTTTATCTTGGGGGTCTAAAACCCATACCATGGTTACAGCCCATTTTCTCAAAATTCCTCTAATGATGATTTGAGGTTTCAAGAATACCTGTGCTATTGTAGTGTGGGCAACACATTTGCATGTATAATTTTTCATGCCTTTTACAAAACTTGTTTGACATCCAAGAGGTACGTAGTTAACTTTTTCTTTTTGAAATGTATGAATTGGAGTATTTGTTTCGACTGTCTTTTAAATAATATACCATCTCTTGAGAGAATCATCACTGAACAGTAAAAATAAATGAGACATGCTTCCAGTTCACTTGAATTTGATGACCAGTTGTGTAACCTTGGGCACAGCCCCAGGTGGGGCCACAAGGGCAGAATATCTCTCGGGCCATCCTGTAGGCTTTAGGGTAGAACAGGTGAGTGAGTGTATACCATGCGTTTTTAAGTTCTAGATTGATAAGTTGTTCAATAAAAGGAATTGGAGACAGTATTTGTCTCACTTCCCATTAGCCCAGTTTCTATCCTTTGACAGTTGATGTAGTTATAGTTTGCACTTGTAACCAAGGCATTGCTTAGATGAACTTGCTTTGACTTGTGTGTGTGTGTGGGGGGGGGGGCGGGCGGTGGGTAGGGGAGGAAGAAGGAGGCGTGGGTAACAAGAATGGTGGGGCTTCTATGGCTTGGGGATTCTTGTAGTTAAAAGTCATTAGCCATGATATGATTTGGCTGTATCCCCACCCAAATCTCAACTTGAATTGTATCTCCCAGAATTCCCATGTGTTGTGGGAGGGACCCAGAGGGAGGTAATTGAATCATGGGGCTGGTCTTTCTCGTGCTAGTCTCATGATAGTGAATAAGACTCACAAGATCTGATGCATTTATCAGGGGTTTCTGCTTTTGCTTCCTTTTCATTTTTCTCTTGCTGCCACTGTGCAAGAAGTGCCTTTCACTCCCTGCCATAATTCTGAGGTCTCCCCAGCCATGTGGAACTGTAAGTCCACTTAAACCTCTTTTTGTTCCCAGTTTCAGGTATGTCTTTATCAGCAGGGTGAAAACAAACTAATGCAGTAAATTGGTACCAGTAGAGTGGGGTGTTGCTGAAAAGATACCCAAAAAAATGTGGGAGTGACTTTGGAACTGGGTAACAGCCAGAGGTTGGAACGGTTTGGAGGGGTCAGAAGAAGACAGGAAAATGTGGGAAAGTTTGGAATCTCCTAGAGACTTGTTGAATGGCTTTGACAAAAATGCTGATAGCAATGTGGACAGTAAGGTCCAGGCTGAGGTGGTCTCAGATAGAGATGAGGAACTTGTTGGGAACTGGAGCAAAGCTCACTCTTGTTATGTTTTAGCAAAGAGACTGGTGGCGTTTTGCCTCTGCCCTAGAGATTTGTGGAACTTTGAACTTGAGAGAGATGATTTAGGGTATCTGGCAGAAGAAACTTCTAAGCACCAAAACATTCAAAGGGTGACTTGGATGCTGTTAAAAGCATTTCATTTTAAAAGGGAAAGAGAGCATAAAAGTGTGGAAAATTTGTAGCCTAACAATGCAGTAGAAAAGAGAACTCCATTTTTTTATGAGAAATTTAATCCAGCTTCAGAAATTTGCATAAGTTGCAAGGATCCTAATGTAAAACACCAATACCATGGGGGAAATGTCTCCAGTCCACGTCAGAGACCTTCATGACAGCCCCTCTGGAGAACAGGTCTGGAGGCCCAGGAGGAAAAAGTGGTTTCATAGACTGGGCTCAGGGTGTCCGAGCTGCACAGCCTAGGGACTTGGTACCCTGCGTCCCAGCCACTCCACCTGTGGCCAAAAGGGACCAACGTAGAGCTCAGGCTGTGGCTTCAGAGGGTGGAAGCCCCAAACCTTGGCAGCTTCCAGGTGCTGTTGAGCCTGTGGGTACACAGAAGTCAAGAATTAAGTTTTGGGAACCACCACCTAGATTTCAGAAGATGTATGGAAATACCTGGATGCCCAGGTAAAAGTTTGCTGCAGGAGCGGGGCCTTCATGGAGAACCTCTGTTATGGCAGTGCAGAAGGGAAATACGGGGTCAGAGCCCCCACACAGAGTCCCTACTGGGGCACTGCCTAGTGGAGCTAGGAGAAGAGGGCCACCGTCTTCCAGACCCCAGAATGGTAGATCCACCAACAGTTTGCACCGTGCACCTGGAAAAGCCACAGACACTCAACACCAACCCCTGAAAGCAGCCAGGAGGGAGGCTGTACCCTGCAAAGCCACAGGGGTGGAGCTGCCCAAGACCATGGGCATCCGTCTCTATCATCAGCCTGACCTGGATGTGAGACCTGGAGTCAAAGGAGATCATTTTGGAGCTTTAAGATTTGACTGCCCTGCTGGATTTTGTACTTGCCTGGGCCCTGTAACCCCTTTGTTTTGGCCAATTTCTCCCGTTTGGAATGGCTGTATTACCCAATACCTGTACCCCCCATTGTATCTAGAAAGTAACTAGCTCGCTTTTGATTTTACAGGCTCATAGGCAGAAGGGAATTTTCTTTGTCTCAGATGAGACTTTGGACTGTGGACTTTTAAGTTAATTCTGAAATGAGTTAAAACTTTCAGGGACTGTTGGGAAGGCACAGTTGGTTTTGAAATGTGAAGACATGAAATTTGGAGGGGGCCAGGGGCATATTGATATGGTTTGTCTGTGTTCTCACCCAAATCTCAACTTGAATTGTGTCTCCCAGAATTCTCACATGTTGTGGGAGGGACCTAGGGGGAGGTAATTGAGTCATGGGGGCTGGCCTTTCCTGTGCTAGTCTCGTGATAATGAGTAAGTCTCGTGAGATCTGATGGGTTTTTCAGGGGTTTCCGCTTTTGCTTGTTCTTTATTTTTCTCTTGCCACCACCATGTAAGAAGTGCCTTTCACCTCCCACCATGATTCTGAGGCCTACCCAGCCATGTGGAACTGTAAGTGCAATTAAACCTCTTTTTCATCCCAGTTTCGGGTATGTCTTTATCAGTGGTGTGAAAATGAGCTAATACAAGCCAGCTCTGTTAAGCAATGCTAAGTGAAGTTCCTCTCAATCAGAGTAGATAGCGAACTCCCCGGGAAGCTGGTTACGTCTCCTGTACCTCAGGTGCTGCTGTGTATGAGAATAGCAGGCACGCAAGGGCTAATTGGGCAGGATCATTGCAGAACATACTTCCTTATCCTTGGGGATGATGAAAGATTAGTCCTTTACATGAAAAACTAGGGGATGGGGGAGAGGAAAAAGAATAACAGTCCAAAGGTAGAGTCCCGTGAGTAGATTTCAGGGAGGATAGTGGGCAGTGACTGTGACCTGAGGTCCTGCCAGAGAGGGTGATCTTGGCATTTTCCCCTGGGGGAGGCATGACCCCAGGCTAGGGTCTGCACTGTCACCCCCACCCTAGGTACATTCCCTTGCAAAGCCTAGAGCTGCTGCCAGAGCATGTCCTTGGCTCTGAGACCACTGGCCTTTTTTTGCCATTAGTGTTGACTGCCATGGTGAAGGACACGGGTCTCTGTGCCATCTGTGGGATGACATGGGCCCCCAAGGAAGGACGTGGGTCCTTTGCAAGTGCAGCATTAGATTATTAGATTGAGTGAAAACTCTCTGGTTGTCTGTTTAACTTGGCATTGTGGGTCTGCAGCTATTGAGTAGGCACATTGAAAGGCTGCACTTAACCCCTTGGAAACATGTCCTAGAATTGCAAGGATGGGTTGCAGTTCACCCCCAAATCTCTTGATTATTCTCTCTACCTTGTCTGAGGTGTTGAATGTGAACTCAGCCCTTGGGTCCACATGGTTATAAGTGCCCACTGACTCTGGGTTCTCAGACGCGGCACATGCAGCCAGTTGTGACATCCCTCCGGGGTCCTCTGCCTGTACTGCAAGAGGTAGACGAGGTTTCTCCTACCAAAACTGACTTACTCCATTTACAATCTGGCAAGCAGTATGTTCAGAAATGCATCATCAGAAAAGGTGCTTCAGGGGCCTAGATGAGGAGTGGATACAGGTGAGCCAGCCCACTGCTTAGCATGTATGGTTTATTAGAAGATTGGTGTGTGGTTGCATTCACATTAGACTCCTTCCATGCCCATTGACTAGTGACTAGAGAACCTGGTCCAGGCTGGGGAAAGAGAGTGTCCACAGCCTAGAGGAGGACTCCTTCTGGCTTGGATCCTTACTCTGGGGATATTCTCTAGGTCCTAACCGAACATGTGAAATGAAGAACCATAGCTGCCTACTCTGATATCCCTTTCAACTTCATGATTCTGTACAAAATTAATTCCCTGGTTCTCCCAAAGTGCTGACTGATCAAGGGGAAGGGAAGCCCTGCTCAATGCTGTGAGGGAACAGGTAGAGGGAACAGGTAGGAAAAATTAGGTGTCTTTTAAAAATATTTATCTCTGGCCGGGTGCGGTGGCTCACGCCTGTAATCCCAGCACTTTGGGAGGCCGAGGCAGGCAGATCATGAGGTCAGGAGATCGAGACCATCCTGCCTAACATGGTGAAACCCCATCTCTATTAAAAATTAAAAGAAAAAGTAGCTGGGCGTGGTGGTGGGTGCCTGTAGTCCCAGCTACTTGGGAGGCTGAGGCAAGAGAATGGTGTGAACCCAGGAGGCGGAGCTTGCAGTGAGCCTAGGTGGCACCACTGCACTCCAGCCTGGGTGACAGAGTGAGAGTCCGTCTCAAAAAAAAAAAGAAAAACATATATATATATATGTGTGTGTGTGTATTTATCTCCACTTCTGGGGTGGAGGAGAATACTGAGCATTTGAATAAGTATTTATAATTAGAAATGAGTTGTGTGGACATTGTTCCTCCCTCTGCCTCTTAAGCCCTTGAGGAGAAGCTCATGCATTATTTCTCGTTACATCTCTGAGGCACCTTGTTCAGAACAGTCTCTCCATTCATGTTTGTTAAATGCATTTAATAGCCCTATGGGAATTAAAATTAGAAATTTAATTACTCTTCCTCGAATTGCTTAGCTCCCATGAGTTCAGAAGCGTTGCAGTTGGGAAAGCTGCTTGTATAAAATTTGAAACATTTCATACTTAAGCTTGCAGTTCAGTGGCATGCAAAATTGTGTTTACTTGGGTTGCAAGTAAACAAAAACCAGATAATTTGCTGGTTAGTTGTAATGGGACTTGCTTGTCCTACAGCAGAGTGAGAGTTCAAAGAAGAATTATGGTTTCAGATTTTCCGTTCCATAGATTTTTAAGAATGCAATAAATTAGATGTACTACCTTGAAAATGTTAGTGATAGAAAAGAGAAAATGGAAGGTCACATGAATATGTCATGTTCGAAACAATCCTTAAGGAAAAAAGAAAATTCATAATGGAAGAAAAGACATGGTCGATTAAGATGATTGATTACATTAACTTTGTATATTAAAAAATGGTGGCAAATCCTAAACTTCAAATTCTCTTAATATCTCCCCCAGAAAGGAAGATACCACTGCCAGGCCTGTGTCACTGCTGGGTACATGCTCAGAGCTGTGGCTGTCCTGGCTCTCTGAAGGGCCCAGGCCAGGGATCCTCCACTTCCCACTGAAATGACGTGGGTACTTTAAAAATCTTAATGTCTGGGCACTTCCCCAAGAGGTTCTGATATCAGCAACCGAGCCACAGCTTTGGAACCCTCTGGGACTTTTATAAAAGCCCCTATTGATTCTGGATGTGAGAACCACTAGCTTCAAGGAAGTTCTTGTAACTTTAGAAATGCAGGGAGACAGGTCCAGGACAAACAGGAAGGACCATGAGTTCCTCTTCTCTTCTTCTATATTATCCCACAAAGGGGAAAGAAAGTTGGTTTCCTTAAAGCAGAAAATTGAAAGACATCTGCAAGATGAACTGGTAGAATGTTTACTGTTTGATCAAATGATGGTTTTATATCACTTAACTGAATATATAGCTGGCTTACAAATGTTTATGTTCACGAGATCTGTTGTATAACATGGTGGCTAAATTAATAACAATGTATTATAGACTTGACAATTGCTAAGAGTAGAGTTTAAGTGTTTTTACCATAAAAAGTAATAAGCATGTGAGGTAATGCATACATTAATTAGCTCTATTTAGCCCTTCCATGTACGACACGATGTGTTGTACACCAAAATATAAACAACAAAAACACACAGTTTTGTCAAGTTAAAAAATAAAACAACAACAACAAAAAAATAGTTTTGTTACGAAAACAAACAATGGTAAGATGTACAGCCATGCAGAGGGAAATCAAACAGTTTGCCAGGTTTGTTAACTTGCATACAGTATATCACCAAGTCTTGACCGTTTTATAGTGCTTTGCAGTTTGCAGAATACTTTTGTGTAGATTATCTTATTTGATCTTCCCAGTAACTCTGTTATCAGGAGGGAATTTGTTCCCATTCTACGGGTGAGGAGACTGAGGATGGCAGTCTGTGGTCTTCCACAGTGGTCAGAGTGACCGGCACACTTGGGATGGCCCTGTCTTCAGGCCCCATGTGACTGCCCCTCACCTGGTGACGGTCTGGTGGACTCCACCACTGCCTCCCTGACATTTTCGTGACGTCTGTGGGAGGCTGAAACGAAGACATTCATGTGAAGCTGACTCTGCCCAAGGCTAGCACAGCGGCCAGCCCGGCGAATGGAGGGGCTGGCTGGGTTGGTGGTGTGCACTGGGGTGGGGACGTGAGCCAAGACAGGGAACCTGGCCGTTGTTCTTGTTGTGTTTGCCTCATTCTCCTGCGCGTCTCTAGCCTTGCCGTCTTCTGTGGCAGCAGCATCTGTATAGCATTATCCATCCGTGCGAGCAAATACCTGCTTTCCCTCCTTAATAGTGTTTTCCTTGGACGAGTCTTTGTGCCCTTAACTATTCCCGCTGCCCTGTCCTGCAAAGTTGGGTCCCATCCCTGTACCTGGACATTTGGCAAATGCACATGGCTGAGCTGCAGCCTCTTCCTCTGGTCTCTATTTTCTCTGTCTAGGATTTCCGCTCTGTAGAGGGGTCTTTGAACGAAGCCTTCACGCTAGCCACGCTGCACAGCAAGAGGCGTTGGACCTCGGGGCGAAGGCATTCGGGCCTCCCTCAACATCTTGACTATGACTACTCTGGTCAGTGGCTGTGGTCCACCTCAGTCTCCTTGCCACCCTTGCCCTCTGGCTACCTGCCACACCTGTCTTATGGGCTCTCTCCTTGCTCCAGGAGGTCCTCAGTGGGCTGCTGGGGACTTTGACCTCACCCTTCTGCCCCTGAGCAATACTCCTTACCACCTGCCCCCTTGTTATTTTATCTTGGCGGGAGAATAAGGTCTGCCCTTTCCGGGAAGACAACAGTGCCACAACACAGTGATATACATACTTTTGTCCCCAAGATGTTCATAAAGTACTACCGGGAATTTTTTATTTTAAGTAATTAACCTTCCCTTGTTGATTTTCTTTTTCCCTTTCAATGTTCTTTCTCTTGCAAAAGTTGCCCAAGAAGGAACTAAACTACTGCACGTATTATAATAAGGAGAGGGCACATGGTTCAGTGCTGCAGTCTCAGCAGAAAAACCCTTTTTCAGAATTGAAAGTCCAAAGTAGACATTGCTAAGAAAAAGTGAGCAATCAAGTGGCAATACCTTTCATGGTCCAGGATATGCCCAGGACAGCAGAGCGAGGGAAAGCCAAGTGTTGAAGGACGTGGGGGCAGTCTGGAGTCACATGTAGTCTCTGCCCTGGAGCATGTGCTGTGTATGTCACACTCTTCCTAACACCGAGGGGCCCTGTGCAGCCCGCGCTGACTGCCTAGTGGCTTGCATTTGCTCTATGTGTCCACTCCCCCTGGGTCCCAGGCTTCTCCCAGGACAGCTTGCCATCCCTGTGTGCTTTCCTTTCCTGAGTGTGTAAGGGGGAGGGCGTGGGAACCCACGTGCCGGCAGAGGGGACTGCGAGTGCGCAGGCCAGGCCTGGGTGAGAATGAGACACTCCCAGCCCCAGGCCCCACACTGGGTTTGCTTTCCATCCGTGCTGCCTTCTTCTGGGAGGCCCATGGCTAAGGCAGTTCAGCTACCAGCTCTAGTGTCCCTGTATGTGACATCTGCCTTACAGGTGACAGCAGGCCCCAGGTGCTACTGTGGGCTCTGGTTGGCTATTTTCCTAGCCCTTCTTCCTTCAAGACGGAGCACAAACTGTCTGGGTCAGGGCTAGGGCAAATTTGGGCCTAGGAGCTGGATCTAAGATCTGTTCTATCCATTGCCTGGGAGCTGAGGGGCCTCGAGGAAGGGTCTCACTGCTTTGAGCCTCTATTTCCGTGTTGTGGAACGAGGGTAAGACTAGGTGCCTTGCAGGGTTGTTCTTGTAGGATTATTGTTAAGAGGACAATGGAAGGACGGTTGGCGTTCGCCGGCTGTCAACTACTAGAGAAAGGTCACCTGGGAAAAGAGAGGGGCTCAGTGGTCAGGGGCCGGCCAGTGACAGCGCTCTGTCCAGCAAGCCCCTTCTCCCCCGGCTTCTGTGATGCTCCCAGCTGCGAAAGAGCTCAGAGCCAGAAATGACAATCTGGACCCTTTGGGCAGACGTCAGAATTCCCTTGTGTTCTTTCCTTTTTGGGGAGCATACCAAAGGATTGTTCAAACCTTTGTCTGCTGTGCGTCATCACTTTAATTTTTACATGGATTGTGGATGAGTTTAATTAACATGTGTGGCGAGGAGAGGTTGAGAAGAAGCCGGTCCTGAGGGAGCTCCACTTTGCCCATGGCGTTTTGAGTATAACCATCTGTTTGGGGGAAACTTTGTGAAACATGTTCCATAAAACATACTGACATCTACAAAGATCAACTAATACAGAGCTTCTCAAACCCCAAACTCTCAGCACCTTGCTCCTCTCTGTGTGTATAGCAAGGCAGAGGGTGTACATTGCTCTGTAAAAATTGAGTCATACTAGTTTTTATTCTTTCCTTTGCTTAGTTATTTATTTTTCATGAAAAAAATCTAATATTTGCACAGGTTAAAATAATAAGTTCAACAAAACAAAACAAGAGCATACAGTAAAATGGGGGTCATTTTCTTCCCTCAATCCCCATGCCTTTCCCAAGGGGCATTACTACTAATTGCTCCTTGTGCATCTTTCTAGAAATAGTCTGTGGATATCCAAGACTATTAAACATATAGGAACATACATAGAATACTTGTTGGAGATTATTCCATTTTTAGTCTACAATACATGCTATTTTAACTAAAAAAGTATTCAGTTAAATTATATTTTTATTTAGTGATTAAAGACTTGCTGCATTTACATGTCTTACTTGTTGGAGCATAAAAGTTTCTAAAAGTTCCCTTTCTTGGTTTGGGTAGGCCAGCCTGGAGTTACCCTTTACGTAGCAGCCCCTCCCAGGCATAGCTCCTATAGCAGAGCCAACTGGTGTGCAGGAAGTAATGTCCCCCGGCCACTCAGCTTATAGCCATGTGGGTTAGCTGAGTGCCCAGGAACAAGGGATGGATTTCAGGAGCAGCTATAGCCTCCATTCAATCCCTGTAAAATTAGGGGAAAACTATGAAATACCTGTTTGCTTATTATTGCTGTTTATTAACATTGCATTTACTGTGTATTTAGGGTTGGCATCTGCTCACTCGGGTTGAAAGATTACTAAATTTGCATATCAGTGCTTCCTTTTGCTCTACCCATTTCCCTATTTTGTTACTTACGCTATAACTTTTTACATTAGCAAGGCACATAACATTGGTCATCTCTTAGGTAAGGATTCTTTTTTTTCTATTTGTTTTTTTGATTGTCTGGAGTTCATTGTATAGTTTGTTTAATCCCTGGCTCTGTTTTCCTCCTTTCTTGTTCTCTTCTCACATGGCTCATGGCATACGCACACTTGAAGAATTCTTGCAAGCTTGAAAATATCTCTTGCCTGATTATAAAGGTCTTGAGTTGCATAATTCCCTTTAAAACTATATAGAGATATTTCTCCTGTCTTTTAGCACAGTTATTATGGAGAAATTTGAAATCAGCCTGTTTTTGCCTAGAGGTTCACGTGATTCTTTTAATTCAGTTAATTTACTTGAATGTTTCTGGATGCTGGTATTGTTGTATCACTTTCTTCTAAACTAAGCACAGTAAACCCTTGTAATTGACAGAGATGAGTCAGTTTATTTCAGAAGTTTTCTTGTATTATATCTCTGACCTTTTTTCTGTTAACAATTCAATAATGTTAATTATGTGCACATTGTTTCTTTTGTCTTATATTTGTCGTCTCTTTGATAAAGTTGATATTTCATATTCTCCTCCATTTCATTTGTTTGTCTCTTGGGTTGATTGCCCTTATTCTATTATTAATTTGCATCTAATGTGGTTTTCATCCCTATTCCATTTATTTTAATTTTTATTTCTTCATTTCTTTTCCATGCCCTGATTCTCTTTCTGTTGGTTTATGATCTCTTCTTTGTTCTTCTTCTTTTTTTTTTTTTCCTTTTTAGGAGAGTGTGGTAGGCAGGATAACAACCCCTCAAAGATGTCAGTATCCTAATCCCCAAAACCTGTGAATATGTTACCATGCCTGGCAGAAAATTGGCACTGAAAAATGAAATAAAGTTGAGCATGGAATTAAGGTGGCTAGTCAGCTGACTTTAAAATAGGGAGACTATTCTGGATTGTCTGC
This sequence comes from Colobus angolensis palliatus, assembly GCF_000951035.1. NCBI lineage: Eukaryota > Metazoa > Chordata > Mammalia > Primates > Cercopithecidae > Colobus > Colobus angolensis. Next base: position 324,132 of record NW_012116199.1, read on the forward strand.
ATAGGCACAATATAATCAGTAGGGTCTTTCTTAAAAGTGGAAGGAGGGAGGCAGAGAGAGCCAGAGTGATGGCAGCTTCAGGACTTTGCCTGACATCATTGCCTATTCTGGATTGTCTGCATAGGCACCGTATAATCAGTAGGGTCTTTCTTAAAAGTGGAAGGAGGGAGACAGAGAGAACCAGAGTGATGGCAGCTTCAGGACTTTGCCTGACATCATTGGAGGTGGGGAACCAAGAACCGAAGCATATGGGGGTCTTCAGAAGTTGGAAAAGAAGAGGGAAATGTTTCTCTTTATGGTGGGCAGAATAATGACCCCCAGAGGTATTCCTCTCCTAATTATCGCAGCCTCTGCATATGTCACCTTATGTGGCAAGAGGGAATTTGCAGGTGTGATTAAGTGAAGGTCCTTGAGACAGGGAGATGATCCTGGATGACCCAGGTGGGCCCCAGGTCATCACAAGGGAGGCATTGGGGTCAGAGTGAGAGAAGGAGATGTGGCAGTGAGAGCAGAGGTCAGAGTGATGTGTTTCCTGGAAGGGGTCCGCAAGCCAAAGAATGAGAGAAGCCTCTAAAAAGCATAAAAGACAAGGAACAGATCCTCCCTGGAGCATCCAGAAGGAATGCAGCCCTGCCAACACCTAGATTTTAACCCAATTTTAGATTTATGACTTTCAAAACTATAAGAAAATAAATTCCTATTGCTTGAAGCCACTCAGTTTGTGGTAATTCATTACGGTATTAATAAAAAACTAACAGAGAAAATTGGAAATATTTTTTATAAAGTCACTTTATCTGTGTCTCTATGGATATTTTCTCAGGCATCTGCATTTGCTCTTCTCCTTCCCCACCCTGTCTTCTGTGCCTGATTCCCATGCTGGTTGCTTTGTGATTTTAGTCACTTTTGAATGGGGTCAGGTCTTTGTTGAAGAATGGGAATGAGGGTGAAGCTAGGGAGGGGTGCACACTGGATTCAAGTTTGTGGTCTGAAATACATTTACTCCACATGAATTCCCTTTGTCTAAGGCAGGCTATGTTCCCTAGATTTCAGGGCTTAAGTTGGATGTTGTTCATAGCAGACCTCTTGTGTTTCTGTCCTACATTTGCTGCCTTTCTCTCTCTACAAGGCCAGGTCCACAGGCTGAGGCCCACTCAGTGGCCATGCTCCTGTATCCACAGAGCCCATTCATGACCAACCACATCGGGGCTAGGCCGTTTCTCCCCGTGGGGCCCATGTGCCTCCCCAGGTTCAGGAGGTGGGTGCTGGCTCTGTCTACGTTCCTGATTGCATTGGTTCTGGTACACTCAGTGGTTTGTGGTTTGTGGTTTGTGGTTGTGTCTGTCTCCTTGATTTGTTGGGGGTGGAATATATTTCTCTTTCTAGTTTTCTCTCTCCCTTTCCTTTTTCATTGTTTCTGGAGATTTCAAAGAAAGTGTGGAGGAGTAGATTGTTTGCTGGAAGCTGAGAAGCTGCTGTCTGCTGGCTGATTGTGTGGATACTGAGGGGTTTTGCTTGTAGTCTTTGGGGACTTCTTGTGCTTTAAGAAATAGGTCACTGTTTTGCACAGATGCTGAGCATTGTGTAGTAACTTTAGGGCTCCTTTTCCAAGAAGAGTTTTTGTTTGACTCCAGAACAATTCGTCACAAAGGCCCTTTTGTTAGATTAGACAAGCTATTGTGTTAGAGATTTGGCATCCCAGCGAGGGCCACCCAGGCCCTTCCTTGCAGAGCAGCCTGGTGGGAAGGGAGGCAGGCAGGTACCACCCTGAACATCTGTCCCACTTTTCCCCACCTCCACAGCTTGTCCCTGTATACTGCCTGGTCCTGGTGGCCTTGGAGTGACCACCTGTCTCTTGGAAGTCTGTGACCTTTTGGGTATTCATCAGTATAACCTTGAAGGAATTCTTACTGCTTTAGTAATTTAATTAAATCATTAATGTAATGAATTTTAAATTAACGTCATTTCTACGTGGTAAGAGTAGCAATCATTGATTGCCAAGTGCTTTGCCTATATTATCTAGTTTAGATTTCACAGCTACCCTGCCAGGCAGGTATCAGTGTTCAAGCCCACTTCACAGATGAGCCCATTGAGGAGCACAGAATTGGCCAGTTGGCTACTCACATGGCACAAAGCTCTCTTTATAAACATCTGACTTAGTCCTTTGTATGGAGGAGACATGTAGGTACTTTATCAGATTGAGTTGAAGGTTATGAACTTTGTGTATTCTCTTAGAAGCTATTTGTAGTTACAAATCTGTGGACCCAAACTGTATTATGGAATAGTTTATTGCAATAATTTGAGATTTGTTTGTTTTAAATTCTCATTTTAAAATAGTTGTATGTTAACAACCCTTAGTTTTTTAGAGTTTTTCATCTGCAAAACTTAGTTTCAAAGGCCATGGCAACTTAAAAGTGAGAAATCCTAAATTCCAAGGAACAAGAGTTGATGAAGATTTCCCCTCGGCCTGGCCTACTGTAGACTGTCCTGTTGGCAGCTCCTTCAGTCTGTTGCCCCTGGGGCTCCTGCCAGCAACTGGTGTGAAAGGGAGAGGGCACCCACACTTACTATCTTCAATTGCTGGCAAAAAGTCTACCTTGCGTTAAAAGGCAATCAGGGCTGGGCGCGGTGGCTCACGCCTGTAATCCCAGCACTTTGGGAGACCAAGGAGGGCAGATCATGAGGTCAGGAGTTCAAGACCAGCCTGATCAACATGGTGAAATCCCGTCTCTACTAAAAATACAAAAATTAGCTGGGCGTGGTGGCACGCGCCTGTAATCTCAGCTACTAGGGAGGCTGAGGCAGGAGAATCACCTGAACCCCGGAGGCGGAGGTTGCAGTGAGCTGAGATTGTGCCACTGCACTCCAATCTGGGCGGCATAACACCCTGTTGCAAATGAAATGAAACAAAGCAAAACAAAACAAAACAAAACAAAATGGCAGTCAGCTGAAGTATCTAAATACTTTTCTTTCTCTGCCTGCCTCCAAGTTTGTAGAGTTCACATGGGATTGTCAAGTCATGGGGATGTGTAACTGGTGAACTGTGGCTTCAGAGAAGCCAGAAGGGCTAAGCCCTAGCATCCCTGTAAACAGGAGGTCAGCAGGACCCAAAGGATTAGTTCAAATGATCAACTCCATCATGGTACTGTTGCAAATGTGGAGAAAAGATAAAATAAACCTGGTGTTTGGAAAACACTACATCCTGGGGTCACCTGTACAACCAGAATGTGTGATATCTTGGAAAATTAGGCCTCTTGATCTTTTTGGGTTACCTGGAAAGATTAGAGAATGAACCATCCATCCATCAGCTTCTCTGACCTTTCCTAAGTAGAGAATTCATGTATGACATTGATTCTATGACATTACCAGCCACTAACTCTTCATAGGCTGCCTGCTACCTCTTCTCTCTTTTCTTTCCATCTGCAATTAGTCATTTATTGATCCTTTTCCTTACATCCTCTAATTTCTTAGCCATTCTCTCACATTACCCCTTCTTCCAGCTCTCTGTGATACATTCTGGATAATTCCCTCAATGCTTCCTTCCACTTCATGAATCTACCTTCTACCTAATCCATGTCAAATCCACTTTAAAAACCAGCCTCTGGGTCTTTGATTTTGTGATTATAGTACTCATTTACACAAATTCTCTTCATTTCTCATCACCCTGGTCTTTTTAATATTGTCATACTGTTTACTTAGTGTTTTAATCATGTTTAAAAATGCTTGAATCAACCCTTAAAGCATTATTTTGGTCTCTAAGTGATCATTTATTATGTGAGCTTGGTGGTGGTGGTGATGGTGGGGTGGGAGTTGTTGTCTGGTTCTGTTGTTTCTGGGTCTGTTGGCTCTTATTCTTGGTGAATTACTGCTGCTTTTGTTTGGTCACTGGATTGCAGCCTCATTTTTGGCTTGACTTCAGGATATGCCTGGCCAATGAGGCTGTATTTGCTTCTGTCAGGCCTCCAAGGGTACCATGGGCTGCTTTGCATGTTAACTCCTTGGGTTGTTGGTTTTGGACACTTAAGTGGCTCTCTGAGCTGAGGACCTTCTGAAGCTGTGCCCTTTATTGGTGCATTGTCCTGCCTGCAGCAAGGTTGTGAAAGTGCTTTGTATGTGTCAGGGATGTCATGGGTGTGAGCAGAAGGATGGGGCCAGCCACAAACCAGGGAGCCTGCAGGCCTGTTTCTTTTTCTTTATTATTATTATTATTATTATACTCTAAGTTCTAGGGTACATGTGCACAACGTGCAGGTTTGTTAAATATGTATACATGTGCCATGTTGGTGTGCTGCACCCATTAACTTGTCATTTGCATTAGGTATTTCTCCTAATGCTATCCCTCCACCCTCCTTTGTGAATCTTACCCATGGTAATAGTGATTTTCGTGGTCGTGACATTATCAGAGCTGTTCAGATCTCCAAAGCAAGGTCTTCCCTGTGTTGAAACCCTTATGCCTTCAGTGGCCCCACAGAACCCTGCAATAACCAACGCCAGTAGATCTGGGAGCCAGAGGTCATTTTACTGCTTCTCTGGAGTAAGGTATACATTACCAAGTCACTGTGACCTGGGATCTTCACAAATAGCCTCCTTCTCATGGTGGTAAAGGGGAGGAACATCACTGGCCCTTAGTGGAGGGCAGCGGCTGCCTTGCTCTTTGACCATGATCACACCTTTTTTTTCATTTCTATCATGTGCTCGGCACCAACTCAGCATCAGGCCTGTGTGCACAGTGGCCTGGCTCTAGGCACTGCTGTCCTGTGTGTTGGGAATGGGTGGAATTGTTTCAGGAACATGCAGCATGTATGAACTGTATTTACACCTGGGACACATGTTTATGGAAAGTGTTCTCTGCAGCCCCATCACACCCTCTGCGTGCCCTGACATAGTGTGCTAGTCCCTTGCAGGCCTATTCACTCACAAGGATGACCAGGCTACGGCAGGCCTGCAGGGTACCCTGCCCTCTTGGCACAGCCTGGGAGAGGAGGAGGACGGTCCTTCCCTGCCCTGCCTAGCAGGGAACAACAAGGCGACCCTTGGCTTTTCATTGTCTCTATCTCTATATTTAGTCTATCCTAAATCTTGCTGCCCTTGGCTTTGTGCTCTTTCTTTCTACAGACTTTTTGTCTAAACTCATGAAAGTAGCAAGTACTCTTTGGAAAAATACCTACTTGTTGGAGAAGAAGTAAATAATCATATATGCAAAAAAAGTGATTTATCTGGTTTGGTTTTTCTTGTCATGGACATCATTTCTTGAGCCTTTTCCATGTTATAAATATTCTTCTTAAACCAATGTTTCACTGGCCGTGTGACACTGTGTTGAATGTGCGGTGGTTGTTGAACTGGGTATTGATGGGGACTCACCAGGGGCTGGGTGCCATGGCTTTGCTGAGGATGTGTTCCAGGTTGAGTAGATGAGTCTTGTCAGTGCAGCCTGGCAGGTCATCAGAGACGAGTGAGCCACACCAGTTCCTGTCCACTCTTGTTCCGTTGTCAGAGTTTTCCCCTTTTTCCTGTTCTTTAGGGTTCTCAGTGGGCTCCCTTCACAATTTTACTCTGATCTCTGCAATGTGGGCTCCTTCCAGCTTTCTAACTTAGTCCTTGGCAACATACCCAAAGAGTTTATATGTAATCCCATACCCTTCCTCCACAAACCTCTACCCAAAAAAGAAAAAGACAGTTTGGGCCAGAGGCTCTAGACTGGCCAGTGGGCCAACTTACCCATCTGGTGGAAAGCGCTCAGCCCACCAGGAAAAAGTCATGTTGATCATATCCTGAACGTGGGATTCCTTGGGTGTCTGAATTGGGAAATACGGAAGAAATCAGACAACTAGAAATAAGAGCAGAGGCCCAGAAGGTAGGAGGTAGAGAGAGTCTGAAGGACAAAGGTGAACAGAGCAGGGCTGTGGAGTTGCAGTGACTTGAGGCCGGAGAGCCTGTCCAGCAGAGGGGCAGAGCCTGCCAAGGGAGGGGAGGGAGCAGGTGGAAGCAGCCCCTGAAACAGCTGAGTCCCTGGCGTCCCACACTCTGGGGCCACTGTCCTGAGAGCTGCCTCCCTTCAGACCCCAGGCCAGTGGGCTCTCTTATGCATGGCATCCTGTAGAGTCCCCAGACCTCCTCCTGCATGGCAGAGTCACCAACCCGCCATGGGTCTGCAGATTGTCTGTGGTTGCACTCCAAGCACTTTGTGCTCCATGCTCACTCAGGCCCTCCCTGGCGGGTGCTTAGGCCGAGTTAGAATACCACTGGGTCCTGGCACATCTGCCAGAGGGGGGATAGAGGGTGCAGGGCGGAAGGGGGTGTTGCAGAGGTGCTCGGAGGGGCCTAGTACAAAGAGCACTGGGAGGTCGCAGAGTCCCCAGGCCAGCCCTGGCTGGGGGCTGGGGATCTGTAAAGCATGGCCAAATGCTGACCATGATTCCCCTGCCCAGAGCTGGATCCCGTGTGGCCCTGGGTGCACCATGTGGTTGGAGCCAGCACGAGGCCAGCTTCACAGAGGATGAGGGAGATGGAGGGTGCATGTGAATACTGGCTACTCCTGGGGCTTACCTGCATGATTTCTGATGTGCACGAGTGTACGCCCCACCTATTTGAAACCTGGGCAGAACCAGGACAGGAGTAGGGGCCAGAATCTGCACCAAGTGTGGCTCTGTGGCCTTTTCAATTCTCCTCCTCTTCAGATGGAGAGGTACAGGACGTGGAACAAGATGTGTTCAGAGCCATCAGGGAAACAGGTTTACGTCGCTTAGTGCAGGTGAGAGGATGCCCAGTGCCTGGGGAGCGGGGATGGCTGGCATGCTGAAGAATCCTGCTTTTTAATTATTATTTTGAACCAACTGTAGCATGGGAACCGGAAGGGATTTGAATGGCAAGAAGGCAGCCTATTTCGGGGCTCTCTCAGGAG
>NW_012116199.1:332654-351075 GCF_000951035.1 Colobus angolensis palliatus
CTCCTGGGTTCAAGTGATTCTCCTGCCTCAGTCTCCTGAGTAGCTGGGATTACAGACATGTGCCTGGCTAATTTTTGTATTTTTACTAGAGACGGGGTTCCACCGTGCTGGTCAGGCTGGTCTCGAACCCCTGACCTCATGATCCACTCGCCTCAGCCTCCCAAAGAGCTGGGATTACAGGCATGAGCCACCACGCCCAGCGCAGTGTGCGATTCTTGATTCTCTTTTCTGTCATATCCTGTGCCGCCTCAATGTGGGTGCCTGGGCTGCTAGAGGTCAAAAGGCACAGAGCAAAGGTGGAAAGTGTCTTTAAATGATAAGATGATTAAAGTTCACTCTTTCCTCCCAATTTTCAAATTTTCTGTCAAAGTTAATCTGTCCTTAGAACTTTGAATGGGCTTTGCGGAGAGGATTAATGAAGTCTGATTGATTGGAAAACTTCAAGGCATGGCCCTGCTCCCCTGAGGTCATGGCCCTCCTGCCTGGCTGGGTGGTCCTCACAGTGTGAACCATGTAAACCGTGAACCTCACAGTGTAAACCATGTGGTTTAGCAGGGAGTGAACGTGACTCCAGTGCATCGGGGACCATCAAAGAGTGCTTTGGTGCAGAGCTTGGAACCTGCCCACAGGGAACAGAAATGTGCTCCTGGACTTCATATCATTATGTGATGCAGGTGGCCCTACTAGTCCTTAACCTGTTAAGTTTGAGTTAGGCATAGCAGAAAAAATGAAACAAAAAACAAAACAGGCCAAAAACAATGACTGTGACAGAGCCAGGGTTTGTTTATTGTCACCCAGCTCAGCCGGGGTTCTGCCAAGCAAGGGCTCATCAGTGATGTTGTTACAGATGTTTGCAGAAGCTGTGGACATTGCCTTGCTTCTGTGCCTGGGCCTAGAAGGCTGCTGTAATTGTGTTAAATGGAAATTGTACAGATTGTCATTTCAAAATGGTACATTTTTAAAGGAAGAGCTGGAAAAATAGCATAGGTGTGGAAAAATCACTGTCAAAAGAAATAAGGATCACTGCCAGAACATGTTTTCAAGAGATTGACTGTATTAAGGCTTGATGGTAGGGTTTTTTTTTTTTTTTCTGAGAAAAAATGTTTTAAAAATTGTCTTGAGTTACAATGCCATGATCAGAAAAAAAAAAAAAAAATTATTGTCACTGGGAAGACTAAACCTTCTAAGAGAAATTCCCCAGAAGTTGGGGATGTAACTGTTCCCAGCATCCAGGCCACCTTTCTAGGGCATTTTGCCCCTTGGACCTCAGGAAAGCAATCCAGTGGGATAGACTTCCTGACTCCTCACATGTGCTGTGAGGACAGAGCACAAGGGCAGCCAGGCCTGGCTCTCCTCCTCGTTTCCACTGTGGGATGGAGACTAGGGTCTGCAGAGCAGTGGTGTGAGCCTGGATGTGTGCAGGAAGGGAGCAGTGCTTCTGGGAGGCTTGTGCACAGCAGTTTCTCACCCATTCCCTCAGCCCTTGGCTTCCTGGAACCGAGAGCATTAATTCGGATGCATGTCGCACTGGCATTTGGGGTTTGCGGAGCAGATAGCAAATGTAAGCCCATCTTTTGGAATGCTGGGCCCAGCAGTGAATTTGGGATTTTCTTCTGTTCTACTATGGCTTAAGTCATGAGAGACGTGCTTTAAATAGGGAGGCAGCGATGTCATTTACAGGCACTTTCCCAGCCCTAAGTAGGTCAGGGTTTTGTCACAGTTTTGAGGAGATCACAGGTGAGTCACAGTAAATTTGGAGAGTGACGAATCTTGTCAGAATTCAGAGTGCGTTTGTGATATCGTTAAATAGCATACCTTAATTACTGGCCTGTGCAGTGTTCTCTCTGTCCCCCCAGCCCCCATTCCCCGGAGTAGATAGTACAGTCTCCATTGAAACCAGCCATCAGAGGGATTCAGCCTCACTCCTGGCTGTGAAAATCTGATCTCTTGCTGGCTTAACTGGTGGGAAAAAACAAATCCTGGGTGCAAGGCATGAGAGTCGCCCCCTGTTGCTAGCCTCTCTCTCCCTTAGCCCTTGGCTGCACCACTTTTTATGGCAATAGAACCTCACGCACAAAGGGCACCTCAGAAGTTTGCAGGTAAATAAATGTAGCCAAATAACTGAACACACCTCGCAATCCACACCCAGATCAGGACACAGAATACACCCACACTGCAGGAGCCCTTCATACCCCTCTGGGGTCAGCACTGCCGTCACTTGTAACAGCGTAGATTTGCCTGTTTTGTACTTTAGGTACATGGGACTATGCAGGATGCATGCTTTTCCATTTGGCTCCCGTCACTCAATATTACGTGTGTGAGATTCATACAGGACCTTATGTGTAGTTGTAGCTCATTAATTTTCAGTGCAGTGCAAATATACAGCATTCACTGTTGATGGGCATGCAGATGGTTGCCAGTCTGGGCTGTTATGAACAGTATGGCTTTGGACATTCTAGAACATGGGTGGAGATGGGAAGAGAGACATTTTAGAGCCTGTTTTGCCAAACATCTGGATGCACTTCTGTTGAGTGGACCTAGGAGTGGAATTGCTGGGTGGCAGGTATGCGGGTCTTCAGCAGAGGACATATTCCATCTCTCCAAAAATACACTCTTCCCAGCAGGTAGAAGCCAAAAGACGGTTTCCAGGTAGAGTACATGAAGTTTTATGATGGCCATGGAGTATATTTTGGATTGATTTTGGGTCAAGCAGGAATACAGTGGCATTTTCGTAAGCAATTATTCTTAGAAATCTGAGAGAGGAGGACTGGTCTTGACAGAGGCAGATTCTGCATTTCAATGACGACGTTTTAGTTCAATGTTCGTTTGTGCAACTCAGTGAAATTTTGCTTGCTGTGCTCAGCCAGTGTCATCCACCAACAGAGCACATCCTGTCCCTGATAAACCGACTCAGTGGGTAATAAGGGAAGTGACTGTGTAGACGGGCAGAGGCACAGTGGAGCCGCCACATTGTCACTGTGCACCTGTTGCATGTGTCCTCCAGGCTTCCTTGTGTCCTGCATCCTCAGGGCCGTGTTTCAGAGCATGCCTTGGACACTGAAGACGCCCACCATTCAGCAGCCTGATTTCCGAGGCAGTTCATGGTTTGACCCAGGCTCTGTCTTCTGTCAGCATCGCCTCTCACTCTCTCTGAGGCCAACAGTATCTTCTGATCCCAGGTTGAAGTCCAAGTTGAGTGCCTTGCCCAGGAACTCTGTGACTAAGAAAAAGGGGCTGGAGCTTAGCCTGAGTCTTCTGACCACACACCCCAGGTGATTCTGTCACACCACAGCCCCCTCCTCTGTGTACCAAGCACATACATTGGAGGTGGTGCTTTAGTTTATAGTGATGATTAATAGGTCCACTAAACCACAGGCTCTTCTGTTGCTTGGCGGAGGTTCAGCTTTCCGTTCTCCATATTGCACAGGTGACGACATTCCTCAGCAGCAGGGTGTCGTGGCCTGTCAGAAGCCCTCCCAGCGTGATACTGAGACAAGCCTGTGACTTCGGGTATTCCTTTGCCGTGGCAGATAGTACATTCTATCCTCAGCAGTGGATGGATAGTGGTAGAGAATAGCTTCTATTCGTTTTCCGTGGTAGATAGCAAATTCTATAAAGTTATTTTAGGAAACTCTCGTAATGGGACGTACTGAGTAATGTGAAATCTAAATCCTCAAGAGGAATGTTTTGGCATTACTGTCCATTTTAATATTTCCTGTTCATGTGTGGTGTTGTGGTATTTTCTGAAACCTGAGCATTTTCCTTAAAAGCATATTTTCCACAACTACCAATGTCTCTTAGAGGGGACAAAAAAAGACTGAAAAACAGTCCAGTTAACTTCATGCTATATCTAACATTAAAGGACGCTTGATAACCTCTAGAGTGTAATGTTACCTTTCCTCATTCTGAGAATAGACTACTGTTATTTAGAGAGTGAAATTTAAGCTTCAATTTTATTTTTTATTATTATTATTATTTTTATTTTTATTTTTGAGACGGAGTCTCACTCTGTTGCCCAGGCTGGAGTGCAATGGCACGATCTCTACTCAGTGCAACCTCCATCTCCCGGGTTCAAATGATTCTCGTGCCTCAGCCTCCCAAGTAGCTGGGATTACAGTGCCACCATACCCAGTTATTATTTTTTTTTTTTTGTATTTTTAATAGAGATGGGGTTTCACCATGTTTTCCAGGCTGGTCATGAACTCCTGACCTCAGGTGATCCACCCACCTTGGCCTCCCAAGGTGCTGGGATTACAGGCATGAGCCACCACGCCTGGCCTAAGCTTCAATTTTATAATAGTCTATACAATTATTTCAGAAACTGCTGCCTGTGTCTTGAAATTTTAATGGGGATTTCCAGTCATCGTAGGTCATTTTTATTTTAAAAAGAGATTTTACTTTGTGTAGTTAGAGTCTGGTCAAGTTAAAGAGCTAGCAAGACAAAATAACAGAAACCAAAAAAAAAAAAGTTTTTTTTTTTTTAAAGCAAATAATGCAACTTCCAAAATATCATTTATGTTTTGTATCTATGTAAGTGAGTGCCTACAGTATCTCCCAGGAAAGTTATTACAAGATGTTTAATGTTGTTTTAAGAATCCCAGCCTCGATGTAAGAGTTTATGTCCCAACTTAGTCCCAAGAGGCTTTGCACATGATGACCGATGCCGTTATTTATACCTGAGCATGCTGCAGTGACACACTCCTTAGAGCTTGTCTGAATATCCCCTCACACACACAAGTTAGTTTCTCAACCCACGTTTTGGTTCAGTGGAGCCGGGATGTCCCTGGAATATGGAGCTGTAGAAGTTTATAGAAGAGGAGAGCAGGGCTCTCACACATGCTCCTGTGCAGGTGCTGAGTGGACGCCAGGACAGGCTGCAGCAAGTGGTGTGTCTTTGGCAGGATGTGCCTGGCTCTACTATTTTACCGCCTCAAATTAGGTTACATTCCCTTTAGAGTTTAAAATAAGGTTGTTGTGAACCCTCATCCTGTTGGTCACAGCCAGTCCACTCTTTTATTTGGTCCAAGGGCCCTCAAGATGCTTACCTGGCCCCATGGATACCGTCCTGCTGATAAGCAAACAGAAGAAGAAATGGAAATGTGAACATGTGTCCTGTTCCCCAAAGCAGTCACTGCCTTGTGGCTTTGTCACTGCATAGTGGTGACATCCAGTATCGAGGCCAGCGCCTGCCCACTGTGGGAAGCAATCTAGTCGCAGGGGCCTGGGGCTACTGCTGGCCAGGACTAGGGTGCCCCTTTCCCCAGCGTGGTGTTTCAAACGGTGCTCTAAGCCAGAGGAACCTGGCCCTGAGGCCAGAGCTCACCTTGCCAGCCACTCTGCTGGTTCTCCCACCAGCTGTCCCCATGGAGTGCCATGGAGCAGGGGCTGGGAGAGCAGCACACCAGTGTCATGAACTCTCCCCTCCAACCCAGCTATCTGGCTGGGTCCCCCAGTCCATTGGATCTGTTCTAATATTGGTGGATCTCGAAGGAAAAGGGCTCAGTCATGACCCAGCATGCATCTGGGAAAGGTCTCTCTGACTGTTGAGTGGATTATAAGGGAGGTGGGGTTCAAGATCAGTTAGGAGTAGTGGAGGACCCTCAAAATGAGTTAGGAATAGTGGAGGGCCCTCAAAATCAGTTACGAGTAGTAGGGGCCCCTCAAGATCACTTAGGAGTAATGGGGGTCCCTCAAGATCACTTAGGAGTAGTGGGGGGTCCTTGAGATCAGTTAGGAATAGAGTAGGATCCTCAGAATCAGTGAGCAGTGGTGGGTGTCCTCAAGATTATTAGTAGGGGGTAGGCTGAGATCAGTTGGGAGTGGTGGTTCTGCAGGCTTTCTGGAGAGAGATGCGGCAGCTTAGACCAGTGGGTGCAGATGGGAAGAGAGGCTGGAAGAATTTCTGTGCTGGAGGAATTACTCTCCGAGCCTGGGGGCAAAACTAACTGTGCATAACCAAAGGGCAGATGGAAAATAGTAGAAAAAGAACAAAAGGGGCCAGGCAGGGTAGTTCACGCCTATAATCCCAGCACTTTGGAGGGGAAAGGCAGACGGATCACTTGAGGTTAGGAGTTCAAGACCAGCTTGGCTGACGTAGCGAAACCTCATCTCTACTAAAAATACGTAGTAGCTGGGTGGGGTGGTGTACACCTATAATCCTAGCTACTCAGGAGGCTGAGGCAGGAGAATCGCTTGAGCTGGGAGTCCGAGGTTGCAGTGAGACAAGATTGTGCCACTGCATTCCAGCCTGGGTGACAGAGAGTACTATTGCACATGGTACTATGTGCAATAGCAGTGGTGAGAATGGACATTCTTTTCTGGTTTCTGATGTTAAGGAAAAAGCATCCAGTCTTTGTGCATTCCTTATGATAGTAGCTATCTGTTTTTTATAGATGGCCTTGATCAGTTTGAGAAAGTTCTTTTCTAGTTTGCTGAGTGTTTTTATATCATGCATGTATGTTGGATCTTGTCAAATGCTTTTTCTGAGACAGTTGATATGATCTGGTGGTTTTTAGATTTAGCCTGTTAATATTGTGGATTATATGGCTTGATTTTTAAAAATATCAAACTAGCCTTGCATCCCTGGAATCAAGCCTACTTGGTCATGGTACATAATTCTTTTTACATATTGCTGGATTCTAGTGGCTAATATTTTGTGGAGGTTTGTTGTGTCTGTGTTCATGAGGCATCTTGGTACTCTTTCTGTACTCTCTTTGGCATGGTAAAACGAGCCTCATAAAATCAGTTGGGAAAATATTATCCTTAGCAAAGATTTCCAAGAAAGGAATTATGAGTTAAATTCCATACTGTAAGTTTTGTTTAGATCTTCTGAATCTAAAGTGATGTAAGTTCATGAAAAGCACAAAGAGAGTAAAAAAGGAGAGTACTTCAGAAGAACTGAAAAGTGATTAAGTTATACAAGTACCCTTTTTTTAGATTCTAAAATGGCCTGCCCTGGGGATAATTGTGAAAGACTACTTCTGCGCCACAATTCTGCATTAGAGAGAGCATTTTAAAATGTTACCACCAAACATTACTTTTGGAGTTTGCTTGAAAATGTGTCTTGAATCAGAGGCAAATTATAAAGCAGTGCTGTGTTTCAGAAAAAAGGTTTTGGTTTCTCAGTGGTGTTATCACAGGGGATATGCTTTTAATATTCTGTTAGTCTCTTCAACTTGTATATATACAGGTTGAGCACCCCAATCCAAAGATCTGAAATCTGAAACGTTCCAAAATCCAAAACTTTTTGAGTGCTGATGTGATACTCAAAGGAAATGCTCTTTGGGGTATTTTGGATTTCAGATTTTCAGATTAGGGATCCTTCTCTGGTAAGTATACTGCAAATATTCCCAAATCCCAGACACCTTTCATCCCAAGCATTTTGCCATTTTGGATAAGGGATTCTCAACCCGTGTGTGTGTCTGTGTATGTTTACATAAGTGTATGTATGCATACATGTGTATGCATATAAAGATATATGTATGTGTGTATGTATACATATGTGTGTACATGTGAATACATATGTATTTGTATGTGGCTGTGTATGTATGTGTGTGTGTATGTGTGTGTGCGTATGTGAAATATCTATATTTAGGTCCAAAAAATAGGGCAGTTTGGAGAAGAAAGTGGAATATACAATTTTAAAAGGGAGTAAAACAGCATGCTTGCATTTCTTATCAGTGAAGACCAACCCTGACTGCCTTGCACTTATTATTAGTGGTGAAAAATCAGTGGAGATTTGCTGCACATGGCCTCGCCATTCTCTGTGGTGCCCAGCTGAAAGATGGCTTTTGGAAGGTCACACAAGTTTGTGCTGCTTTCAGTTGCCAGCTGTAAGATGATAATAATATAGGATGTCTAGTTAAATTTGAATTTCAGATGAATAATGAATAATGGTTTAACATATGCTTGTCTCAAATATTACATGGGACATGGTTATACTAAAATATTCGTTGTTCATTTGAAGTTCAAGATGAATTGGACATCCTGTTTTATCTGGTAAACCTAGCCTTTCTCCATATTTTTTCTGTGTTTGAACCTTGTTCACGTTCATCCAAGGTAAAACCAAAATAAGTTACAGGGAGCGTGTCGAAACTCTGTAGCAATAGACTGAGACAGTCATCTTTTCCTGGTAGATGAACAGGCTGGCAGACCTTGTGTAATACGGGTTTAATTTTTTCCACTGGTGCTTGTGACGAGATGGTTAGCCCTGGGCTGGGGGGTGGGGTGTCACACCCCTCCCCATAATAGTTTGTGTCCTGCACCATCATTGCTAACTCACACTTACTCTTCACAGTGATCTCACTTCATTTGTCTTGCCAGCATCTCATTATTCAGAAAGATTCTTACTCATCTACACATCTGCACCTCAGTCCTATTTGCAATTACCCTTTTAGAATGCTGCCTGAATTAGTGTTCATGCACTGCAGATAACCACTTTTACATACTTCCTGGGTCAGATATAGAAGCAGACACAGCATTTATCTATTGCATGCTTCACTTCAGTTGTCAACCATCACAAGCATTGTCTTGAATTATGTGTAGTGCTTGGATTCAACAATTGGCCTAAAGAATACATACATAATAGAACTTCTTTGTCAACACCTTGAGAAACCAGATCCAGCAGGAGGCAGCTCTTGGAATATTTTACAAATTACATCTGAAATCTATACCATCCATTAAACTGGCTTATGTGGCTAGAATAGGAGGAGAGAAGAAATAAAATGGTTGTTTACTAATATTTTTACTCCCATTAAAAATGTCTAATGTTAATAAAACTTTAAATAAACATGATTGATCAATTAAAAAAAAAACAACCACATACCAGCAAGAGGAATACTGACTGGGGAAAGCACTGTTGGCGGCCATCCTGCCATCTCTCTTTACAGCAACAATGGTCCCTGGAGCTTCCCGCTCTGTTCCTTTCTGCTTTGTTCTGTTCCAGGCAGTTGGCAGAATTACGCTGTGAACTCCAACCTTGTTGCTATGAATGCATTCTTTTATCTGTTTGATTTGTTTCAGCCCAGAGGAAGGACATGTCTGTGACTCTTGTTTGCACTTTTGGCTGGTTTTCGGGCACCTGAGGCCATTCAAATTACAACTCTGCCCAAAGCAAAAGCTAAAGAATATTACTCTTTTCAGGACAGATGTCCTGAATGTAAAGTTAGAAAAAACATCACAGGAAGCTTCACAGCAGCTGAACTGAAGGCCCTCCACGGCCTCCCTGTTTCGTTTGAAAGGCTCTGAAGACTGTGGGCTCTGCACAGAGATGAGTAGGGGAGGACCCCCCCAAAAAGCAGAGAGGGGCCTCCAGGCCATCTTCTCTATGGCTTGTGAAAACTGAGTCCAGTATTCTCAAGTTTATGATGGGTTCTCAGATTTCTACAATTTTCAGCTAAATTCACTTATAATGAAGTTTAAAATCTTGTTTGTAATGATCTATTCACTCAAAATACTGAAATGAGACATTTGATAACTGCTAATATCTGGAATTCTAAGATGTTTACATCTAGTCTGATTCTAAAAGAGTGTCAATAAATTGTAACTACAACACTTTTATATTGACTTAAATATGTTTTATTGGTTAAACTGCATAAATACATATTTGCTAAGCATTGGTCTTTCAGTGGTCAGAATGGATATTTTCCTACAATTTTGATGTTATAGGAAGCAAAGAAATACCACTTGCTGCAAGTCTATTGCCATTTGTGAGAATGTTTCTGCAGCCCTCAAGCCTGGATACAGATTTTTCTAAATGGAAATGGTTTATTTGGTAAATATTCTCTGCTTCTTACCTTCTATATTCAAGCATAAAAAAATCTGTTTAGTTTCTGATAACCAGAAATTATATACATGCTTGCATCAAATGTGTATTGGCCAAACCTCATGGGCAAATGTGTAGGGAAATCACTTGAGTTGGGCATTTTGAGGAGAAAGAGCCTCCACTGCCATCCCTGGGCCTTCTCTGCCTCAATTCTCAGCTGTGAAGCGCAGCCCTCTGCTGGGAAATCGTCTTGGAAATAAAGGCCTCTTCATTTTTCCTCTGGGAAAGGAGCATGGGCTTGTATCCTCATTTAAAAAGGATCAAGAACATCACCGCACACCCATTAGGATAGCCACTATCAAAAATAAAAACAGAAAATAAGTGCTGGTAAGGAACTGGGGAAGTTGGAGACCTTGCTCACTGTTGATAGGAATGGTGGTTCCCCAAAATATAAAACATAAAACTACCATAGGATCCAGCAGTCCCACTTCTGGGTATATATCCAAAAGAATTGAACATGAAGACTTGGACAGAAATCTGTACATACATTTTTATACAGCAGTAGCAAAAAAGTGGGAGCAACCCAGGTGTCCTTCAGTCTATGAAAGGATAAGCAAAATCTGGCATATTCATACAAGGGAATATTATTCAGCCTTTGAAAGAAAGGAAATTCTGACATGTGCTACAACATGTATGAACCTCAAGGACATTATGCTAAGGGAAATAAGCCAGTGACAAGAAACAAATACTAAACGATTCCACTTATATGAGGTACCCAGAGTAGTCAAATTTGTTGAGACAGAAGGTACAATGGTGGACGATGAGGGATGCTGGGGGGTAATATGGAGTTGTTGTTTAATGGGAACAAAGTTTCAGTTTTACAAGGTGAAAACAGTCCTGTTGATGGTTGTACGACAATGTGAATATACTTAATGCCTTAGAAGTGTACACTTAAAAATGTTGAAAATGATAAATTTTATGTTATGTATAGTATACTACATTTTTTTTTAAGTATCAATGATTTGTGTCTGTCTGAAGATGGAAAGACCACTCATTCCTTCCTGTGCCCATGTAGATGTTTCTGTATTGTGGTGTAGTGTTGTGATGGACCTGTGCTCTCTCTGTCACATGACACTCTCGAGCACATGAGGTTCCCTTTCAGGTTGCCATACCAAGAACCCCTGTAGGTTTTCTCTGGCTCCCCATCACCTGATATAGGTTTGGCCAAGAGAGCCCCAGGGGAGGAGGCATGATGCCTGAGATACCTCTGGGTCAAGCTTGGAGGAAGGGCTCCCTGTGACACTGGCCCAGGTTCTCAACCTACCAGCCCAACTTTTTCTTTTTCTTTTGAGGTAAAATGAAATGCACAAATGAGATGAGCCTTGACAAATCCGTGCACCTGTGTAATCCAAGTCCATATCAAAATACAGAACATTCACATTCACATCATACCAGAAATCTCCCTCGTGCCCTGCCCCAGCCCTTCTGTCAGGCAACCTGTCTGATTTCTCCATCATGGATTAATTTTGTCTATTCTAGAACTTCACGTGAAAGGGATCCACAGTGGGCAGTCATTGCTCGGCAGAATGCCCCTGTGATCCATCTGTGCTGCTGCTTTATCAGTGACCTGCTGCTTTTCGTCACTGTCTGCATTCCATTGCGTCACCATGCCAGGGGTTGCTTGGCTACTTTCCTGTGGCTTGACTCCTGGGCTCTTCCCAGTTTGGGGTTTGTTGGAATAAGGCTGCTGTGAACATTCTTGTACAAGGCTTTCTGTGAACTGATTCTTTGGTTTCTCTTGGGTTAATGCCTAGGAATGGTATCAGGTCACAGAGAAGTTTACAAAACTGTTTTCTTCTCTTGCCCACAAGGTCCGAGGGTTCTGGTCGCTGGGCATCCTCACCAGCATTTGGCACTAACAGCCTGCTTGCTTAGGGCATTGCCGTGAGTGAGTAGTGGGTTTCATCGCAATTCTCATTTGCATTTCCCTTATCTGATGATGCTGAAGACGTTTATTGATCATTCGCATACTCTTCATTTGTGAACTACCTATCCAGCTCTTTTACTGATTTTTCCTAGGTTTGTTGTATTTTAATTGTTGACTTGCAGCTAGTTTTTTTGGGAAGTAAAATTTTGAAATTTTTACAAAGTCTAATTTATCATTTTTTTATTTGTGGTTGTTGTTTCTGTGTCCTAAGAAGCTTTTGCCTACCCTAAGCCATGAAGATATTCTGTTTTCTTTATTAAAGCTTTATAGTTTAGCTTTTACATTGAGCATTGTGATTCATCTCTAATTTTTGTGTACAGTGTGAGGTAGGGATTGAGGTTTCTTTTTTCTATGTGGATACCCAATTTTTTCAGCATCATTTGTTGAAAAGATCATCATATCCGTGATGAATTATAGTGGTGCCTTTGCAAAAATCAAATGGTCATATAAGTGAGTGTCTATTTTTGGGCCCTTTATTCTGTTCCATTGTTGGTCATGCCATTACCACACTGCCTTGATTACCATGCCCTTACACTAACATCCCAAACTTCTGGTCATCCCATGTTCTTGGCTGTGCTGCAGTGTGATTGAGTATGTAATATTAACCTGTTGGTTCACACTCACTTTCCTTGTGCATAACATGGCAGTGATGTCACTGAGTGATGGTGATGACTAAGAAAATTCTGACAATGACATCAGGCACAGCATACACATAGGACATCTTCAGTAAATGTGTCTCTTCATATCGGATTCTGGAAAGTGAGCTCACGTCTTTGTGTACTATCACCACATCATTGTCGTGTAGGTAGGAGGTCAGTGCAGAAACAACAGGGTGAAATAATTTTAATTCAGATCTTTCATTCTGTGGCAGAGGAAAAAGATGTAGCTCCAATTACTTAGTTCCAGTGTTGACCTTGGCTATTTTATTTTGCAGCATTCTCTAATCTTTCAAAATTGACCAATCTAAGCCTCACCTTTGTCATATGTAAAATGAAGACAGTACTCCTCAAGATCATTGTCAGACACAGATCCATTCAGGCATGTGAAAGCGCTTTGTAGGACCTGAAACATAACATCCTGAAATGCTGTCTTGACCTTTCTCTCTCCATTGGGATTGCAGATATTCAGAGGGAAGGACAGATTTTTCATTTCCATTTTTTGTGTCTGACTCAGATATGAGGTCTCACTTCATTGATTTGGTATTGATTTGGCATTGATGAACAGAACATTTAAAATCATTGACTAAGAGTATTTACAGACTTAAAGAGCCAGCTGTTGCCTTCTTAAAGGTTTTGATTTAAGGCATAAACCCGGGCAAGTTTGAACAAGTGTGGGACACTTGCGACAACTGTAGGACACAGACGCTTGGACTCCAACAAACAGCTGATGGTGGTGATGAGACTGTACAGCCACCAACTTCATACCTCTTGAGATATGTTTGGAATGTCCCAAAGTCCCTTAACCCAGAGGAAGGGTGAGTGCCCCAGACAAGGAGCAGATGGGCATGAAAAAGATGAAGAGAAGAGCAAGAAGAGGCTACCACAGCAGCAGAGATTGCCATGTTCACTTTGAGCCCCGAGCAGTGGCTTTGAGGCTTATTTGGAAGTATTTCCAACTCTTTGGTTAAGTGTGTCTGGATCTCAGGTAACAGACTCAGGTGTACGGAACAGCTCTTTTCCTTCTCTCTGAGTCTGCTTAGATTCTGAGCTCCCATTCCACACAGCCTGTGCCAGAATCATTTGTTGTGTTGGAGGTAGGATCTTTCTTCAGAACTGAAAGGGGGAGGTCCCCAAGAAGGAATGGCCACCCCCAGGCTGATGGGCATTGGTCCACATGGACAGGCTCTGCAGTGTCCATGCGTCTGCCTGCCTCGTGTTACATCTATCTGCACTGGTGAAGGTTGGGAGCATTTGACATCTTTATTGGAACAACCCAATGTCTGGTGTCCTCGTATCATGCCAAGATGGTCTCCACTTCCTGAAGCTTTCACCCAGCAGTGGGCAGAAGCCCATGGAACCAAGAAGGAAGATGGCAGAAGCGTTCTTTCATCTGCTCAGGTTGTGACTTCCAGAACAAAACCAGCATGGATGAAAGATCAAATGTGGGAGGCCTCCCTGTCTGGAACCTGTTCCTTATCTTGTTGATGGTGCCAGGCCATGCTTGAGTCAGAGAGTTTGTTGGAGCCACAGAAAATAATACAGTGCCTCAGCAGAGCCCGTCCCAGGTCCGGCGCGCCTCAGCAGACCCCGTCCCAGGTCCAGTGCACCTCGGCAGACCCCGTCCCAGGTCCAGTGCGCCTCGGCAGACCCCGTCCCAGGTCCAGTGCGCCTCGGCAGACCCCGTCCCAGGTCCAGTGCGCCTCGGCAGACCCTGTTCCAGGTCCGGTGCGCCTCGGCAGACCCCGTCCCAGGTCCGGTGCACCTCGGCAGACCCCGTCCCAGGTCCAATGTGCCTCGGCAGACCCCGTCCCAGGTCCAGTGCACCTCGGCAGACCCCTGTCCTCTGAGGAGAGGGAGGGTGTTTTCATGTCTCTAGATTTGACCTGTGGCCACTCCCGCCTTTCCGTGATGTCTGTGCTCCCCTTTCTGTTGGTCTCTTTGGTTTTATCTGCTTCATTAGTTGGCATGATCATTCATTCATTTAACAGATATTTATGGAACATGTACCGTGGACCAGGGACATCAAACGCAAAAGGAAATGAGCATGAGCACTTTTCCCTGCTTGGATAGAGCCAGTTCAATGCACGGACACTCAGAGGCACAGCAATGAAGAAGGGACCATGCCCTCCTCCAGTCATCGTGTACATCTTCTGGCCCCTGGCTTAGGGACCTGCCCAGGATAAAGCGGGAGAGGGCGATGCGGGAAGCAGCTGTGACAAATCCCCACCCAGAGGATGGGGACAATAAATGCTTTGTATTAGCCTGTACAACCCTTGAAGGCCAAAAGCTCAGGGAGGTGGGTTCCCAGGACAGAAAAAAGTACAGATTGGTGAGAAAATATTCCAGGCAAATTTGAATCAGGACCATACACTCTCTCACCTTACTTCCACCGTTTTCTCCATATTGTTCTTCCATGAGTAGCTGATCTCAAAGATGATTAAGGCCTACAAAAGAACAAGCTTGCAGAAAAACCTGAACATAAAAAAGAAAGAGGTTATATAATTACTTGTGATTGACTATAGTCATTCTACTGTACAATATACTATGAGAAGAGAGGATCTTGTGTGTTCCCACCACAAAGAAATTGTAAATGTTTGATGCACATGCTAATTACCCAATTTAAACATTACACAATGTGAACATCTATTGAAACATTACATTGCACTGCAGAAATAAACATAGTTATGTGTCCATTAAAAGTTTTTAAAAATTTAAAAGGAAATAGTAACAAAAATGTAAAAGACATAAGCAGATGTCTGAGTAAGAATTGAATGATTCAGTGACCAGCTCAAGAATTCAAAAAAGTGAATTTCTGTACTCAAAAAGAAACTGCCGATCTCTAAAGCAGAATTTAAGCATAGCAGAAAGATTCAGAGGAGCAAGTGAGACGGAGGAAAATAGGGCCCAAGCTGGCAGAATTCAGGGTGGAAAGTGGAAAAGAAAAAAAACAAAATGATGCCAACACAGAGATTAACCAGGAAGCCATAAAAGAGGAAGCCTCCTTGAAAATGCAGACACTATGGACAGGATAGGAGAAACCACACAAAAGGAACAAAGCCTCACCATAATTTGATTTTATGTCTTTTTTTTTTTTTTTTTTGAGATGGAATCTTGTTCTGTCACTCAGGCTGGAGTGCAGTGGTGTGACCTCGGCTCGCTGCAACCTCTACCCCCGCAGGTTCAAGCAATTCTCCTGCCTCAGTCTCCTGAGTAGCTGGATTATAGGTGCACACCAACATGCCCAGGCAATTTTTGTATTTTTATTAGAGACAGGGTTTTACCATGTTGGCCGGGCTGGTCTCAAACTCCTGGCCTCAAGTGATCCACCTTTGTCAGCCTCCCAAAGTGCTGGGATTACAGGCATGAGCTACCATGCCCAGCCTGATTTTCTAACAAAGAGTTTTAGGAAAGAAGGAGAACATTAAAGTATACAATAAAAGAAAACTGTGTAAATATACAGGCCAGACTTGGCTCTGTCATTCAAAAGGAACAATTGCATTTTGGCAAATGATACAGTTTAGCTCTGTGTCCCCATTCAAATCTCATCTTGAATCATACTCCCGTGATTCCCACGTGTTGTGTTAGGGACCTGGTGGGAGATAATTGAATCATGGGGTGGTTTCCCTCATACTGTTCACATCATAGTGAATACGTCTCACGAAATCTGATGGGTTTATCCAGGGTTGCTGCTTTTGCGTCTTCCTCATTCTCTCTTTGCCTCCTGCCATCCATGTAAGACCAGACTTGCTCCTCCCTGCCTTCTGCCGTGATTGTGAGGCTTCCCCAGCTACATGGAACTGTAAGTCACATTAAACTTCTTTCTTTTGTAAAACTGCCCAGTCTCAGGTATGTCTTTATCAGCAGCATGAAAACGGACTAATACAGTAAATTGGTACCAGTAGAGTGGGGTGTTGCTGAAAAGATACACAAAAATGTGAAAGCAACTTTGGAACTGGGTAACAGGCAGGGATTGGAACAGTTTGGAGGGCTCAGAAGAAGACAGGAAAATGTGGGGAAGTTTGGAACCTCCTAGAGACTTGTTGAATGGCTTTGCTCAAAATGCTGATAGTGATATGGACAATAAGGCCCAGGCTGAGGTGGTCTCAGATGGAGATAAGGAACTTGTTGGGAACTGAAGCAAAGATGACTTTTTATGTTTTAGTGAAGAGACCAGCAGCATTTTGCCCCAGCCCTAGAGATCTGTGGAACTTTGAACTGGAGAGAGATGATTTAGGGTACTTGGTAGAAGAAGTTTCTAAGCAGCAAAGTATTCAAGAGGTGACTTGGGTGCTGTTAAGAGCATTCAGTTTTAAAAGGGAAACAGCTTAAAAGTTTGAAAAATTTGCAGCCCGACAGTGTGATAGAAAAGAAAATCCCATTTTCTGAGGAGAAAGTCAAGCCAGCTGCAGAAATTTGCATAAGTAACGAGGAACCAAATGTTAATCCCCAAGACAATGGGGAAAATGTTTCCAGGGCACGTCAGAGGTCTTCACAGCAGTCCCTCCTATCACAGGCCTGGAGGCCAATGGAAAAAAACGTGGTTTTGTGGGCCAGGCCCAGGGTCCCCAAGCTGTGTCGAGCCTAGGGAGTTGGTGCCCTGTGTCCCAGCTGCTCCAGCCATGGTTGAAAGGGGCCAACGCAGAGCTTCAGCTGTGGCTTCAGATGATGTAAGCCCTAAGCTTTGGCAGCATCCACGTGGTGCTGAGTCTGTGGGTACACAGAAATTATTAATTGAGGTTTGGAAACCTCCGCCTAGATTTCAGAAGGTGTATGGAAACGCCTGCATGCCCAGGCAGAAGTTTGCTGCAGGGGCAGGGCTCTCATGGAGAACCTCTGCTAGGTCAGTGCAGAGGGAAATGTGGGGTCAAAGCCCCACACACAGTCCTTACTGGGGCACTGCCTAGTGGAGCTGTGAAAAGAGAGCCACCGTCCTCCAGACCCCAGAATGGTAGAACCACTGACAGCTTGTATTGTGTGCCTGGAGAAGCCACAGACACCAAATGCCAGCCTACAAAAGCAGCTGGGTGGGAGGCTGTACCCTGCAAAGCCACAGGGGTGGAGCTGCCCAAGACCATGGGAACCCACCTCTAGCATCATCATGATGTAGAGGTGTGACATGGAGTCAAAGGAGATCATTTTGGAGCTTGAAGATTTGACTGCCCCGCTGGATTTTGGACTCGCATGGGGCCTATAGCCTGTTTGCTTTGGCCAGTGTCTCACATTTGGAACAGTGGTATTTACCCAATGTCTGCACCTCCGTTGCATCTAGGAAATAAGTAGCTTGCTTTCAATTTTACAGGCTCTTAGGTGGAGGGGACTTGAGACTTTGGATTGTGGACTTTTGAGTTGACGCTGAAATGAGTTAAGACTTTGGGTGACTGTTGGGAAGGCATGATTGGTTTTGAAATACAAGGACATGAGATTTGGCAGGGCCCAGGGTTGGAATGCTATGGTTTGGCTCAGTGTCCCCACCCAGATCTCGTCTTGAATTGTACTCCCAGAATCCCCACAAGTTGTGGGAGGGACCCAGTGGGAGATAATTGAATCATGGGGGCAGTTTTCCCCATACTGTTCTCATGGCAGTGAATAAGTCGCACAAGATATGATGGTTTTATCAGGGATTTCCACTTTGGCATCTTCCTTGTTCTCTCTTTGCCTGCTTCCCTCATTAAGATGTGACTTGCTTCTCTTTGCCTTCCACCATGATAGTGGGGCTTCCCCAGCCACGTGGAACTGTAAGTCCAATTAAACCTCTTTCTGTTGTAAATTACCCAGTCTCGGGTATGTGTTTATCAGCAATGTGAAAATGGACTAATAAAGTAAGCATTAAAAAGACTGAACAAGACTGACTGTCATTCTGGTGAATTTCTCGATTTCCATGGTGATTCTTACTTGGCACAAAAGCAGAAAAGGGACCGGGCGCTGTGGCTCACGCCTGTAATCCCAGCACTTTGGGAGGCCGAGACGGGCGGATCACGAGGTCAGGAGATCAAGACCATCCTGGCTAACATG
>NW_012116199.1:352029-453402 GCF_000951035.1 Colobus angolensis palliatus
TGACCTCGTGATCCGCCCGTCTCGGCCTCCCAAAGTGCTGGGATTACAGGCTTGAGCCACCGCGCCCGGCCGGCCTCATCTTTCTTAGCAAAATAATTGATAGTCACTACGTTGAAGAGGCTATCTTAAAAAATGAGGGTGATAACTTCAAGGCTTTTCATAATGTTTTTGTTGTCTTTAGAACGATCATTTAGGAAGACATCTCTTACAGTAAGGAAGCATTTATCTGAAATTTAGCAGTTCTTTCTGTTTGGCTGTCTTGTCTTTCCTTTCCTTTCATTATCTTTATAGTGAAAAATATGACTTGTCGAATGCTCAGTGTGTTGTGGGCACGGAGAATACTGGTGAGCTGGCATTCATGCATGGAGCATCCTTGCAAAGCAGCAGGTGTTGCTATGGAAATAAAACAGGTGAAGTAATGGAGGGTCGGGGGTGAGATGCGGCTCAGGAAGGCCTCTCTGAGGAGTGCTTGGATAAAACTCAGATGCTGAGCCGGAGCCAGCCTGGCAGAAGGAGCAGGCTTCAGTGTCCTGAGCATGAAGGAGTCTGTTCCAGAAATGGAACAAAGGCCTCGGTTCAGTGTCCCTGCTTTGCTGGTGCTCTAACAGGCGGTCTGCCTAGTGGCTAGTGCTGCCCTGCTCTGCTCTTCATGCCTCGCACTGAGTCTTCATCTTTTCGCCGACCTAACCGGCCGTAAGATTGTCTGGAAGATGTTCAATGAATGTATAAAGATGCACGTATGAATGAAATAACCCGTGAATGAATGAATAGATTCTTTGAGGGTGTCAGGTTAATGACATATGACAATTTATGCCATGAGCTGTTTCTTATTTTTAAGTTTGACATTGTCAAAGTAGACCTCCTTTTGGAAAGACGATGAAATCCACATTTTCCAGCATGGAATTTAGGCTGCTGCTGAGGGCTCGTGACCAGGCAGTTCTAGTTTGATATTCTGGCATCCTCCTGTGAACCACATGAATTTGTCTTCTGAGTTTTAGGTTCTAAGGTACACGTGCAATCAGAAAAATGAAGTTCACAGCCAAGATCCTTGTCTATATTTGAGAAGAAAGTAAGTTGAGATATTTTACATCAGGTAGGTTTAGGAGGCAGTGCCCTTTGAAAACCTTGAGTGTAATGATTTTGCTAACTTTACGCTTACCTATTCTTTGCTGTAAGGATATTTATGTAACAGATATGGCAACTCTCAAAAACAGGGTAATGAGTAATTTTAGCTCTTTTAAAATAAATGTATCCTCTTTTTTGGCAAAGATTGCTCGGTGTGGGAGTCTGCATTTTGACAATCAAATATATAGGTTCGCTATTTTGTTTAAGCAGCTGTGATTTACTGGCTAAC
Organism: Colobus angolensis palliatus; assembly: GCF_000951035.1. Taxonomy (NCBI): domain Eukaryota; kingdom Metazoa; phylum Chordata; class Mammalia; order Primates; family Cercopithecidae; genus Colobus; species Colobus angolensis. The sequence continues at coordinate 353,384 of NW_012116199.1, forward strand.
ATGTGGAATACTCACTCTTAAGAGGCCACACCCCTGGGGATGGAGCAAAGACACTCATCCTCCTCCCTGGAAGCCCAGCTTAGTAAGATTGGTGGGAGGTCGCTGATGCTCCTACCTGCCTGGCGAATTTCTCGATTTCTGCTGGGGATGCAGGCCTGCGTTTGAATCACAGCACCCGCTTTGTGTTCGAATGAGGTGTCCTGGGGTGACATCGAGGAGCAGAGCTTTATGTGTGTGGTATTTTTTGTCTTTGAGACCCAGGCTGCAGAGAGACTGACAAAGTTTTCAGCATGTAGCTGGAGCATCCTTTGAACATTGTTCTCCAACCCCTTGAAATGCATGCCCCGCAGGCCACATTGTTTTTGCCCCATTTTACTCTCTGTAGTTTTCACATGGAACCATACATCTTGTAGAGTTTTATTCAGAGAATTTATAAAACTGAGAGTGTCTTTTTAACTAGTTATTGTCTATGGAGATCTTAGAGTACTCCGTGAGGGTACGCAGCCTTCCCCTCCACTTTGAGGTCAATCTGTACAAAGATATTCCCGGAAACATGCGTTACAGTGCATTTCCCAAGCGATTTGCCCCCTTGGTCCTGAGGGGTCTGCCTGGATTAGAGATGAAGTCTCTTCAGGCTCTACAATTGCTGATCTGTCTTATGTAAGAAAGTCCCAGCAACTGACACTTGCAGTGTGCTATTTAAAGAAAGTTTTCTGTGAATCTCTTTGCAAGTGAAGAGAAGCTTGTCTGGTTATTTGTGATGTTTCTTCTCTGCCCACGAAGAGGCAGGGTGGCCAGGCTGGGGGTGCAGGCCTGCGTTTGAATCACAGCCCCTCCACAGCACCCGCTTTGTGACTGGACCTTCGTGGAACCTGTTTTCTCATCTGTAAACTAGGTACGCTCGTCCAATTTCCTGTTTTCTTTGTTGCTTCTTTGTCTGTTTCCTAATAAATAACAGAAACTGGAGGGAGCTGGGGAGCGGGGTCCACGATGCACAAGGATTCCCAGTCAGGTGCAGCGGGGTCTAGGGTGTGTCTGCCCCCAGAAAGCAGCGCTTTGGGAAGCCCATGCCTGTGTCTGCCCACATGGCTCTGTTTCCCACTGTTTGACTATGCCATTTTCTCTCTCCCTACTGAGTTCCTTATATACACGGGAGCAGATGACCATCAGTAGCTTCCTCACTTCAGAGAGCTACCACTGTACAATACCAAAAGACCAGGAACAAGAGAAAAAATAAATACATTAGACCACATCAAAATTAAAAACTTCTGTGCTGCAAATACTACCTTTAAGGAAGCAAAAAGCCCACAGAATGGGAGAAAATATTTGTAAATCGTATCTGATAAGGAACTCATATCTATAATATATAAAGAACCCTTAGAACCCAGTAATAAAAAGACAGCCCAATAACAAATAGAAAAGACACTTGACATTTCTCCAAAGTTGATATACAAATGGCCAGTAAACACATGAAAAGATAGTCAACATCATCAGTCATTAGGACACAAAAACCAAAAGCAAAATGAGACAGCACTTTACATTCACTCGGATGTGTAGAATCAAAAACACAGACAAGTGTTGACAAGGAGGTAGAGAAATTGGAACTATCATACGTATGTGTCTGGTGGGAATATAAAATGGTACAGCTCTTTGAGAAACAGTTTGGTAGTTACTCAAAAAATTAAACATAGAATTTCCATATGACCCAGTAATTCCACTTCTAGGGAAGAGAAATGAAAACATGTTCACCCAAAAACTTATACATGAATGTTTATTATCATTATTTATAATAACCAAAAGCTAGAACCAACCCAAGGCCCATCAACTGATGAATGGTTAAATAAAATGTAATATACAATGGCATATTGTATATTGTGTTATTATTCAGCAACATAAAGAAATGAAAAACTGGGCTGGGCTTGGTGGCTCACGCCTGTAATCCCGGCACTTTGGGAGGCTGAGGTGGGCAGATCATGAGGTCAAAAGATCAAGACCATCCTGGCCAACATGGTGAAACCCCGTCTCTACTAAAAATACAAAAAACAAAACAAAACAAAACAAAAAAACTAGTTGGGTGTGGTGGTACGCACCTGTAGTCCCAGCTACTTGGGAGGCTAAAGCAGGAGAATTGCTTGAACCCAGGAGGTGGAGCTTGCAGTGAGCTGAGATCGCGCCACTGCACTCCAGTCTGGTGACAGAGCGAGAGTCCGTCTCAAAAAAAAGAAATGAAAAACTGATTTATGCCACAACATGACTGACCCTGGAAAATAGGCTAAGCAAAAGGAGCCAGTCACAAAAGACCACATATTATATGATTGCATTTATATTAATGCCCAGAATAGGCAAACCAATAGAGACAGAAAGTAGTCTCATGGTTGCCTAGGGCTGGGGGCCTTGGAGGGAATGGTAAGTGACTGCTGGTGGGTGCAGGGTTTCTTTCAGGGTGATGAAAATGCTCTAGAATTATATTGTGCTGATGGTTGCACAACTCTGAATATACTAAAAACCAATGAACTGTATGCATTAAATGGGTGAATTCTATGATAAGTGAATTATATCTTAATAAAGCTGGTTAAAAATTAAACCAAAATAAAGCTGGTTACAAATTTAAAAAAGTAAAAAGATTTGTCCAGCCCTGATTTCAAATTCCTGGAGGACTCTGGTCTAGCTTGTGGGGAGCCAACCACTGGATCCAGTGTTGGGACCTGTTATAAGAGCACAGCTACCAGAAAGTGGTGGGGCCAGTTTTCTGTGAAGTAGGCAGGCAGAGAGAGAAGCAGGTGTCCATGTGTGAGGATAGCAACAGTGCCTTGTTAGTGGGATTAAAATAAATAAATGCATGGGAAGCATTTAGTACTGTGCCTGACACACTGTACGTGTTGACTACAATGATTGCATCAATGTCAGTTTACTTGGGGAAGAATTGTGAGATATCTCATAGAAAATATAGCTCAAAAAATAGTCAAGTGATGATCTCAACCTAAAGGAACCTGAAGAGAAGTGTCAGGATAAAAGGGGATTTAACTCTGACTTTATTACTTGAAACTTTGAAGGCAAGTAGTGTGTGGTTGATTGCTTAAGTGGGATACATCTATACCTTATATTTTTAAATATATAGACTTGAAGTCGTCTTATAGACAGTCTCAATTACTTTTCAGTAGTAATTTATATACTCCATTGCCTGCTTGCAAGATAATTTACTGATTTCTGTGTTCTGCTGTTACTAGTTTTGCATTGTCGCTTCCTGTGATATGAAGTGCTAAGTGATTACCAGCAGAAGCAAATAATAAGAATGTTTAAGGATGGAGTGGGGCAGGAGTGGGCTTGCTTTCATCAACCTTTGCATCTGACACTTAGTACGTGAGTTGTATTCAACTTCTTAGTTGCCATGTGAATGATACCACTTCCCAGTGTGGAGGTGAGGGACTGGATATTTAAAACACCTGTATACCTAGGCCATAATCACAAAACCATAAATACTGTGATTATAATTTTGATAATTACATATATTGAATATGTTTGATATTACATATAAAAATAATATAATGTATATTTGTACATTATATATGACATATAATATATAACCACTTGTTATGTTACTTATATGTTATATATAATGTAGTATATTTAGTTTATGTTACCCGTATAATATATAACTACTTATATGTAAGTATATAAGCATATATGTTTGTATAAAAATGAAGTTTGTATACATATATAATTATGTTAGAAAAAAATAGACTACACAGATAGACAAAATAAAATACATTGGAATTTCAAAATTCCATATTCCCAAACGACCAATACTGGTATCTGTCCTTCCAGATTTTATTTATTTAGCTCTGCAAATACATGTAGATCACACTAGTCATATTCTTTTCTCTCTGCATATTTACTAAACATCCATGTGCATTAATAAATGCAGATCTACATTTTTTTTACTTTTTGGTTTTAAGATAATTTTAGACTTACAGAAGAGCTGCAGAAAGCATGCTTGCTTTCCTCTCTCTAGCACCCAACTTACTTGCAGCCTTCTTGAGCTCATCAGGCTTCCCCAGAAGTGTCATATTCTTAGTTTTTAGGTTATACTTTTCCCCCTAAGCCATTTATCCAACGAAAAGAAATTACTGGGCTTTTATTCCATTCGTAATTTATAACAGCAATTCAAGGGTTCTGCCCTTCATTAGATCCTTGCTTTTAAAATGTGGTTTTCTAGCTCAAAGTCCATCCTTAGTTTAATCTCTTATTATTTGGAGAAGAGAAGCTAGTTCATCTTCCAGCCTGATAAATCTCTACATGCACGGACCACTCCATTCATTTCTGCTTACAAATTGGCCAGTTCTTTTCTGAGCTCATCTCTTTTCTGAGCTCATTTCTTTCTTGTATCACCTTGCCAAACCCAGCCATCAGTGTCCCTCTGTCTCACAGGACTAACCTTTTGTCCTCCACTTATTCTCAAGTAGACGACCTGCCCTGAAGATGCCCACAGGAAGTAGTTTCACCAAACTCTCCACCCATCCCATGATACCAGGACTACATAAATTATTTTAAAAATTTTTTACAGCAGCAGCAGACCACTAGCAGATGCTCATTTCTGTATCAATCAACGTGAGTTCTGTTATGCTTCAGTAATAAACAGCTTCAGAATCTCTGTGGTTGAGAAAAGCTTATGTCTTACTACCATCCCTTGTCCGTCCCCGGTCAGCAGGGGCTATCACACTGCAGAGCCAAAGAGCAGCCACTGCATAGTGGCTGGTGGAGATAGGAGTGTGGGAGGTCAGGCCGTAGCTCTCAGGCTTCCACCTGAAAGAGGCACATCACCTCTCTGCCCACTCTTTATCAGTCAAAGCCAGGCCCATGGCCTCACCCCTCAAAGACAGGGAGGCCGCTGTCTCCCTTCACCTGGAAGCAGGGAGGCCAGACACACTTTGTTCGGAGCACCTGTGACTACCATTATACCCTTTTGTTGAAAATGTTAGTGGTTTCTATTTTTTTCTCCCTATAAAGAGAGATGCAATGAATATCATCTTTTCTCTGTAACTCTTTGTTCCTGTCCTTTTATTTTTTAAAGATACAGTTACAGACTTGGAAGGACTGTGTTAAAACGTTTGGCATCAAGGCTGTTGCTAGCATATGTGGTACCTGCCTAGTCCATCCTCACTGCTATAACAAAATCACTTAGACTGGGTAATTAGAAATAATAGAAATGTATTTCTCACAGTTTGGGAGTCTGAGAAGTCCAGTTTCAAGGCACTGCCATATTCATTGTCTGACGCAGTCTTGCTCTCTGCTCCATACATGGTGCCTTATTGCTGTTCCCTCAGCTGGGGGGAGATGGAAGGGCAAACGGGATGAATGTGGCATCCTCACGTGGCAGAAGAGATGGAAGAGGGGACAACTCTCTGATGGCTCTCTTGTAAGGGCATGAATCCCATTCAGGAGGGGGAGGCCCTCATGACTTAATCACCCACAGAGGCCTCAATTCTTAATACCACCACCTTGAGGCTTAAGTTCTATCTACGAATGTTGGTAGGACACATACATTAAGCCGCAGCAGTGCCTCTGTGTACAACTTGGAGAAAGGCAGGTGGGCAGCAGGTTGGTATGAATAAGGTTCTGCCCCTTTGCAGCCCAGGCCAAGGGCATGGGTGGTGGCTGGATTTCAGGCTCTGCTGGTCCTCGGCCTGTTAGGTGACACAGGACATCACCCTAGTTGTGCGCAGGACTTACCAAAAACCTAGGAAGCTTAGGTTCCCATCTAAAGTCAATCCATGCTTTCAGAAATTGCCAACATGTCCTGGCTTTTAGAGCCCACAGGAGAACAAAAGCCTTGGATTTTTCAAAGATCAGAAAAGGAAAGGCCCAAAGGAGAGATATTTATTCTGTAGAATTCATTCTAGTCCGTAAGTTATATTGAATTTATGGATAGAGTACAACGAAACAGAAAAATGTGACTAAAATGCACCTCATCTCCTGGTGTCTGATTTCTCGATTGCAGAAGAGCATCTCCTTCCTTAGAATGGAGTTTTTTTTTTTAATCGGTCCTGACCACAGGCTGCTTCTCTAGACTTTCAGCAAAATCGCACTGATAAGCCATGAGTGATGGGGAAATGATCTAGGGTGGTGTAATACAAACAGGAGAAACTGGATGTGAATAACTGACTTAAATTGGATGAAAAGCATGGACAGTAATGGGAGGCATCCAGTTGAAATATTTGGACCTTTAAAACCTACCAAGCAGAGGACCCAGGGAAACGGTGCTCATAGACAGAAACTAGTTCACGGCCTCAGCGCGATGGCGGGCCCAAGAGCTGCATCACTTCATTATTTTCTTCTGATTTGGGTTCTGAAAATGTAATTCTGAAATTTTGTTGTCATTGTGAATTAAGTGAATTGAGGCAAGTTTTGGGGTTATTTGGTTTCTTTATTAGTTTGCTTTTCTTAATGTACTGTCACATGACAGACACCTTCTTGCAGTTCATATCCCCTCTCAAGTGTCCTTCCTCAGAACGGCCTTCCCATGGGATGCGCAGGCATGAGTGCATGTGAAAAACGTAACACAGTTATAAATCTAATATACATAAATTAAATTCTGGCATTAATAATTTGTTTGCCAAAGGATTTACCCTAGGATTCTTTTAAATAGTAAAGGTCTCAATGTATGTTTAACATGTGATTCTAATTTTTTTTTTTTTGAGACAGAGTCTCACTCTGTTGCCCAGGCTGGAGTGCAGTGGCGCCATCTCAGCTGACTGCAAGCTCTGCCTCCCAGGTTCACGCCATTCTCCTGCCTCAGCCTCCCGAGTTGCTGGGACTACAGGCGCCTGCCACCGTGCCTGGCTATTGTTTTGTATTTTTAGTAGAGACGGAGTTTCACCGTGTTAGCCAGGATGGTCTCAATCTCCTGACCTGGTGATCTGCCCGCCTTGGCCACCCAAAGTGCTGGGATTACAGGCATGAGCCACCGCGCCTGGCCATGTGATTCTGATTTTTAAAGTGACTTTTCTTAATATAATGGGATCGGTTGTTAAGGAGAAGAAACTGACTAATATTTTAGACAGCTTTTTCCTCCCTTTTCTGCTTTTGTGAAGAAGGAATCAAATATCTCTTTTGTTTATTCCAGGAAGGACATGCTAGAATTGCATGTGTACCTGTGGGCCCTCTACCCAAGGTTTGGTGTTACCGCAGAGTGATTGGATGAAAAGCATTCCAGGGCATGCTACTTTTCATCTTTTGATATGGGCTGGAAAGGGGCTGGAGCCCTCAAAGCAGCATCCTCACCTGTGCCCAGAGCAGGCAATGCCTCACTCGTTCAGCGGCTTTTTTCCTGGAGGCCAGCAGAAGCTCCTCACGTATCAGTGGCCCAAACTGGGGCATGTGCCTCCTCTGGTCGGTCACTGTTGGCTGAGGGAGAAGCATTGCGAATGGTGTAAGTCACCACGTGCTGTGCCGGCTGGGAACATGGTGGGGACCTTTCTCCCAGAACATCTGTGCTATGGGCAAAGAGGGAGAGCTGCCAATAAATGTCCATGTGAGAGATTGTGGCCCATCTTTGGAGAAGCTTTCTGTTCATTATTGTTACAGAGTGCGTACATTGATGTGTCACGTCACAACTTACAAAACAGCCCCCGTGGGATCCCAGTGCTGTGCTTTGGGCAGGATGATGGCCCGTAGTGGGAGAGACCCCCAGCCTGGCTCCACCCTGCTCCCACCGCCTCATAGCCCAGTGCTCTGTTTCCAGAATGGACCCAACCATAGACCAGAGGATCTTTGCAAAGTGAACTCACACAGTTCCAGCCCTTCACGGGCTTTGGCAGAAGGCCAATGGCAGAGAGGTCGGAAGCACTGGACGTTCAATGAACTCAGACACAAATGAGCTAAGTGACCTTGAGCTCGTTCCTTGCTGGGTAGATGTTTGCTCATCTGTAAGATAGAATGATCGTACATCACCCCAGCCACCCTTGCGGGATGGCTGTGATGAACAGATGGGAGAACAGATGCAAACGGTCACTCACCTTTGGGACTGGGGAGCTGACAGTGGCTCTGGTTTCTGCAGCAGTGTCATTCTGCTGAGAGCCCTCTGATTCACAGTGTCCACTTGGGCACGTTGCTTTCCCTGCTAAAATCAGAGGTCTGTATGTAATTGCTTCTATGGCTACAGCAGCACAAACGTCGTGGCAGCGGGCGTTTGGAGGGGAGTTTCCACATTGCATGGATTTGTGCAATTGTAAATTTAGATACAGCACCCTAGAAGGCCCTGGAAGCAGCAGAAGGGCTGGGGAGTTCTGTGTGCCTCTGTTCAGGGACAGGGAACCAATGTTGAAGAAACCCAGTTGTCTCCTGTGCAGCAAAGGATTTGAGAGTCAGGGAAGGTGGCAGGAACAATGCGGGAGCTTCAGAACTCTGCCCTGGGAGTTCATTCCAGCCATGGCAAGGCAGGGTATTTACTCGCAGCTGTTGTCTAATGAATAGATACTTGGCCCATATTGCATAGATTCATATCTATGCAAAAAATAACTGCCCAGTAAACATGAATAGAACTTACGCATGATTTTTAGGCCGGGTCCACTGGCTCCCACCTATAATCCCAACACTTTGGGAAGCTGAGGCGGATGGATCACTAGAGGTCAGGAGTTCAAGACCAGCCTGGCCAACATGGTGATACCTCATCTCTACTAACAGTACAAAAGTTAGCTGGGTGTGGTGGTACATGCCTGTAGTCCCAGCTACTTGGGAGACTGAGGTAGGAGAATCGCTTGAACCCAGGAGGTGGAGGTTGCAGTGAGCCAAGATTGCACTGCTACACTCCAGCCTGGGCAACAAAACAAGACTCTGTCTCAAAAAAAAAAAAAAACTTATGCATAGTTTTTAAATTCCATTTTCTTAAATGTTAAGGCTCTTCTTTTGGTCTTAGGATCCCTGAATTAGGATGTGTCACATGAACAGGGTTGCAGCAGGCACGGCCCCCCATGCCATGGTCATCATCGGTGCTGTTGGTGGGATTCTCAGTTGTTCAGGGCACTCGGTTGGGCTGACTCCTGGGCCTTCTGCGGCAGGGCAGGTCTGGGGGATGATGGTGCCTGGTGAATTGTGAATGGGAGTGCTGTGTGTCACTTCCAGCTGGAGGAAGTTGTTGACACGTGATCCTTTAGGGCACCCTTGCCTGGCCAATGCCATTGACTGGGGTGGTCTGCTCCATCAGCCTGAAACCCAGAAAGAGTGTTTGTGGAGCACAGCCCCGGGCTGATGATAATGCATAATTAACATGAGTGAGAGATAAGCTGTTGTGGGTATGAGCTGCTAGGGTATCGGCTGGTCTGTTTACTACCCCACGGTGACCTAGTCCACAGGGATGGATGCTCTCGCCATTTCTTTTTTTACTTTTTATCTATAATTTCTTATCAGGCTGATCATGTGTCTTAGAATCAATTCCTCTGGTGGTTTTCCGTAATTCCCAGTTAAGGAATCTTTTCAAGCATTCTCAGGTAAACGTAAGTAGAGCCTCCTGACTGTTGTCCAGGTGTCACTGCGGAGGCAGGAATTGGGCTTGGATATTCTAGGAGATTGATATTTACAGAAACATTTTGAAAACTAGAAAGCTTTGTGAAATGGTGAAACTGGAAGTTTCCCAAGTTATGTTTCATGATGTTAAAATATCTTCCATTACAAAATAAAGGTTCTTTGACTCAATAAGCTTGGGAAATGTTATGTACTATTTTTTTCTTAAAGATGCATAATGATCATTAGCATGTCAAAGGCTCTGAGAAGGCCTGCAAAACAGAAATTGTTTATTTCAGTGGAATTCAGTGTTCTCCAAACTTATTTGAACAAAGAATGTCCTCCCTTACCCGACCTCCCCCACACATTTATCAGACCCAGTGTTTATGGGGAGGGCAAGACACGAATGTGGCATTTGCTGAATCTTGGAGCGGTAGAATAGTTCTTCATGTCAGAAAGCTGTATGGTGTGTCATGCAGTAAATCATCATGAACTAAGGCACTTTACATAATTATTCTCTTTTCTAGTCTTTTAAGCAAAATGTATTGAGTTTCTACTCTACAGAAGCCTAACAATGCTGGATGGTAGTGAGTGGAACACTCTGTGCCTGATCCATGGACCCAGGTATCAGCGTCCGCATCAGCAACAGCATTGGCATGGGGAGGGCATGCGTATACCTGCACATGCTTGGCCTGGGCCATTACCTGCTGAATGGAGCTCTATTAACATGAGGCTGGAGGATCTCTGTTGAGCATGTACTACCAGCGATTCCTGGGCTCCCCGGTGTTTGACAGGTGCCACATCAGATGTCTTGCTTCTGCCTTCTCCGTGTTTTGGGTTGGGTTCCGAAAGTGTCCAGGGAAGGGCCTGGCCTTGAGAATCCATCCTGAGGGAAAATAGATGATGTGGCATGACCTCATGCCTCTGTGTGTGTGTGTGTGTGTGTGTGTGTGTGTATGTATGGAGCTAGTGCCCTTAGAAATGACAGCTAAACCCTTATATTTTAGCAGATGTTTCTCACTTGCATGTTAAGACCAAGGGTGCTAAGGACCACGGGGAGACTCAGCCTGGGGCATGTGGCTTAGATTAGCAAAGCTCCTCACATGGTGGATGGATCGAACCTTCACACTTGCAGTTGTACCATCTACGCGGGACATTCTGAAGGACCACACTGTTTGACACAGCAAGGAGTGGGAGCAGGGGATGGGGACGCTTTATGGTATGGTTGGAGTGTTCCGTCTCTTGAATGCCTTTCATTGCAGCCATCGGTAGGTGGGTTCTTGAGGTCCAGAAATACGCACTCCGTGAGGCAGGTCTTCTGGAATTTGTTCAGGCACCAAAAAGGGAGATTTGGCTCTTTTTACTGGCCCATGCAGTAGCTTCAGGGCATGCATTTTCTTGGAAGCTGCTATTAGCCATCACCTGAAATTTCTCCCCGTGCTGTTTCTTCTCTCCTCCAGCAAGGACAATTGTAAATGAGGCAGAGTCATTTAAATTCTGTCCCTTTCACATGCAGATTACCTCAGGGTAGCTGATGTGACCACCCTTGGAAGGCGTCGCTGAAGGGCAGTTGATGCCAGAACTGCCCGATTCCTGCGGGTCTGTGTGGTGAGCTGGGGACCTGCAGAGGAGTGTGGAAGCCCTGGTTGGGCTCCCTGAACAGGGTCAGCTGGGGCGTTCTGATTAGGATGGCAGTGGGTCCGGGACATGTTTGGGAGACGAGGCCCATGTGATGCGTGGGTTGATGCTCTGATACTGTCAGAAGTCGGGGTTCACTTGCAGAGCCCCCTTCCTTGTTAATGCTCCCTCAATCCCTGCTGCTTCCACCAATGCAAAAGGCCTTGCTCTGGTCACCACCTGCCCTGTCCCTGGGAGGGCTGGGGGAAGTAAGGCAGCAGTGACCAGCGTCCTTCTGCAGCCTCAGGCCTCTCTCAGGTCTCCTCAGGGGTGGGCTCCAGCAAGAGTGAAGTTGGCCCCTCCTGCTGTGTGGAATGAGTGAGTGAGCGAGTGGATGCTCACTGTTGCTCTTTGTACAGCTCTGAAAGGCTGATAGGAAAAAGCAGGTTGCCCTAGTCCAGGGTACATGGTGTTCTGGCCAGGCAGACTGCCCGCAGCAGGGCCTGGCCAGCTGGCAGCACTGGGCGAGTGGCAGCCCTCATTGTACTCTGTATCCCTACAAAGTGAGGATGGTGAGGCAGTTGTGAGGGTGAGAGGAAGGCACCTCTCTACTGCCCTTTAACTAGCACCCAGAGCCCTGGGAGTGCAGTGGAGATCCTGCTCACTCCTGCGGCTTCTCACTGTCTCCTTTTCCAGCCACACATGTCAAACACCCGTAAACACACACCCACATGCACATACGCACACACACCCCACAGATGTTATACACATACCCATGCACTTACATGCACACCACACCACACACACATACAAACAGACACAGCACACACTCACACATGCCACACACGTAGACGTAGCCCACATTATACCCCCACACACACATATAAGTACACATACATATCACACACACACCACACACACATGCACTTACACATGTACCAGGCACATATACACCAAGCCACACACACACATCAAATCAATCAAATCAATCAAAAGGTCTCAGTAATTCATTTCATCTCTCCCTCTGTCTGCCTCTTTCCATTCCTACTGTACTAGATCCTGCCATCGCTGTCTCTCCCTAGCTAGAAATATTATTGTATTTTCCACCAAATGTAATTTAAATTGCCCTTGAAAGTGCAAACTGAGACAGAGGTTGAATCCATGCACCTTCTCTGCAGTGCCTTATCTGTGGATAATGTTTGTTCTACTCACTGTGGCTCCTCCTGCTCCACAGGAGATGCTGGACCCTGCTTTGAGACTTTCGATGCAAGGCACACTCCTTCACAGGCACACAGTACAGGCTGCAGTGGCTTGGCTTTGCACCTCATGAACTGGGGACTTTCTCATCAGAGAGCCCTCTGTGTGGCCCTGCTGGGTGTCCTTCAGGGCTCAGAGCCTCCTGGGCAGGGAGGCCTGAGCCGGCTGATACCACAGAGCTGGGAGAGACTGACTTTTGGACAGAATTCCAGAAGGGGCCAACCTAGTCCTTGTAGTGCCTAACCTCCAACAGTTAGTTGAGAACCATTATTAAAATGGCTCTTTGGAGCAGCAGACATAGAGGCCACTGGCATTAGTTGAGGTTGTTACCTTAGTCTGCTTGGACTGCCATGCAAAATATCACAGACTGGGTGGCTTAAACAGCAGTCATTGATTTCCTCACAATTCTGGAGCCGGAAAATCCCAGATGAAGGTGCTGGCAGGGCTAGTTTCTGGTGAGGGCTCTGTCCTCGGCTTGCAGACAGCCGCCTTATTGCTGCGCCCACACATGGCCTCTTTTCTGTGCATGCATGGAGCTAGAGCCAGTGATCTCTGGTGTCTGTTTTTCTTCTTATATGGACACAAACCCTATTTGTTTAGGGCCCCACCATATGACCTCATTTAAACTTGGCTTAAATGCCCTGTCTCCAAATGCAGTCATGTTGGTGGCTAGGACATCAACATAGGAATTTTGAAGGACACAGTTCTGTTCATGACAGTAGTGAAATTTTCAGTGAGGCTCCACTGCTTCTTCAGGTAGGCCCTTGCCCACCTTAGCACCTCTGCTGTCCCACCTGCACCCTCTGTATAAGTAAACCCAGCTCCATAGAACTATGAGTGTGCCGGGCTGCCGTGCCGAGGGACCCTTCTGGCCTCCCGAAGCCGCCCTTCTACAGCGGTTGGAACAAGTGCACCATCTGCACCACCTTGCAGGCTGAAGGTGGTTCCGTAGAAGCCCTGGAGAAGATCTGACTGTGAGTGCCTTGCACTTACCCCTTCACCTCTCCAGGCGTGTTTTCTTATCTCTAAAGTGGGGAAAACACTCACCTGGTCACAAGATGTCAGTGGGTCCAATTAGATAAAGTTTCTGGAAGTCTTTAATGGACTAAGAAATAGTTATACACCGGAAGTGAATTGTAGCCGGTATCACTGAATCACTGATGTGCATAAATAAAGTGCTTGTGTGTGTGGATTGTTTAGGAATCTGTTCAGGTTTGAGTAACAGAAAACTGACCAATGAGTGGCTTGCTTTTCATTCGCAAGGAGGAGTCTCAAGGTTACTGGCTTTGGTATGAAGGCTTGACCCATCTAGGCTGACCTCTCATTCTCTGGACCACATGGCCACAAGGTGACTGCTGAAGCACTAGCCATTGTGTCCTAGTTCAAGGGAAGGAAAGCTGGTCAGTACCAGCTGCTTCTGATTCTGTTTTATTAGGATTGCAAATACTTCCTGGAAATCTGCTGGGCAGGTTTATGCTTAGGTTTTATTGGCTGGAACTGGGTTTCTGCTTAGGTTTTACTGCACTAGCACTAACTGCAAGAGAGGCAGGGAAAGCAGGAAACGGTATTGTCACCATTGTCTTACAGTAGTCTATATCCATTGCCCAATGCTAGACACAGTAACCCACCACTGCTGCTCAAGCCAGATTCTGATGGGAAGGCAGAAGAAAGGGATTAGCATTGGGTAGACAGCAAAGGATGGTCATGTCTCTCCCAGGATACACTTTACTTTCTAAGAGCTGGAATTCAGAATTGCCAGTGGTGAAAGGATACTAGGTTCTATTATGGGAACGTTCCTCAGTGTTCCTTAAAAGTTGTAGCACCAGGGATTACTAATAGAGAGCAGAGTTTCGGCTGGTTTGAAGTCAGTGTGAATCTCTCTAGTCGGAATGGAGGTATTGGAAGCTGACCCTGCAGTCTGCAATGTGCTTATTTCCACTTCCTCTGCCGTCAGAGTCTGTCTCACTGTACCCCAGGCACTTGTTGGTCCCTTGGCTTCTCAATGATTTTGCTTTTCAGTCTCCACTTTGAACAATCGCCCAGCAAGTTTAAAAAGGAAAGGCAGGAGCCACATACAATTAGACAACGTAAAAGGAAGCAAGGCCCAGCCTCACCTAGCCTGCGTGGGGCCTGAGCAGCCTGAAGTTGGACTGCTTCAGTCCAGCTCTTTGGCTCTCTACTCCAGGCTTGTCTGCTAAATGAAGTCCACACCTTGGCTTTGCAGATGTGAGCCTCAGGGGAGGGAATGTGCATCTTGTTTCATTCTTTTGTCCATTCTCACACTGGTGTGAGTGCTGCTATAGATGGAGCCTGGTGAGGCCTTGGATCATGCTGTCTGGAACAGTCAAGAATATGAAGCAGAACTGATGTCATGCTCTGGCATCCTTAAAAGGGCAATGCATCAGGGTCTCTTACACTCAGATTTCTCAATATGTAAACCAAGGTCCTAGGTAAATGGGGAGAGTGACCCCGAGGCTAGGACTGACCCAAAAGGAGGTGGTGTCAAGAACAAAGGTACAACTCAAGCTCATGCTCGATCTCTTGAGTCAGGCACCTTCTCCGCTTTCCAGAGCCTGTTTTCTGAGAAGCTTCTTGCGGCTCATGCTCTGAAAGTGCTCATGTGAATGAGGTCTGT
Source organism: Colobus angolensis palliatus (assembly GCF_000951035.1). Lineage (NCBI taxonomy): Eukaryota > Metazoa > Chordata > Mammalia > Primates > Cercopithecidae > Colobus > Colobus angolensis. The sequence continues at coordinate 368,391 of NW_012116199.1, forward strand.
GCTGGGGAAATGCAGTGGGTATCAGTTTTGAAGCTTGATTGTGTTTCAAGAAGCCCAGCGCTCCCCACAGGGGCTCGTGTAGTGGAAAGGCAGTGCTGCTCAAGTAGGAAGATGGTTTTGCTGTTTTATTTCTTTGCTTTGACAGTTCATCCTGGCACTTGCTGATGGAGTGTCAACTCTTGAGTTGTTTTAGTTGAAACCTTGTGAAGGAAAAACCTGGTGAGGATTTGTGTGTTTGCGTGTGTGCGTGACATTTGTTAGTTCAATTGTATAACAAAATATTATGTTTGGGGTTTTCTCTCTTCTGGTCCCTCCTCTGTGCAAAAGTACTATGTGCTCTGAGTGCTACCAGCTTCAACAGACACATGAAACTGGCACCTATCAGCAGCAGGGAGGCTTCCTGGAGGTTATTAAATACAAGAAACAGCATATTGGTAACAGCAGCTCTCTCAGTTGGATGATTTCCCCTAAATTCTTGGGAAGGGTTCAGGTCAACAGTCTGTGAGGCTTCAGTGCATTTGTGGTTTTTTTGGGGGGGACGGGGTGGGGTGGTGATTGGTATATGATTTCCATTTTACCTCTTTAGGAGTGAAAGCATCTTAATCAAATATAGCACACTCATTCCTGGAAGACCAGCTCCAGGGGGCTCTGCTGATGGTTTTATACCATCTCAGGCAGACAGGTGTTACTGAGCATAGGTAGTGTTGGCAGGGACCCTTAGCCCACCAAGTCCACCACAGGCACTTCCCAAACTCTCCCTCTGTAATCCTGCCGAAACTGGAGCTAGGGATCTTAACTGCCAGGTCCCCAGATAGGAGACTGGGAATTTTTCTGCCTTTCCTGTGGCATCTCTTGTGTGCAGTTTGGGGGCAGTCAAAGAAAATAACATGTAAGAGTTTAATAAAAGGAACTTAGAATTAAGAATGTCATTAAGCACTTTCATCAGCTTTAATGATGTGTAGTCACTCATGTACTCACCTGTGTGAGCCCTTTTCACAGGTGTGAAACACATGCATGTCCCTGTGAGACTCTGTCTCTTGGGAGATGGCAGTGAAGAGCTCGGGGCTCAGCAATAGGGAGATCTAGTGTGAACCATAGCCAGTGTGGGCAAGTTACTTAGCCTCTCTGAGGCTCAATTTCACCTGCAAAATGGGAACGGTATTATTAACTCTATTGAGCTTATAAGGGGATTCAGTGAGGCCATGTTTATAAAAAGACTAGTACATTGCCATGCACATAGGAACTGACAAATAAAGGAGAATTGAACAGATTGAATTGAAATAGCCCAGAGGCTTACAGCATCTCCAGATGGGAGAGGGAACGGGGGTTGAGTGGCACATGTGGCCAAGGCCACCCCACTTCTTGGAAAAGTGATTGAGTACACATCCCTGGGACGTCGGGGAATGGGTTGGGATGGGGACAGTGTCAGGGCACTATGTCTCTGCTGCCTTCATCTCCAGGGTTGCAGACCGCATGTCCATAGTGGATGCCCCAGAGGCAGGGCACGGACGGCAGAATACCTTTCCTGTGAGAAACTCAGTTCTCCTGCTTACCATTTATATTGGATTGTGAAATGCTCTGTGGTCACTTTTGTTGATAATGTATTTTGATAAATTCTCTCTTTTTAGCTAGAGGGAACTGTTTTCTATACATGATCCTGGGACAAGAGACTTTGGCTCTGCTACTTGATGGAGGGACAGTGGCTGAAGGATGGGATGATCAGCCTTTGACCCCCAGGACCAGCAGTGCCCACTGGGGGTCCATGTTGGATGTGCGGCAACCCACTAGACCCTCCACGAGGGGTCTGCATGGAAGCGATGGGCTTTAAGTAAAAATTTTAATAGGACTTTTTAATGACAGAAGTCTTGAATGTCTGGTTGAATGTATTAAACAGACTACATTCTGCTTTGACTCATTTTCCAGTGATTATAAGAGGTTGGCTTGGATGATCTCTTCTTAAATGTGTTGCCAATAACATTGGTAGCCCTACTGATTCATGAGGAATCTCTCATTAGTGCAAACGTACTTCTGAAAGGCACGTAAATGAGACTCCAGGGAAAAGTCCTGTCCAGAGATGCACCAATTACTGCAAGATGAGCCATGTGCTTTTTGCATTGAATGAGACCCAGAATATAGTATCAACCCAAGCAAAAATCTTACCCTGATGCTTAACAGTAGGAAATAATCTTAGTTTTCTGGACTGAATAAATCTCCAGAGGTTTCAGGATTGGAAGCTAACAAGAGTTTTGCATAAAACTCTTGAATGTTATTGCTAAGATTATGATAGATTAGTTGGAATGTAATTCCTAAACTTGTAGAAAAAAAATGTACAAATCTTTAAAATGTATTTTGATATAATTCCATATAGAAACCTCCTTAAAATGTGTTTTACATAATATGGCATTGTGGATATTTTGCAAAACCACAGTGCCTTAAAAACATTCATATTACTCTTGTCTCCTCCCTTGCTTGGTTGCTGAGAGTGCATTTTAATTGGTTTGTGTTAATTGATTAAATGTAGATATTTGTAGCTCTTATTGGTGGCTTTTGGAGGAGGAAGATCTCCAGAGACCTCAAGCTATCTCAGCTGTCCGCCTTGAAGCGGGAGTCAGGGACCTCAGGCAGCTCCCTGTGCAGAGAAGTACACCTTCTCCTCCTGCCCTGTAACTCTCTTCACAGTCATCTGGATTGAAGTAAAGGCACTGAATATGATGTCAGTGGGTCTTAGATTTTGCCAACTACAAATCTGTCAGTTCCTACATATGCCTCTTTCTAAAGACAGACACAGTTTGATAAATCACAGGCCTCCCTTTAGAGGTGATATGGTTATATCACCTCTGTACCCTGTGCCTGTGCAGACGGGGAAGTTATCTTTTGGGATGGGTAGAAGAGAAGGTTCATGCATCAGGCCCTTCCTGCATACAGGGCCCTGTGAGGTGGGCTGGCATCCCAGGCATTCAGTGGGCCCAGTGAGGGTCAGGAGGAGCCCAAGCCTGTCCTTTGCCAAGGTGCATCTACAGGAGCCTACCAGTGCAGGCCATTGCCAAGTTGTCCGGCTCTCTAGGTTACCAGGTTGCTTACACCTTCCTTTTCTTTCTGTTTCATTACAAATCAGGCTCACTACTCCTCCCTCAGCTCTTGGCAGCCACTGGGCTGATAGGCCTCTCTTTAGTGCTGTCCGCCAGCCTTCCAGCGGATCCTGGATCCCACTGGGAAACTAACTCACCCCACCTGTCGCCTCTGCAGGGGCTGTGTGTATGTGGAGGTCAGGCAAGAAAAGGCCAAGGATGGCTCCTGGCAGTTCTTTGTTCAAGACGCCTGGCCGGCCAAGGAGCCTTTGCACACAGCTGCTTTCTGATGCCTGTCTTCTTCCCTTGCCTCTCAACACAGTGCCTGGGACAATTATGATGTTATTATGTGCTGTGCCCATTATTTCTTTAGCAATTGCTTCTGCACATGTTGTGAGCAGTTCTCCTAGAGCTCAACAGAAATAGCTCAGTGGCACTTAAACCAAAGTGGTCTGTACAGACCCAGGGTTTAGCTTTGCCCCAGGTGAGTTGGTTTGACACTTACCACTGGTCATGGGCGTGTCAGTAGGTGATGTCCAGCCCAGGTCAGGCGGTGTTTGTGGAACCCCCATGGTGACAGCTCCTCTGGGGAAGGAGAGTTTCTTCGGTTCCATCTGCCATGGCTGGGATTGGGCATCCCTCCCCCACCCCTCCCCAGCACAAGAGAGGTGTCAGTTTCTGAAATCTGTCGTCATTCACCGCATCAGCCTTCAGACTGGTGAAGTCAAGGGGCAGTGGGAGAATGGGGCAGAAATTCTCAGACCCCTCACAGCGCTACATCCTGAGGTTTCCATGGAGGAGAAAGGGGAGGAAGGGGCTTAGTCCCTGGGGAGAGGTTGGGCCAGAAAGGAGGAGGGAGCCAGCCCTGAACTTCAGGGAGAGTTTCCTGGGTCCCTCTGAGGATGTTTTAATTCAGGGAGTCGGGGGGCCCAGGTGTCTCCAATGAACCATAAAACTAGGCATTCCATCAGAGCTGTGGTTTTAGGTTGCGTCCAAGAAGCTTTACTGGACATACGTTGGTAGCAACGCCAGAGGGAGCTGCCTCTTCCCATTGTCCCACACATTTTCTCTTCAAGCTATTTTATATCTTGAAATTATGTTTATGCAATTTCGATTGAAGGAAGGGCCTGTTCCCTGAAGGTTTGGAAGCCATCCTGCAGTTAGTGGTGAATAGTAGGTAAAGGCTGAGGACTGCATCATGATTAAATTGATTAACTTCAAGCAAGACCAAATGTGTTTTGTCTCATCCCCCCCGCCACCCTCTGCTCCCCTGGAGTTAGGGAGGCATCTGACTTACCCGCCAGTAAGGGGATTAAGCTTGTCATCTGGTATCCTCACCTTGATCTGAAACCATGGGGAAGGAAGCTTTGGGCTTTGTAGCAGATGTGCTCAGCTGGGATGAGAACTTACTGTGAATTCCATCTTGCATCCTGAAAGATGTACTTGTGGGTGGGGCCCCCACTGGCTTTTCACCTTGTCACCTACCCCCCCAGGGCTGTTTGCTCTGGAGGTCACTGCATTAAAGCATTACTCCCAGATGGTCACAGTGGAAGGCACTTATGTGACTCACTGCAGCGATGGAAACTTTCTGAGAACAGGGTGACACACCTCAGCCAGCCAGTCTTCCGAGTTGTAGTGAAAAGACTGACTTTAGCTGTGGGGCTCAGCAGCACTTATGGAAAAGAAGCGGAGTCTGTGCCCCCTGTGGAGCCCCCGCCAGCTGAGGCCTTGAAAAGGGTGCTTCCCCCAGTGTTCTCAGCAAGACAAGGGCGGAGGCACCCCTGAGCCTTCCCGGAGAGCTTGGTCACTGTGCACAGAGTGGTGTGTTGGTGGCGTATATGCTGGAGAATTAGAGCCATCAGGGTCTTGGGGACAATAAGAAGCAAGCTTAAAATATACAATTTTTAAGGCATGTTTTGTGAGTGGGTAAGAAGTGAAGGGAAGATGATATTTTAGCAAATAACTCTGTTTTTAAGGATATTGAAGTGATATGGATTGATGCAGCAAGATGTTTTTATTCCAGTGCCTTGAGCAGCAGGCAGTGTGTCCTGGAAATGTGAAAATGCTGTTCCTGGTCTGGAGTTTGCTGCTGAATGACCTGGCGTCCTGGGCCACTCTGAGCTTCTGTCCCCTTCTCTGGGGCATGATTATTGGTTCTGTGGATTGGTGGTTTTCAACTGTGTTATTTTCATTTGTCTGGGAATGCTCTGCTCAAGTGAAGTCTTACTCACAAAAGTCGACAGACCTGCCCCTTGATCCTTCTCTCCCTCAGCCAGAAGGTCACTTAGAGGTGCCTAGAGGGCTGGGAGAACCTCCTGACTGAGTGAATTCGGGGATCCCTCTCCTTCCACATGACTGTGGAGCCTGAAAAACCTCAGCAGCGTTTGCACCAACTCTCAATTGGGGTTCAGTTCAGGCCTGAAGAATTTGACCTGAGATAGTCCTTGTAGTATTTTTATAACAAAGAGATGGTAATTGCTTTTCAAAGACTGAGTAAAAAAGGAAATGACTATGACTTTATTTCTTAATTTTTTCTATAAAATAAGCCAGTCTGTTAAAAAAGATGTGAGATGTTAAATGTACCTCAAAGCATTCTTAATCCCACATCTCAAATGTGCTATTGCAGGACTGAATTTCAATAACATCAAATTGACTCCATAAGTAGTTACTTATAATCTAGATATCAGCATAATGAAGTATAATGTGAGAGTGAATATTATTATACCTTATGTGATGGTTAATACTGAGTGTCAACTTGATTGGATTGAAGGATGCAAAGTCCTGATCCTTGGTGTGTCTGTGAGGGTATTGCCAAAGGAGATTAACATTTGAGTCAGTGGGTTGGGAAAGGCAGACCTATCTTTAATCTGGGTGGGCACCATCTAATCAGCTGCCAGTGAGGCTAGAATATAAGCAGGCAGAAAAATGTGAAAAGGAGAGACTGGCCTAGCCTCCCAGCCTACATCTTTCTCCCATGCTGGATGCTTCCTTCCCTCGACCACTGGACTCCAAGTTCTTCAGTTTTGGGACTCAGAATGGCTCTCCTTGCTCCTCAGGCTGCAGATAGCCTACTGTGGGACCTTGTGATCATGTGAGTTAATACTTAATAAACTCCCCTTTACATATATATATATATACACACACACACACACACACACACACACACACACACACATACATATATATATTCCATTAGTTCTGTCCCTCTAGAGAACCCTGACCAATACACCTTATTTTTTGTGATTTCATATAAAACCCATAACAAAATGGGAGGTAACTGCACTCCTGGTACATGGAGCTTACAGGATACTAAAGCAGTGTCACTTGAGTGTAATGTGTAGATGCATACACCACGTGTATGAATTATGCTGTGTGAATGATGGTTCTTTGGATCAGCCATATAAAAATATATAAATAAAAAACATAATTTTACATTTATTTATCATGACAGTATTTTATTTTTATTTATTTATGTAAAAAATCAGTCACGTATCATAGGTTTAGGATTTAAAGCCATCCTGATTTCTCTTGGCTTTTAGGTCATGGATTGAAAATAATTTAGTAGTAAATCTCATATTTCTTGCATACACACGTACACACAGCACAATGTAGAAATGTAGCAGAAATAAGCTGCTTTAGCACCCGCAAAGTAGATGATGTTTCTTTTAATTTTTTTATTTTGTTAATCGATACTTTAAAATGTTACTGTTGCACCAAAAATGCAATTTTATGCATTTTGAGAAAATGCTTCTGTATCTGAGGTGATGTGCCCACTGTTGGCCTAGATAGTGGCAGCTCAGAACCAGCCCAGGGTTTGCCCAGAGCCTCTGCAAACCAGAAGGGCTGGATTCTGGGAAACTGTTTTCTAAGGCAGGCAGGGCCCTGGCCACCTGCCATCAGGCTGGGAGAGTTGAGTTAGTGCGGTTCCTGGTGTTCCGCTAGACCCCAGGCCAAGCCAGCTCCTGTGAGAGTAGTACACCTATCTCTGCCCTTGCCCCTGGCCTCCCAGCTGCCTGGGGTGTGAGGCCGGCTCAGCTCTGCACGCTGGCACTGGGCACACTGTCCTGCCTGTGTTGAGTGTTGAATGCGCTAGTGATTGTTCATTAGGAAGACTAGTTGCAGTGTGGAGTTTCTGGGGATATCTACTTTCCAGAACGATCTGTGGAAACCTGATTCTGCCTGTTTTTTTTTTTTTTTTTTTTGAGGCTGCTGGATAATGCTGTACATTAAGCTGCATATGTGTTTTCTGTAGGTTGTTGTTTCCTGCTCTGTTTGTTGGTTTCTGGCCCAGCATGCAGAGACCCTGAGAGCGTGCCTCTGAGACCCAGGGAGGGACGCCCATGTGCACAGCAGGGACTGCAGGGAATCCGCAGCAAAGGGGCACCTGTTTGTAGACGCCGCCGTGGCTGCTGTCGGCAAGAATCAGCAAAGCACACGGCCATCCACCTGTCAGGGGTCTTAGAATAAATAAGAAAACAAAAAAAGAAAAAAAACACTGGGGCTACTTCTCCTCTGTAGGAGGAGTACCGCCTTCCCTGCCTCTCCTTCTGCTCATTCTGGTAGTGAGAAGCTCTGTAGCCCAGAGGGGCCTAAGAATGTGAGGCTGGATGAGACCCGGCCCTGGCTCTGTTCAGCAGAGCATGGGAACTTGTGGCCTCCAGGAGTGACCAGGGGACACTCACCACAGTAACCAGCCACAGAGGCTACTGGGTAGGCCGGCTGCCCTGTCCCTCCTGGCTGCATCCTGATGGTCCCATAGCATCCTGGGGAGTCCTGACCTTCAGGAACACACAATGAGCTTGAAGCCCAGTGTCCCTGATTGGCTGCTGGCAGAGTGCGTGGGGGTGGTGAGACCGTGGGCCACCAGGACCCTGGGCACAGGTGCCTGGCCTCTCCCTGGCTGGACCGAGGTGCACATATCTGGCTGAGCCTCAGGTCCAAGAGTGCAGGCCCCCGGGGCTTTTTGCCTGGGAGCAGAGACATTCTGAGGTCTAGGTGAGCCCAGCCTGGGCTAGTTTCCAGGCCCGGAAGCTCCTACTTGGGGAGCTGATGTTCACGGGAGGACTTCTGTGTTCATATTCTAGGGTGAGTTTTCAGTGCACACTGAGTACCTTGCGTTATTAATCATCATCTGGCCACAAATGGGAAGTGTGCTCCTAATACCACTGCCAGATTTCTGCCTGAGTCACAACCTCATAGCAGCCTTCTCACTCCCTCCGGTTTCTGGTGTAATAAACACTCTTCTTGTTTTTGAACCTAAAGTGTGGTTTCAGTGATTAGAGTGTAATGTGTGGCTACCCCGATTCACCTAAAGAAAGTTTGGGTTGCATATGAAGAGATCTTTAACTCAGTGGTGCTTCCCCTGTATCTTCAGCCTTCTGCCCCACCCCAGCCTGTGACCCTTGACTGAAGGGAAGCCCCATGTCCTGGGTCAAGCAGCAGCCAGGCATTGAGAGCGACTAGGTGTGAGCCAGAAAGATCTGGATTCCAGCCTGCCTTAGTAAGCTCAGACTGCCATGACAAAGTACTGCAGAGTGAGTGGTATATGCAAGAGTTGTTTATTTCTCACAGTCAGTTCTGGAAGCTGGGATGTCCAAGGTCAAGGTGCTGGTGGATTCCGTGTCTGGTGAAGTCCCTCTTCTTGACCTGCAGGTAGATGCCTTCCCACTGTGTCCTCACATGGCCCTCCTCCTACGCATGCAGGCACGTGGAGGTTATGTCTTCCACACAGGAATATGGGGTGGGCCGAAACATTCAGCCCCCAGCATAGCCCCAGACCGACCACTTAGGAACCGTGTAATGGAGAGACTTGCTTCCCTCTCTAAGAGTGTTTTCTCATCTGCAAACTGAGAAGGGAACTGTATCGTTCTGGGGCTACTGTCTGGATCAAGGAGACGCAGCCCTCTCCATGGCCTGCAGGCCCGCACAGCCCCGTGTTCCCGTCCAGGTATCCCGCTCTCCCCTGTGTCTTTGCTGGATTCAGCCCAGCCACGCCAGCCTTCTCTCTGTTCAAGGAGCCACCCCAGACTCACTCCTGGCTTAGAACTTGTACACTTGCTGTTTGCTATGCTCAGAAAGCTCTGTCTCCAGATGATTGTGTGGCTGCCTCCTGGTCATGGGGTCCTCTCCACCCTGGTCCCTTCTTGAAGGCCTGTGCCCCCTCTTCCAGTAGGCTGTGTCTCAAGAGTTCTTTCAACAAGTGGTGATCTTGAGAGGTGAGATCGTAGCTCCCTGCAGAAAAGGAGAGGTCTGCTTTCTGCCCACTAGCAAAGTAGTGGGTTCCCTAGGCACAGAGCTCCTCAGCCATGACAGGAGACCCCCAAGGCAGAGCCTCCCCCTGGCTTCCTTCTGGCCTCTGGGGCCGTGGGGGTTGGGAACCAGAACAACGGAGCTGATGCCCTGCTGTTTGCTGTGCTATAAATGGTCAGCTGTCCTGCTGGGGTCCAGTGAGCCTCGCTGTCTACTTTTGGCACTTAAGGTGGTGGAGCAAGTTGACTCCTGGTTATCCTCAGTGAGGTTTCAGTTCTTCCCTGGCAGGTTGGTGCAGCATGCAGCGGAAATTCACTGTCAGGCCCATGCACTCCACTTCCATTCTTGATGCTGCCTGGTCGTCTTCAGAATACTTGTTAGTCAGTGCTAGAGCTGCCTTGTTCATTTTGTGTGTTTTTGCCTTCATGCCCTTATCCATGAGCATGGGCATCTGCTCTGACTTGTCCATGGCCACACCTGGACGCCTGGACAGCAAGCATGAGGGGGCATCGGGAACACGCCACAAACACTTGAGTGAAACAGTGAACCGTGTGCAGGACAGCGGGCAGCTCACGGGCACTGTGTTTATCTCAGTGACCTTGGCTTCAAGTGGGGCCACCCTCTCAGAATTTTGGGGAAGATCACATTTGTTATGGACTAAATTTGGACCCACCCAAAATGCCTGTGTTGAAGTCCTAACCCCCAGTACCTTAGAATGTGACTTTTTTTGGAGATACGATCTTTAAAGAGGTAATTATGTTTACATGAGGCCCTGTGGGTGAACTCTGATCCTGTATAACTCATGTCTTTATAAGAAGATATCAGTCACCAGGGATGTCCACACACAGAGCAATGCCCATGTGAAGACGCAGTGAAAAGGCGGGTGTCTCCCAACCAAGAAGAGAGGCCTCAGGAGATACCAACCCTGCCGACACCCTGATCTTAAACTTCAATCCTACAGAACGGTGTGAAGTGAATGCCTGCTGCTTAAACCTAACAACTGTTCTTGGGCATTTTTTGTGGCAGCACTAGGACACTAATACAGCGTTCCATAACTGATGTGCTGGGAGGAAGTATCACAGCACCGGAAAATCAGCACACACAGGGACCACTCGTTAGGGTAGTGGCAATAGGAACGCGTCCTTGCGTTTTGGAAGGGCACTTAACAATTCTGCAAGCATGCGTCCAGGCTTGGGATAGGGTCTGGGAGTGAAGGTGGGCGACTCACTTTGGAGTACCGAGCATGCGATTTGCAGGTGTCACCCAAGGAATGGGGGCTGTTCCTTCAGGCAGCCTGCATGGTGGGGCTCGGGCCCTCTGTGAAGAAGGACAGGGCAAGGTCCTGGCCTCCTGGAGCTTGTCCTTTGGGGGAAAAGACAGAGGCCACAGGGAGAGGGTACTGAAAGCAAAGCCAGAAATAGAGCAGCCTTGCTTAGACTCAGTATTAATGGAACAGGTACTTGTTGTTGAGAAGCGACTGACAGTCTGCATTCCCTTCACTGCCAATCAAAATCTGCTGCTTTGTGGAACCTAAAGAAGGAAGGTCCTTATGAGTAGAGGGGTTTGTGTTTTGTTTTGTGACCAAGATACATACAAAAAGATCACTCAGCCATCCTAAGCGAGAAAACACCTCCACCCTCCCAGCTTTTCGGGAAGGGTTGGCAGTTTAGAATCACGTCTCAGAGGCAGCACAGGCCCCCATGCTCCTGAGATCGAGGGGCATGACACCAGGGAGGTGCCATCATCCACTAGGGCAGCTCAGAATGAGGAGCTTCTGGAACATCTTAACCGATTTATTTTCCCTTTTTTTTTTTTCTTTTCATGCTTGTGCAAGTGCAAGAGTAATGTTTGAGGCCGGGTGCAGTGGCTCGCACCTGTCATCCCAGCAATTTGGGAGGCCGAGGCGGGTGAATCACCTGAGGTCAGGAGTTCGAAACCAGCATGTCCAACATGGTGAAACCCCCATCTCTACTAAAATACAAAAATCAGCTGGGTGTGGTGGTACGTGCCTGTAATCCCAGCTACTCAGGAGTCTGAGGCAGGAAAATCACTTGAACCCGGGAGGCAGAGGTTGCAGTGAGCTGAGATTGCACCACTGTGCTCCAGACTGGGCAACAGAGCGAGACTCTGTCTCAAAAAAAAAAAAAGAAAGGAGTGTTTGAAAGCTCTGTCTAAATATAAGTATGAAATAAAGGCTGGAAGCAATAGAGGAGCATTGGGTCATCATTGACTTGGTGGCTACTTTTTTCCTTAATGCTCTTTTACATTAATTGTGTAACAATCATGGTGATTAAATTTCGTTTCAATCTGGCTAGGTCATAATATCCAGAAATGTGACATGTTGCTGTGAAGGTAATTTTTAGATGAGATTAATATTTGAATTAGAAGACTATTAATAAAACTGATTGCCTTCCTTAATGTGGGTGAACCTCATGCAATTATTTGAACGCCCAACAAAAAAAGACTGAGCTTCCCCAAAGAAGAAGGAAATCAGTCTTCAGATAACCTTCAGACTCCAACTGCGATATCAGTTCTTCCCTGGGGTTCCAGCCTGCCCATCTGCCCTGCAGATTTTGGATGTACTAATGCCCGCAATCATGTGAGCCAATTCCTTAAATCTCTCTAGAAAGATAGATAGATAGAAGATAGATAGATAATGCATAGATACACACCTAGACACACACACACACACACCCCTACCCCTTACTGGTTCTGCTTCTCTGGAGAACCCCTAATGTTGTAGAGACTCAAGTTCACTGCATGTGGCGGTGATCCCTGCTGTGCCTTTCTGCATCTAGTGCATCTCTCCAAGCCTTAACTGAGCCTTCTGTGAAACGAGGGCGATGCACCGTCCTTGCAGGATCCGTATGAGCTTTTCAGGAGGTGAAGCAGAGTGTTCATCTAGGGGCCAGGTTCGGAGAAGAAGCCTGGACACCATGCTTCCGGGAGGGCATGTGGCGTGTGTGACTACATTCCTGTGCTGTCTTTCTGTGCCCTGCAGGGATACATATGGGCCTGTTCCTCACTTTACAAAGAGGAGACTGAGGCCCACAAATGTCCAAGCATACTTCCAGTCACCCAGCTGTGGAGTGGCGGCCTGCCTGTCTCAGGTGCTGTGCTCCCAGCACCAGTGTTCTTTCAAGAAAGAGCAAAATTTGCATTTCAGGAACCTGCAGGCCCGGGAGAGTGGCTGGGTGTGTAGCTGCACTGTGCCTCATACTCCCATGCCCCACTCTCCATGGGGAGGTGTGCTTTTCCATGGCACCTGCCCTGGCACTCCAACCCACTGTTTTCACCTCCCAGAAAGATAGAAGAGATCAGCCAATCATACTGCTAGTTACACCTCTCCGATTTTCTCATCCCCCAACTCCAATTCTCTCTCAACTCAGACCTCTTTGGAGTTTCATCAACCCACTCCTCCAGGTCAGCACTCCGGTATCCACAGTGGCTGAGACCCATGACGAGGTCTGAACCAGATTTTTAGGGACCGCACAATGAAAGTGCAGCCCCTGATGGTGCTAGCAACCCTGTTCAACCTTCCCGAAGACAAGGGCCTAGTAGAGGAAAGCCTCAGTCATCCTGTGATTCCCACTGATGGAGAGAGGCCAGCTGCAGAGAAATTTCCTGCATAAAAGTCTGTGTGTTTCTCCTGTGGACCCCAAATGAACCGAGTCTGTAACCCACTAACCTTTTATCCTAGGATGTGAATGAGCAGGCAGATCTGAGTTGTCTGCATTTCTTTAAAGCCCAAGTTACTTTCTTCAAAGGATAGTCTCGTTTGTAATATTAAAAGCATAATGAGAATAACTAGGTTTTATTATTTAAAAGATTTATAGCGGCAGTAATCTTATTTTCATTTTTATAGATCTCTGTTCAAAATCAGACCAATGACTAAACTCTGGAGAATAAAGGAAATGACCTGTTATTTTACTTAAGATAAATACATTGACTTTTATTTTTAAATTAAATCTTGAGTAAATTAATTCATATATCTGGGTTGATTGTAAACCACAGGAGAAACAATAACTTTGTATTTATTTGCAACTTAAGTTCGGCTCTCATCTTATAAAGCGCTCACTGGAGAAGCCCAGGTGGGCCCAGTCGGGAAGGAGCATGCCCCAGACGGCGGGCTGGGGAGCCGAGGTGGATGAAGTGATTCTCTGATTTCTGTCACTCAAACGTAACTTCCATGAAGTTAGGATTTTTTTTTTTTTCATTACTCTATTCTTGGCCTTTAGAACAAGGCCAGCCAGCACTTGTAGGTGCTTAATTAATATTAGTTGAATGAATGAATCAATTAGACATTTACTAATTTGTGACTTTCTCCCACCCTTCCGCCCCCCGATATTATACCATTGATGCTTGGTACTTAACAAAAAGAGGAAGTGACAGATTTATATTTGAATATTTGAGTGTATCATTGAGATTGTCTCACTGCTTTCTGCTTCGTGTGATAGGAACATTAAATCATCTCTTTTGAGAAATAACCGTCAATGTAAAGAGGAAAACTTTGCCAGATATTAAGGCATACTGCAAATCTATAGTGATTGGAAATTGTGGTCCTGATGTAAATACAGACAAATGGGCCCATAGCACAGAACAGGGAGCTTAGAGACAGGTATTTGTGTAACTGAGGTTTAATACATGTTAAGGTAGAACCACATATCCACAGGGTAAGCTTCTATTAGGGAAAAGTTTCCATGTAGAAAAATGAATGTAGATCCATACCAAACACCACATGAAGGTTAAAAATAGAGGTTTAAATGTGAAAGATAAAACTATAATGTTAATCAAAGAAGGCTTAGATGTAGAAGGGTTTTTAAAATTAAACTTCAAAAGCATAAACTATAAGGCAAAAATAATTAATTTGATCAAATTAAGAATTTCTGATCAACACAGGCTTCCTTGGTAGCATCAACAGACAGATGACAGCTTGGGAGACCATCTCCGGAATACCAAGCCACGATGTACAAGGAACTCTTCAAATCAACAGCAACCAAGAAGAACCTACATGGAAAAATGGCCAAAGGTTATAATCAGGCATTTTACAGAACAGGAAAGTCACAGGGCTCAAAAGCAAAAGAAAAGATGCTCCAAGTCATTTTTAATCAGAGAAGTGTGGCCTGGAAAGCAATCAAATGGTCTTTTATGAATGACAGGACAATGGGACATCTCCTTCCATTAAGCCTTCTGCTGGTGGCTCTCACTACAAACCCAGAAGGACTTAAGAAAATGGCACCTTCGTACCCCTTCCAGTATTGTAATTTAAGGATGACGGAGAATGAGAAGGAAACATATATTTTTGGTTTGTAGAAGGAGACATACAAAATAAGTAGAAGAAATGCTTTCTAAGAAGAAGGTACCAATGGACCATAGAGGAGGGATGGAGGACTCTGTGAGGATAGAGGACACAGGGAGACCAGGTTGAGGCAGGAAGTGCCCCTTTGGCCTGATGGGAAGCCATGGAGGCTGAAGGGAAAGGCTGTGATGCTCTTGGACACAGTGTGGGGTTCTCTTTCACTGGGGTCAGATAACCCGGGAGCATCAGTTACTACCAGGCCAGAATCAGCCCAGACGGTAGGAACTGAAGAGGCCAGAGACTCCTGATGCTGATGCAGGCAGGGACAGGGAGAGCAGGTTCTGCCCCAGTATCAGAAAGGACATTCCTGCTGCTTCCAGGGGAGGTTCACAGGGGGTGGGGAAGCTGGAGGGAGAAGCATGGCGCACAGTCTCCTGAGTGCTGTGTGTGCGGTGGTGGCACGGGGCGAATCAGTTTGGGGGTCATTTCCTGTGCCCACGTGCCATCTGTCAATTGGTGTTTGGTGTGAGGCACGTGGTGTCTCCCGGGGCTGGCGGTGAGGAGGATGAGCATCTGCATGGCAGTGTGGCAGGACTGCTTAGAATCCCCAGGCATGCTAGGCATGGGGGCAGCCTGCCACTAGCCTGTGTCCCTCTCAGCCTGGGGGCTGCACAGAAGAGCTCCCTGAGGACAGCCCCTCCACCCAGCCCTTGGGTCCCACTGAGGCCAGTCACTGTTCCCTGAGGTGTAGAGGTGAACACACAGTGGAGGACTGTGCTCAGAAGCCAGTGGGGAATGGCAGAACACACATATGCCTAAAGAAGAATTTTATCTGGTGGTGGTCACTGTAGTGCAGAGAATGCTGTGAGAGGGACTGAGGGCTGCCTCAGACTGTGAAGTCAGCAAGGGTCCCAGAGGAGAAGAAAGTCAAGGTGCAACCTGAAGAAAGGTAGGGGCCAGACAGAGGGAATAGTGGACAAAAGAAGCTCCAGGTTAGGACTGAGTGTGGCTCAGTGCAGGATGAACAAGCTGGCCCAAGTCAGGGAGTGTGGGGAGAGGGGAGGGCAAGGGATGCCGTGGAGAGGGCAGCAGGACTGGAGTAGGTGGAGGTCCTGTGAACCTGGCCATGGAGTTTGGGTTTTGGCCCAAATGTGATGGGAAGTCACTGGGAGGTTTTAAACTGGAGGTGATGGAATCTGGTTTCTGTGTTAAAAAATGACCCTTCCTGCTGTGTGGAGAATCGAATGTAGTCAAGGGTATCAGTCAGGTGACATATGCAGGCAGCCAGGTAAGAGGTGTTATGAAGCAGGTAAGGTGGTAGCAGGGAGATGAGAAGAGGTGGAGGGATCTGAGACATGTTCCGGATTTGCCTGCTGATTGCACATGGTTGCTGAGGAGAGGACGAGAAATGAGGAGGGCTTTGATTTTTGGCTTAAGAAACTGGGTGGGTGCTGAGAAGAAGGAAGTTGGAGAGGGAGTGGCGGTCGGAATTCAAGAGTCCTGTTTGGGTAGTACTTGGTTTGCAGTGAGCAGGCATGTGAAGTGGAGGGCCCGGATAGGACTGAGTGTCTTCTCTATATCATCCAGGTGCTATTTAGAGCCTTGATGGGAGTGCGTTTGGGGAGGGCATAAATGGAGATGAGATGCAATCCAGGCTGAGCCTTGCATTCCATGAGATTTGTCAACAGAGTCTGAGGAGCAGCCAGTGATGAAGGAGGAGTACCAGGAGAGGTTGGGGTGTCAGGACAGCCAAGGGAAGGCCATGTTTCAGAAGGAGGGAGGGGGCCAGCTGGATGGAATTCTCTTGAAGGCTAATTAATATAAAATACATTTCATGAATGATCCTAGAAACCCACATCCATACACAGGCCCGCCAGCACAAAGCTGCATAGAAAGCCTCTTAGATGCTGGGGTTGGTCTGGGACGTGTTGTACCGTACTCATTCATTGTGTGCCTGTGTCACATGCATCCCTTCAGTTGAGCTTTCCCTATTCTACAACTAGAAGCAGAGATGTGGGCATTTCACTGACCCTCCTACTCAAAAGAGGGACACAGCAAGAGAACCAAAATAGAAGGTGGGATGATAAAATACAAAATTTGAAGAATCCCAGAGGAATCATCAACCCACTTCTTATATTTAACAAAAAAAATTCCTAGGGACCAAGCAACTCCTTTAAGATGACTATTAGTTATGCTGGGCATGGTGGCTCATGCTTGTAATCCCAGCACTTTGGGAGGCCGAGGCAGACAGATCATGAGGTCAAGAGATTGAGACCATCCTGGCCAGCATGGTGAAACCCCATCTCTACTAAAAATACAAAAATTAGCTGGGGGTGGTGGCACACACCTGTAGTCCCAGCTACTGGGGAGGCTGAGGCAGGAGAATTGCTTTAACCCGGGAGGCGGAGGTTGTAGTGAGCCAAGATCGAACCACTGGACTCCAGCCTGGTGGCAGAGCAAGATGCCATCAAAATAAAATAAAATAAAATAGAATAAAATTAAACTAAACTGTTAGGTGTAGGTCAGGACTAAAACTCAAGACTTGCACCTCCCAGTCCATTATTTTCTACCATGAATACTCTGGAAAAATGTCACTTCCCTAGGTGTCTCCATTGTCAAGTTCTCATCCTAACCTTAAGAGGAGACCTCAGCCTGTGACTCTGTGTCTCTCAGGCAGTTCCATAAAGGGGGCACCCTCTCTGCATGTTCTGGGGCCCATCATGAGGCAGCATCTATAGCCACCAGGGCTGTCATTCATGGATTGAGGGCCAGAGGCCCCAGAGGGGCCCCAGGTGGCTACATTTTCTGAGTTGTTTCCATGATATTGGCTGGAGGGGGGCAGCTCATTAGTGGGTGCAGAATGAGGTCACAGGCCAGGTTCACACCCAGAAATTCCATCCCAGGTTGGACTTGTGCCGTCTCCACACACCACAGTCTTCAGGGAGCTGTTTTGTTTTCTCTGTTAAGGGTATCTATTTAATCTCTTCCTCTTTTTCTCCTTCCTTCCTCTTCTTTTTTATTTATCCTGTCCCTTGATAAAGCAATTCTAGTCTTTGAATCAGAACACCTGGGTTCCAGATGTGGCCTCTCCTTTGAGGGCCTCACTGTTCTCGTAACATGAAGGCTTTGAGCTACATCAGGGCAGACGTTCTCCAAGTGTGGCCCCTAGGCCTGCAGCATCAGCATCAGCTGCGAACTTGTTGGAAGTGCATGTTGTTGGCTCTTGGGGCCTCCCCAGCCCCACTGAATCAGAGTCTCTGGGGGTGGCCCTGCTGCCTAGAGTTCACAGGCGCTGCAGGGATCCTGACGCCATGTGGGAGCCCTGATGTAAAAGGTTGCTGGTTGCTGTTGTTCTTGACACATCTAGGAAGTGTGATGTACTCCCGTCAATGTGGCTTTATAGGGTGGTGGTGGCTCCACTTGGTAGAATCTGGAGATGGACTTGGCCTTGTGGAGTTTAAATTGTATCCTCTTCCTTCTCCCAGCTGTTGAGGATCCTGAGGCTTGCTAGGTGCTAGTCAGCCAGTCTCCCCGCTCTGGCACCCTGTACCTCTAACTGCATAAACAGTGGCAGTGAAGGGAACTGGCGGGCAGGGCCAGGCTAGTGGGTTAAAATGCAGCATTGGCTCATTTTGTATTTTTAGTAGAGATAGGGTTTCTCCATGTTGGCCAGGCTAGTCTTGAACTCCTGACCTCAGCAGGAGAATCGCTTGAACCCAGGAGGCGGAGGTTGCAGTGAGCAGAGATCGCGACGTCGCACTCTAGCCTGGGCAACAAGAGCGAAACTCGGTCTCAAAAAAAAAAAAAAAAAAAAGAAAAGGCAGCATTGGATTTCCACAGTTCTACCTCTGCCCCTCCCAGGAACTGCAATTTTTCTTGCAGAGATAGATACGTTTCTTTTGAATGTGCCATGCTGCTGAGATCAGAATTAAGCCATGAGCAAAGAAGCCCAGGCTGTATGAGTGGCGTGATGTTGAGCCTCAACAGCACTGAACTGGATGGGAAGAATTTCAGTTTTGGGAAACATAATCATGGAGGAGTGAAATGCGTTGCCCTTTTCATGTCAGAACATTCTTGTGATAATTACCTGGCTTTAGTTTTTGTTTCTAAAATTAACCTTTGGTATTAGAAGCATTTATAACATTAAAATTTGAGGGATTACTTTCAGACATCTTGGATTACTTTCAGATGATTGTATTTCTTGGGGAGCACCACAGTGGGAGAGGAACCAGAAATATTCCCATCTGATTGAACAGAGGCTGGATGTGACCAGCCCAGCAGTTTCTCCTGGTTTCTACCCTGCATGAGAAAGGTGTGGGCTTGGAGGAGATGCTCAGTCAGTGTTGCTTAGAGTGGCTGCTAGAAGGTATTCTGTGTCTGTTACATAGTACTTACAATGGTGTATCTCCCCTCAGAGTATAAAAAAAATTGAAATTTATTTCCAGCTTCTTCAAGACTTCAGTGATGCCAGAGATCTAACTGGGTGTAAGATTATGGTAATGGCTGTAGGATAACAATCCAGAGAAACTGAAGATAGAATGGGATCTAGAGTTTGGGTCCTGGCCTTTAGTAATCCTCTGGCCTTGGAAAAGTCACTGCACCTCCTTGAGCCTCAGCCTATTCATATGCAAAATGAACATTAAAAATAAACCCTTCCCATGAAGGATGGAGCAATTAAGATTATGTGAGTAAGCTCCTTCTAAACTACAAAGAGCTCTGAAGTATCTACTGCATGCTGTGGATAGCTTTGGGGTACCTTTCTCAATGTCTCTGTTCTAAGGGTGCCCTTTTCCTCCTCCATTCACATTGCTGCAATGTTTATACAAAGGGGCCTGGCCCCTCCACCTCCTGCGGCTACCACCCAATGGTGGGTACCCTACCCACACTGGGGCCAACGCAATCCCCACCTGCCACTATGGATGATTGGCCAAGGAGGGATACTTGAGAGGGGTAGTGCATTCTTTCATGGGAATGTGAAAATACCTTCCCAGAAGAGTCCTTTATCCTTGAGTGGGTTAACCTGCATCATCGAAACTAGGCTGTTCTCTTTGCCCATCAATAGCCATTTGGAATGAAAACAAGAAAAGAGATGAGAATGAGGAAAGGACCATCTGAAGACGTGGCAAACGTGGCCGTGGTTCCTGCCCAGTCATGAAGCCCAGATCTATTCTGGCCCTTGGAATGTCTGGCCTTCCCTTGTTTGCTTATGCTAACTTGTGGGTTCCTGTGGTTTGTAGCCCAAAGAGTCCTTTGGCATGATGACACCATATCAGGCACATTAGTGCAAAGTCTTGTGTATATTTGTCAGTGTCTATAAGACTGATTTAAGGCATTTATAAACAGAAGGGAAAAACGGTATAAATATTAGAAAGACAAAAACACAACTGTTATTCTTAGAATCAATATGATTTACCTAGAAATGCAAGAGAACCCATCTATTAATCCAATTACTCAAAAATTAATTATTGAGTGCCATGTGGGGTCTGGCATTGTGGAATGACTTAGAATTATCAGAGTGTAAAATAAAGTGGCCAACTACAAGATACTTGTATAGCAGTAAGCTTTCCATGTTAAATAAAGCTTGTTACAAATTTGTTGATGTTAAACAAGGCCTGGACCATTGCTGGAGGATTTCCCATGTTAGATATATTCCTAGGGTCTTATGCCAGTGTGAGCTCCCTCCCTGATTTCTCTAAAAGACTAAACTGTTGCCTAAAGAACTTCCTGTGTTCTATTCATTGAAAGGAGTTTGCACTGCTATGAATTCTATAATATATATGATATTGCCTGCCATTTCCAATGCCTCCTGTATTGTTTTTATTCAAAGGGTTTCTCACCATTATGAATTGTATCATGTGCTTTGAGGCTTAAGTCAAAAGAACTTCCCACATTTATCACATTCAAAGTCTTTCTCAGTAGCCTAAGTACTTTGATGTTGAGAAAGTTGTTGATGTGCACTGAAGATCTTCCCACATTAATCATGTTCATAGGGTACCTGTCCACTATGAACTCTCAAATGTATTATAAGGCTGCCACCTAGGCTCAGCATTCCTTGAGGTCACTGAATTTCCCTCCATCTTCAAATCTTTGATGGACAGTAGGAGATGTATATTTTTGTAAGTGAACATTTTTCATAGCTGATTAGCTCCTATCTTGGCTCCAAATTTGGAAAATTTATAATTCGTATTAGAAAACCAAATGCTTTCTTGCTGTCTCATTTAAGAATTAAATTCCAAGGTAACCAATTAGCTCTACTCGGTGAGGCAACCAATAACTGTATACTGTCTTCATGCTTCTTATAGCCATCAAGCACCCTTTTCCTTGCTCCAATCACATCTGGCTCAGAAAAACAATGTCTAGCATTGAGATCAAATTGCCAGTTCTCCATCATCACATCCTGGTACAACATTTCTGGAGCAGGTTCAAACAGCCTCATCTGTGGCCACATCTCTGGCCATGTATGCCATGTTGTTTGATGAGAAAGAGCTGACCAGCCCCCTTTCAGTGTCTCCACTAAGAAAGCCTGAAACATATCTAGAGCTAAACATTGACTTTTATATGTAAAGCAACATTTTTCCCTCCTCCTTAGGTTCTTTGTTTCGTAGAACAACAAGCCTCACACACATTTCATAATGAGCTGGAATGAAGAGGAGGGGCTACAGTCTGTCTGTGGTATCACTGCAGAGTCCTGGGTCAGAACTCTGGCGATTCTTTGACTCTGAGCCATGTTGCTGCCTTCTCAGAGCTCCTGAGGGGAGACCTGCTTACACCTCCCTTTCCCAGATCAAGTCAGCTATACCTGCTTGCTGGAAGCCTCCATTCTAGGACTCGCTGCCTGGCTTCCTTCTTAGGGACACCTCTCTGCAGGCATCTCATGTAGCAATGAAGTGAGATGGTGGAGGGGCAGCAGGGCATGAGGGCCACAGAGCCCAGTGACACATCCCACAGCACCACATACCCACAAAGCCCCACCCACAGCTTCCACATCCACATCCTGTCCAGGCACATACCTGGTCTCACACATGAACATGCCACACATACAAAAGGAGATTCCAGTAATGAGACACTCTGTCCACATTCCTGACCTCTGCCTTAAGTACCTAGGCAGATTTGGCAATAAGAATTGTTGGAGGATAGAGAATTTGTTCTACTAGATAATACCATTTATTATAAATAATAATGGTAGCTCACTTTTAGTGCTTATTATATGCCCAGCTGTATTAGTTTGTTTTCTGTTGCTTAGGATACCTGAAAGTAGGTAGTTTATAAAGAAAGGAATTTATTTTTCATAATTATGGAGGCTGAGAAGTCCAAGGTTGAAGAGCTGCATCTGGTGAGGCCCTTCTTGCTGGTGGGGACTCTGCACAGAGTCCCGAGGTGACACAGGGCATCATATGACGAGGGGGCTGAGCGTGCTGGTTCAGGTCTCTCTTCCTCTTCTTATAAAGCTGCGATTTCCCCTCCCATGATAACCCATTAATCCATGAATGGATTAATCCATGAATGGATTAATCCATTCCTGAGGTCTCTGCCTCTTAAAGACCCCACTTTTCAATAGTGCCACGTTGAGAATTAGGTTTCAACGTGAGTTTTGGAGGGGATGTTCAAACCACAGGACCATGCCTGCTTTGTGTGTTTATGTGTACTATTTAATTCTCTGACCAAGGAAGGTGCTGCTCTCCTTACTTTGTGGATGAGGGAACTGAGGCACAGTATGTTCATCTCATTTGTCCAAAGCCACACAGCTAATCTGTGGCTTAAATAGGTCAGGCTCTTACTGCTTTGCAAACAGACCCAAGTTACATGTCTGCTGCACTGGTTGGGGTACAGCAGGAACGTTACAGTCTGGAGTGGATAATTGGGGGCCAGGGTCAGAATCATGGAAGGCATCAAGTTTTGGGGGCACTGCCATCTTCCCCAGTAACTTCCAAGTTGGTCAGGATAATAGGTGTTGTCCTTGTACTACAGTAGTGAGAGAAGGTCATGGAAGAAGGTGTGGGGAGCTCCAGAGGCCAGGTCTGGAAACGGCACGCACCTTTTTGCTGTTCCTCTTTCATTTAAGACAGAAAGAAAAGCTAGTATAATCTTGGAGTGAGAAAGGCTGTTTCTAAACAGAAAAACATGAAACATGTTTCAAATAAAAATATCTACAGATAAGAATTTATTTTTAAAAATTCACATGTACCTAAAGCTTACCCAAAATTCTAAAAGGACCAGCTGAGAAAATGTATCAATGCATACTTACAGGGTTTACATACATCAGTGTGTAGTTACAGGGTTTAGATGCAGGAAAATGTACTTGCATGGTTTAGATGCATCAAAGTGTACTTGTAGGGTTTCAGTACATCAAAGCATACTTGCAGGGTTTAGATGCATCAGTGTGTACTTGCATGGTTTACTTGCATCAGTGTGTACTTGCAGGGTCTAGATCCATCAAAGTGTACTTGCAGGATTTAGATGCATCAAAGTGTACTTGCAGGGTTTAGATGCATCAGCATGTAGTTACAGGGTTTAGATGCATCAGTGTGTAGTTACAGGGTTTAGATGCATCAGTGTGTACTTGCAGGGTCTAGATCCATCAAAGTGTACTTGCAGGGTTTAGATGCATCAGTGTGTAGTTACAGGGTTTAGATGCATCAGCGTGTAGTTACAGGGTTTACATGCATCAGCGTGTAGTTACAGGGTTTACATGCATCAGTGTGTAGTTACAGGGTTTAGATGCAGGAAAATGTACTTGCATGGTCTACATGCATCAAAGTGTACTTGCAGGATTAAGACGCATCAAAATGTAGTTACAGGGTTTGGATGCATCAAAGTGTACTTGTAGGGTTTCAATACATCAAAGCATGCTTGCAGGGTCTAGATCCATCAAAGTGTCCTTGCAGGGTTTACATGCATCAGTGCTGTACTTGCAGGGTTGAGATCATGTGTTCGTGTTATCTCTATGCCCACGCTTAAGAGATAAGCACAGGTGGGCATTGCTGCTCCCTTCTGAACTGACCCTACTTTAACTCCAGCCTCCCCATTCTGCCTCCACAGCTTCCCCTACTCTTTCTCAGTAAAACACTCAGGAGAATCATCTACCTTCATTGTGCCATTCCTCACCTTCTATTCATCCTTTTTGAAAAAGTAATGAATTTTAATTGTGAAACCCTTCAAGCACTCAGACAATACAGAGCCCACTGCTTCTGGAATGCCCTCCTCTTGGTTTAACTTCCTTCTTCCTGAAGCAAACGCTTTGGGATGCTGGTTCTCAAAATTTTTGAGGTCAGGTTTCCTTACATTCTTAAAAATTATTGTAGTGCCAAAAGAGCTTTACTTTGTGAGGTGTATCTGTTAATATTTACTGCATGGGCAATTAATACTGAATTTATAAAATATCAATTTTAAAATTACGATTGTAAACCTATTACATGTAAACATAGATAAGCTTTTGTGAAAATTGTTTCCAAAAAAAATCATGAAAAGGGTGGCATTGTTTTATGTTTTAGTAAATTTTGACTGGCTTAATAGAAGACAGCTGGAATTTCATATCTGCCCCACAATCCATGTATTGGGGTATGTTGTTTTAGTTGTAGTGAGAGAAGCAAGTCTAACTTCATACAGGTAGTTGGAAAAGGGAGGAGTATTTCAGTTGACTTTTCAGGTAATTGTGGATATCTCTGACACTACATCTGAATTCAACAACAGGTAGTTTCTTAAAGTTAGTTGCCACATGGAATCTGAAACCACATCGATGAACTTTTCATACCCCATTACATTACAGTCCTTTGCCATGTCTTGCACTTATCTACAGATGATCTATAACATGATACACTGATCGCTTGGAAAACAGTGGTCCCTTGAGTTAGGTGTCTTCTAAGCATTGTCACATTTCATTACACACTCTCAGAAAATCACATTCATTAATATCACCACCAGTCTCATCAGAAAAGTCACTGAGTATTGGGAAAAGTTAGATTCACAGTAGTAGATACAAGAAGTTTCACGGGGAAGCTCAAATTTCATTATCAACAATAAAATACTATTGGGATTCTCTTTGAAGTGACAGGCTCACTACATTCATTTTCAAGAGGATTGATTCAAGAGGATTGCTTGCCAGATACCAGTGTCTGAAAAATGATAGTTTTCAGTTATTCTTTCAAACCCTGCAAGTATGCTTTGATGAATAGAAGGTGAGGAAAATGATGTGTCATGGAAATGCAGCTAGTTCATGGTGCAACTCAGGCACTCATACAGGTGCTGTGTCTCAGGACCTCCATCACTCTTTGGCATAGAGCAGAGATACTTAGAATATCAGGAACACTTACACATAAGGGTTGCTAGTTAATACAATTAATACTTTTCACTGCTTCATCGATATTCTTAAACTGTTTTCTGTTTCTGTCTGGGTTTTGTTCTTTGGCTTTTGTAAGTTTGAGTGTTTGATGGTGAAGAATATGAAGACTGCTGGCCCAGTGGATGCGATTGCCTTGATTTGTGCAGCCTTTTCCATTGCTTCGATACCACAAGTGTCAACACAACGAAAGGCAGATCTCTCCTTAGAATGATCATTGAATGGTCGTGAAAATAGTCTTGACCTTTTGGAACCTCTGCTTTGGGATTCCTGCATGACATTAAAAGGTACGCCCCTAGATGGAGGAGAGATTGCCCACTCCACACTCCTTCAGCCGCAAGTATTGATGTTAAGCTCTGATTTTCCATTTCTTCTGGTTTCTAACAGCTGAGAAATGCTTTCCTTTGTTGCCAGTCTTCTTTAAGCATTCTTTTCCCTTGACCTCCAGAATGCCACCGCTTTTTGGTTTCTTCCCAGCTCAGTGGCCGTTTCCTTCCCTTCTCCTTGCTGGTTTGTGGTATTTCCTTTTCTATCTGACCCTTGAATGTGGGACGTCATAAAGGCTCAGCCCTGAGTTGTGTTCTCCTTTAACTCATCTCTTGTTGGATGGTCTCAAGTTCCATGGCTTTAAATACCAGTTTTGTGCAGGTTCCCCAAGCTACGCCTCCAGCTCAGAACTTTCTACTGAGCTCCAGTTCAGTGTACTAGTTGCCCAGTTGATGTCTCCATGGTTTCCACAGGGACCTCTGATCCTGCTCTCAGCCAAACTGTTCCTCCAGGCCTCCTCTTTTTAGAAGTGGCATCTTTAATACTGAGATGATCAGAAAATTTGAAGTCTTGTTTGATACCTTACTCTCTCTCCCCCCAAGCCAATCAGCCATGAAGTCATGAGAAGTTATTCACCAAATTACCTTCTTTCCATCATCATTACCGATCTGCTGCTTCCTCTCCTGGGTCCCAGGGCCTCTGGCCAGTACTGCTGCCGCCACCCTTCACCAGGCCTGCAGGGTCACCTACACCATCTCCTGTGCCCCTGGGTGGGGCTGTCCCTGCTCACCACCCCTCAGGGCCTCCCACTTTCGTTCCTGTGAATCCCAGCATCTGCCTGTGGCTACAGGCCCCTGCCTAGTTTGGCTTGTCGTTGGCTTTCTGACCTCAGTTTGTGTCTCAGATCCAAGTACATTGACCTCTGCTGTATTCAGGGAACAGACCTGGTCTTTTGCCACGTCTGGGCTTTCCAGGACTGGTTATGCTCTTCCTGCGGTGTTCCTTTAGGTCCAGTTTAGAGACTGGGATTCCCTCCTCCCAGCTGCTCCTGCACACCCCCTGTTGATGGCTGTCTCATATTACCCTGGGCACCTCCCTCAGTACCACAGACCCTTTGCATTATCAGCTACCCTGCCAGGTTCCCCTGCAGCGTGAGCCCATGCCAGTAGCCCCTGCCTGTTCACAGCAGCATAGAGGGGTTGTGTCACTGCGCGTCATGTCCAAGGGCACCCCAGCAGAGCACCTACCAGTCTGTTAGAAAAACCCATTCCCTTACATGACCGAAGGACTGGGATAAACAGTTCATAAAAGAAAAACAAAAGTGAGCAACAAGCTTTATAACTGTGTTCAGTTCTCACTAGCAATTGATTTCAGGAAAACCACTTGGCAGTATCACCAAGATCCTGAAATCTAATACTCAGTCTCCCATGATTCCACGTTTAAGAATCTTTCTGATGGAAATGGCTAAAGATAGGACACACATTTATATGTGAGGATATTTTTCTGATAATATGTAAAATCAGCCATTTTCATTGGAAGCAGTGAAAATGTCTCTGAATAGGGTGATGGTGAAATCACTTAGTGATGGGTGAAATGAGTGGCTTTGTGTGGCTCGAGCAGAGATGGTGTCCCTGAGGTTGCAATCACTATGTCAGGTCCAGCCATAGGGGGCATTGGATGCCAAGTGAGCAGTCAGAACAGGTGTGACTGTCGGAATTTAAGGAGAGGTGCTAGCTGAGCCTGGGACGTGCATTACCTTTGAAGATGTATACACTGGTGCAGTCAGGTTTCAAAATATGTTTGCATGAATGAGATTGCAAAACTTAATGGTTAATACAACCTTGGATTCTGATACGGTGTAGTGGGGATGGCTCCTTTGTGGTCCGTGATGTCTGGGACCCCAGCTGAGAAGCCTTGAAGACTGGGGCTGGACTCATGCAGAGGCTTATTCTGGAGCTGGGTCTGGATGACTCAAAGATGGGGACTGCTGACTGGAGTGCTCACATGTGGCCTCTACATGTGGCTTGGCTTCCTCACAGCATGCTGACCTCAGGGTCATTCTTACATAGAGCTTCAGGACTCCAAGTGTACATGTTCTGGTGGATGAGGCTGCATCACCCATCCTTAGCAGTCACACTGAAGTACAGCATATGGGGAGAAAAGATGAGCTAAAACGATCTCCTGTATTCTATTGATCCTAGCAGTCCTGAGCCCACTGAGAAGCAAGGGTGTAGGTCACAGACCCCCTCCTCTCACTGCAAGGGCTGACAAGGTCACATTGTGGAAGAGACTCATTGCTGTGACCATCTTTAGAAAACACAGCTTGCCACAAGGGCCATTATTTAACTAACTAAAAACAAGAGGCCGGTGCATAAACTCAGTTTTTAAATTTGCCATTCAAAATATAACTGCTCAGTACATCAAGAATATTTGAACCTACAGTCACTGTATTCCTTCCCCTGTGGAAAATTGACAGCAGCCGTTGACTTTTTAGAACATGAGCGTGCAAGACATTGAATGGCGGTGGCTAGCATCTCCAACGGTCAGATCCAATGACAGCCCTCTTTTTTATAGAGATGTACTTGGCAAGCAAACTTAATGGAATACTCCGAGGCTCCCTTTGCCCTTTCTCCAATACAGAAGGCAATTTGAGAAGCTCTTTCTTGCTTCTTGATCTTATTAAAGAAGATCTCTTTCAATAACTCATTTTAGCTCATCTTTTCTCCCCATATGCTGTACTTCAGTAGTTGACTTTCTGTGAGAAATCCCTCATTAGTGTCTTTCTCAGGTGGTGGTGTCTTCAAGAACCACTGAGTTTTGGGGCTGCGGCACCCACAGATCCGGAGTCAGGTAGCCACCTTCCCACAGCTCCCACTGGCTCCTGCCAGCACCTCTAAGTACTGAATAGAGTGCCTGCCTGCCTGCCAGTGAGGCTTGATTTAGGTTTTTCTGTACTTTTTAAATTTTAAATCAAAAATTTAATCTGTAGTAAAGTTGACTTTCTCCTCTTAATTTCCAAAAGGCAGCCATTTCTTAACCTTGTAGAAGCCCCATTTTAAAAATGCATATATACATGAGAATAAAATACGAGCTAGTTTGAATGTTAAGCGTTCATTGTGTGTGTTACTAGAAGTGAAGAAAACAGCGGGAAATCTCTTGAGGTGAGTGAAATTGGTGCATGGCTGCTTTATTTTTAAGTGATTTTATAAACCAGAGGGGCAGATACTATAGAAAGAGTCGTTTCCTGACAGCTGACACGGCCGGCCTGTCTGCTTCTGCCATCCTTGCTGGTTAATCACCCCAGGCACTCTCTTCTTGGTTTGAGGATGACACGCACCCTCCTCGGAGGGAGCAGATCCCAGCACTTCATCCTGGACTGGGTTGTGAAGGCTTCTGGGGTGCG
Source organism: Colobus angolensis palliatus (assembly GCF_000951035.1). Lineage (NCBI taxonomy): Eukaryota > Metazoa > Chordata > Mammalia > Primates > Cercopithecidae > Colobus > Colobus angolensis. The sequence goes on from NW_012116199.1 coordinate 397,013, forward strand.
CTGAGAAGACCGCAAAAGCCCTTACCAGAAGCAGTCAGGGTGTGGGATTCCAAATCACAGGTTGAGGTCGACAAGAACCTTGGAGAGAGTGAGTTCCAAATCCCCATCTTACTGACAACAGATCCAGGAGGACCAAGGCCTTCCTTGGTGCATGGTACCCTGTGCACCCACCTCCTCCTCCATTTCCCTCTCACCCACTCCCAGGCCCCCAGAGTGGCCCAGGAAGAAGACTCTGGTGTCCAGAGCCTAACAGTGACAACCTGAGCCGATGTTCAGGAATTTGCACTGGGAGCCAGAAGCTGTGTTGTACAAGGAAAACGGTACATTGAGATCCTTTCCCAGGCTCTCAGACCCAGACTTTTTTCAACATACAAAGGCCACAGAAAGGAGATTTCTTCTTCTACCTGCTTTTTTTTTTTTTTTTTTTACCATCAGTTACCTTGTACACAGGAACGGTGCATTGTTTTTTCTTGTAAAGTAAGTGCTACTTATATGAAATAATTTGCTCTGTTACACCAACAGGATAGTTCTAATGTAACAGGTTGGCAGTGTGAGAAACAGAGGTTTCTCCAGTAGCCTCTAAGAATGTGGATAAAAAGCACATGTTGCCTGGCTGCCTTCCAGTGAAAGTTTAAATCAGTGAAGCGTACTCTTCAGATTGCATTAGTGCCAGCATGATGATTTCTCAGGAGAGCTGTTTTTCAGAGTTCTGAGCCCAGTTTTTGTTTTGGGTGATAATGCCATAAAGGAAATGGAACCCAGGGACTCCAGGAGGTGCCCTCAGGCTTTTGGTTAAATAGGGCACCTGGGTGAGGAATGGACAGTCTTAACTCTGGAGAAGAATTCTGGAAGAGAGTTACAGAGAAAAGACAGTCTTCTAAAATGTGACCCAAGCTCTGCTGTGGAAGTGGAGTGTTTAGATATATTAAAAATTCCTAAAATAATGTTTCACATTCATCAAGTAGACTTGATCCATTCAAGATGTAGCTGTTCCCCGAGCTTCCATTTCTGTTTAGTTTTCCTTCCACGGTGCTGAAATACTGCATTTTTACCCCAAGAATTCATGTCTGCATTGATCTGCATTCCACTGATCACGTTTGAATCATTAAACGGAATAGTGAAGACATTATACGTGATGGTGGGGCTGGGAGCAGGGAAAAGAAGAGCAGAGAAATAAATGAATCCCCCACCCATGGGTGTGTGTGTGCGTGTGTGAGAGAGATACATCTTGTTGACTTTTTCAAAGAATTAATTTCACCTTTTCCTAATGTCCCTTGGCTAAGGAGAGGCTTTTCTGCCCAGGCAGACACTCCACAAATCCACACAAACACTCAAACACTTGGCAGCCTGCAGACCAGCACCCGCGGCATTGGAGTGGGCGTTCTAAACACCAGGGCTGCCTCCTGAGGGACAGAGCCCCCCTCCATGCCACTGTGTGCATTGTATGTAGTTCAGGGCATTGGTCCAGTAGAGCATGTGCTATTTCGTTAGGTAAATGGAAATGTGTTTCCATCTCCCTTTCCTTTGGATATATAATTTGCAGTGAGTGAATGAGTTTGGTGTTCCTGGTCCTTCCCACCACCGAGGGATCCAGATGGAATCTCCCAGCTGCACCCCATAGTATATTTCTCCTCACCTCTTATCTCTCTCTGTGGTTTTATCTGTGAAGATTATTGCTACAAAGTGACCAGTCAGAGCCATCCCTGCTGACCCCCAGAATTCCTGCAGAACAGCCTTGTAGACAAGGTATGGGCTGTTGAGTTCCTTGGGTGTGGTATTTGTACCCCTCTTTCTATGCATATTGGCTCTTGTCCTCAGAATTACTGACTTCACATTCGGCCATTCCAATGGTGCTGATGCCTGGGCAGATCAATCCCCTAGCCCAGGCCTCTTCTGGAGACTGATACCCCTAGATCCCGCTGTCCCACACATGGCCAACCACCAGAACTGTGTCTAAGAGCCGCTCCGTTTCCTCCCATCAGCCCATCATTTCCACCTGTGTCGCCCGCTGTGCCCGTCCTCTCCCTCACTGTCCTCTGCTGCTGTCTTGGGGGCTTGCAAACGCTGCAGCCGCTTGTGTTCTTTGCTGTTAATTCTGCAGCCGCCCCCTCGCCAGGCTCTGCCTTCAGCCTCTTTGCGCACAGCTTTCAGTGTTTGTGGGCTGCCCCCAGCACTCCCTCACTTAGCCCCCTTTAGGCAGAACCCATGCACCCACCTACTCCTGGGGCTGCCATGAGATCTCCATGTGCATCCGACATGGAAGCCCCTACCTGGCTGCCTGGGGGCCTGGGCTGAGGGTGGGGGGCAGGGGGCCTGCAGGATCACCCCAGCCTCTGCACTGCCCTCCCCACACACTGCCTGCTCTGTGCTGGTGTCGCAGCCCAGCCGCCTTCACGGGGGTGAAGAAGGAGGACCTCCCTCCATTTTCTGTCCATCCTGAGTGCCAGATCTGACTCAAGATCCTGGCAACCCGCAGGTCATCCAGGTCCATACGCAGGTCCTCACACCCACGGGTGAGGAGCGCATTTCATTAGGGTTCAGCATTGACCATTTGGATAATCTTGAACCAGGAAGTACCAGCCATTGGGGTACGATAGACTGAATGTTTGTGTCCCTCTCAACCTAACCCCCAAGGTGATGGGATTGGGAAGTGAGCCCTTAGGGAGGTGATTAGGTCATGAGGAATGGGATTAGTGCCCTTATAAGAGAGGCCTGAGAGAGACCCCTTGCCAAAAGGCTGTCATGTGAGGATGCAGGGAGAAGTCACCGTGTACGAACCGGGAGCAGGGCCCTGGTCAGACTCACTCAGCCAGCGCCTGATCTTGGACTCCCCAGCCTCCAGAACTGTGAGAAATGAATGCCTGTTGTTTATGAGCCGCCCAGTTTATGGTATCAGGTTACAGCTGTCCAAATGCACTGAGCTAGGGGGCAGGTGGCCTTGTAACAAAATGCTCTATTTTATAAAAGGATTAATGATAGGAACCTATTAAATAGCAAGCCTCCCTAGTATGCATTTAAAGCCCAATTTCACTTACTAGCAAATGCCCACTTTCAGGGACAAACTAACATGAACGGTTCAGCCCACACCCCTGAGGAGTCAGTCTTGTAAGGACCCCGGTTCCTTCAGACCCTGGCAGTCACAGTGCACTGCAAAGCTATTGACACACAGGCATGCACTGTTTTCCTCAGTATTCCTAAGTCTTGGGGTCTTTGCCTTTAATTGGGTTGTAGCTTTAGTAGAGGAAGGTAGGTCTCCACTGAATTGGGATGTCCCTGTCCCCACATACCTGAGGCTGAATGCAAGGAAAAGCCAACCTCATTAGGACAGGGCAGCCTCACTTCTTACCAAGGAAGGAGAGAATGGGGAGGGGCCACGTGCTGTCAGATCTCCAGTCACACCACAGGTTGCAAGCAGCCCCTGTCCCTTGCTCCCACTGTCCCCACAGATTCTGGCAGCCACCATCCAGGAGATAACACTGAGAAAGAAGACCCAACCAGAAAGTCACACCAAGGGCTTGGCCCTTTGGAGCATTCTCACAAAGCCCGAGTGGTTGGGAAGTACATGTGTCGCTATCTGGAAGCCCCACACTGGAAGTATTATATGGAATAAGCTGAAGACACAGCCAGGCCATGTGCCAGGCCCTACTGGGAGCGGCACCAGGTGCTAAAGGGACCTGGCCTGGGGCAGCTGTCAGGGGCAGCCCGGAGCATAGGCCCAGAGTGTACCTCCCCTCTCCCTGCAAGGTGACCAGGCGCTTCTGCAGTGTGCGGACAGGTGCAGGTGGCTGCATGGTGGTGGCACTCTGTCCTTGTACTCTCCCCTGTGTGTCTTTCCCTGGAAATGTTCATCAGTTATGTGTGTGTGTGTGTGTGTGTGTGTGTGTTTTAACCTCAGATATTAATTTGGTGACTTCTGGACTGAAATTGAGCTTTGAATGCACTGCTGCTGGAAATCAAACAATGAATTTGAGAAATCAAGGCTCTCCCCTGGGTGTGGCTTGGCTTTTCCAGCCCCAGGTTCAGCTGATTCAGAGCCTGTCCTGAGGGATACACTCACATTCTTCCCTTTCTCGCCTCCTGCCCCTGCTATCTTGCCCATGTCTACAGTCATTCCTTCAGGCATCCAGGAGCAAATCTTTTCCCCTTAAACTACAGGCCCATTCAGTAGGACTGGGTTAGGAGAGTAGTATCCTCTGTGGGAAAACAGATCACGTTTTGTTGCTTTAAAAAATCGTCTTCGAAGAGTATTTTCCTCCTAGATATCTGCACAGTTGATCTTCAAGCTTTTGCACAAATGTCATCTCAATGAGTCTCTTCAGTTTTACAACCCAGTCTCCAGACACCCCGTCCTGCCCAGCAAGCCAGGTCTTCTGTTGTAGTCACAGCACTTGCAGACTCATAACCTATTATTTAATTTACTTATTTTTTTTCTCTGTTCTTAGTGGAATATAAACTCCACAAAGGCAGAGGTTTTCATCCACTGGCATGTGCTGAGCACCTAAAATAATCCTCATTACATGATTATTTGTTGAATGAATGAATATGTGGCTTTTGTTATTTTTAAATGAATCTACAGTGTTGGTCTTAAAACTGCCTTGGGTCTGTATATTTTGGCATTTTATTTTCTTAAGCAGCTGAGTCTTTCAGGAAGCAGATAAAGTTGATTAGTGTAGAAGTGAAACTCTGTAAAACTTTGGAATGGGTAAGTGGTGAAGAGAGGGGAGGAGTGTGTGTGTGTGTGTAAATGCATGGACATGTGAGCGTACACACGTGCATGCGGAGGTCAGAGGAGAGGATAACGTGTTTGGATGTGATGTTGTGTCTCTTTTTACAGTAGTATCACCTTTTTTTAACTATCTTTTCAATCCAGACTTTTCCACTGAGAAGGCACTGGGTCGTTCTTGCCTGACGAGACGGCCCAACCCCCACGAGAAGGCCACGACAGCGTCACAATCTGCTTGGGTGGTCTGTGGATTTCCCAGGGTTGTTGACTCTTAATTTTAAAAGACAAGTGTTATAAGCTTTTGCTGTTTCGGTGAAAATATATCTTCCTTTCCTAAATTAAGGGAAACGTAAGTGGCTGGTAGTGTTTCCCAGACAACTGAGATCATGTTTGAAGCCTCGATAAAAAGTGTGCAGAAAAATCTCTGGATGTGGCACGGAAACTGATGTTGCTGTAATCAGCAACTAGCAGTGAGTATCTGAGATCCCCCTCTGGAGATGCACCTGACTGCATTTACGTGCCAGGTACTAACATGTCCTCATTAACAGAGCGTGCTGGAGCTGGAGCTGGAGCTGGACCTGGAGCTTTGTTTCAGAGCGGCACGTTCAAGCCAGAATGTTTCATGGCAGGCAGATAGTCATTCACTTTCCTTTTGGGCTGGTCTTTCAAAGTTCCCTTTTTCTCCTCCACAGAGGACAGTATTTTCCAAGGCGTTCGAATGTTTTGGTGGTAAAACATTTTAAAGCGGTCTAAAGCGGCCATGAAGAGCCAGCAGGAGGCCCCTAGGTGCAAGGCGTGGGGTGATCACAGGGCTGGTTACGGAGCTGTCCCTGGGCTGACTCTGACTCGGCTGGCAGTGGGCAGCCTGCCCCAGCCTGTTCCTGGGCTGCAGAGAGCACCTTGCTCATCGGAATTTGCCGCTGTCCCATGGTTTTTTGTATGGCCCAGGAAACCACCTCGATTCTGGAATGTATTTCCATGGAGCTCCACTGAGAGGACTCTATTTGGGGAGGAACAGAAGCTTCTCAGACTCTTCTCTCATAGTGCATGGCTGTGTGGCTGCTCTGGGCGTGTCTTCAGATAGCCTGGTTTTTACTTTTTACCCGCTGTGTCATTAACTTCATTTCAATGACTGATCAAGTGTTCTTCTTGACAAACAGTGCATTTGCTGATAATTATTTCGTTTTGTTGTCAATTTTAAAGGTGCTGGTCGACAGATTGTGAGCTGATTATAAATTGCCTCTCCCAGCCTCCCACCATCTCATTCACTGTTTGTATGATATGTTAAAATGTTTTGAGGAGTGGAGCATTTACATAAGTGTCTGTTGATCGACCGCAAATGTGTATGTATATTTCGTGTTATTTAAACCCATCAAAAACTCCAGCATCCAGCTTGCTGTTCTCACATTTCAGATGAAAAACTGAAACACAAAGATTAACAAAGTCCCCTACATTTATATAGATGTTTAATAGTGGAAGCTGGGATTAAACTGGTATTACAGATTACATGTTTGTATGCCCCCCTCCCAAATTCATATGTTGAAATCCTAACTCCCAAGGTGATGATGTTAGGAGGTGGTGCCTTCGGGAAGTGATTCGGTCATGAGGGTGTATCCCTCATGAATGAGATTAGTGCCCTCATAACAGGGACCCAGACATTCCATTGCCCCTTCTACCATGTGAGGGTGGGGAGGAGGCACCATCTATAAATGGGTAGCAGGCCCTTAGCAGACATGGAATCTGCAAGCACCTTGATGTTGGGCTTCTACCCTCCAGAACTGTGCGAAATTGTCGGTAAGCCGCATATTCAATGGCATTTTTGTTACAGTAGCCTGAACTAACTAGACTGAGTGTGGAAGATGTTGCTTTGCCAGATAATGAATTCTGTCAAAAGACATATCATTCATCTTAGCAAATGTCAATATGTAAATGCTTTATATAAACAAAACTCCATTTTCAGTTTCCTGCATTTTGTCATTTAAATGGAGTACATGCTAAGTAATAGTTGTTCATTAAATGTTTATAGAATTTATATTCATAATATACAGATATATAGATAGGCTTATATCTACATATTAAAATATACATATCTGTAATTATATTAGCCAGATAATATGGAGTAACCAGTAAAATCAGCTAAAAATTGAAAATAATACAGAGAAGCACCACTTTCAACATTGTTGATATTGAAACAAAGTGCTTCTGTAGCATTCATTACTTGACATTATATACAAACTTCTTTAATACATTGCAAATTAACAGGTAAAAATGATTGTGCATATTAGCCACAGTTAGAATTTAAAATAGCACATGTAGATGTATTTGGGCTTATAAAGTATATTGTAGGTGCTATTTGACCTTCATATATATTTAATATACATAAAAGGAATATATTTTTGTTTTTAAGAGTTTGTTTTTATATGCTTTTATCTCCAGAAGTAAATGTCGGCAGTTCTCCAACTTCGCGGCACATTGAAATGAGCTGGGGGGCTTTCAGATGTCCTAGTATATGGCTCTCAATCCAGCCATTCTGATTGAATAAGGTTTAATCTTTGTATTGGGATTTTACCAAGCTACCTAAGTAATTCTAATGTGCAGCAAACTTTAGGAATCCCTGGCATATGCAGTGCATGGAGAATCATCAGATTAGTATCTGTGTATGCCCCACAACTCCTCATTTATTTTTCAGTCCTTTACTCGCTGTACACTTGCACATTATCTGTCAGGGACTATGCAGATGCTAGGCACGTAGAGGTGAATGAAAAAGGCATAGCATTGCCCTTCTGCAATTTTAGTCTATCAGAGGGGTATAAACAGTCTACAGGTAAATAAATCAACACTCTACAATATTTTTTTAAAGATTGTAGAAAGTGAGAAGGAGGTCAGAAACAAGAGGCTGTTAGGGAGAATACGTGTAGGTCCAGGCGGCAAGACAGCGTGGATGAACACTACAAATCAGGAAGGAGTTTGGCAGGCTCTAAGGCCGAAGAGAAGGCTGAAGTGTCCCATGTGAGAGGCTGAAGAGGTTGGAGAGGGGTGTCTGGTGCAGGGGCTTTGAAGCCATGCTAGTGACTTTGGACTTAGACTTCAAACATTGTGATGCTGTTGTTTGTTTTAGGCCAAGGGGCTGGGGTCAGGGTGGAGGTGGAGATAAGGTTCTAGTTAACCACTTTAAAAGTTCTCTATGGTGGCTGTTGCATTCATTCAAGTAAGGGATGATAGTAGCCTGGAGAAGAGTGGTGTAGTAGAAGTGGATTCATGCTGTATTCGGAGGAACCCACTGGTGTCGCTGGTGAATTGCATATGTGATGCAAGGAAGAGAAAGGAATCAAGGACAATTCCAAGCGTTTGACCTAAGCAATCATGTAAATGTTGATGTCATTTGGTGGGAAGGAGATGGTTCATGGGCTGTTGCCAGTGGATGTGGATTTGGAAGTAAAGTCAGAATTCTATCTGGCATATTAAGCTTGAGATACCTGATAGACATGTAAATGGAGCTGACAAATAGGTAGTCCAGTAAACCAGTACCCAGACCAAGAAACAGAACATAAGCAGGTGAACAGAAATGTTCTTCTTCCTCTTTCAGTATCTACCCTTCTATGACCTTGTTCAACTCATTTGTTAGTTCTAGTAATTTTTCTGTAGATTTTTTATAATTTTCTAAAAAACCCATCTGTGGACAAAGTCATTTGAGATTTGTTTCTTTCCAATGTGTATGCCTTCAATTCGTTGTTCTTATTTCATTGGCCAGAGCCTCTGGTACAATGTGGACCACGAGGGGCAGGTGCAGGGGATCCTTGCCTTGCTCTTGATCGTAGACGCAGAGCACGCACGCTTCCATCGTCAAGTCTGATGTAGGCTATGGGGTTTTCAAAGGTGCCTTTTGTCAGGTTGAGGGAGTCCTTGTATTTTCTTAATCTGTTGAGAATTTTTTATCGTGAATAGATAGATTTTTGTCAAAGGCTTTCCTGCATGTTCCATATCTAATGAGATTATTATTTGGTGTTTTCATTTATTCTGTACACATAATATCATTGTCTTCCAATGTTAAACCAACCTTCCATTACTGGAATAAATCCAAATTGGTCATGGTGTATCTTTTTAAATGTGTTCCTGAATTTGGTTTGCTTGTATTTTGTCAAGACCATTTATGTCTGTATTCATGAAGGATGTTGGCCTGTAGTTTCTTTTCTTAGTCTGGTTTTGATATCAGACTAATGCTAACCTCATAGAGTAAGTTGAGCAGTGTTCCCTCCTCCAGTGTTTTATGAAAGCGTTTGTGAAGGATTGATACTATGCTTTCCTGAAATCCTCAGTAGCATATACCAGTGACACCATTTCAGAGTGGACTTTATTTTGTGGGAAGAGTATTATTACCAGTTTAATTTTTTTGCTTGTTATTGATCTATTCAGATTTTCTGCTTTCTTATTGTATAATCTTTGGTAATTTGTGTATTTCTAAGAATGTGTCCATTTAATATGAGTTATCTGACTTTTTTACATAAAGTAGTTCATATTCCCAGGTAATTAATACTTTTGGTATCTGTAGTTTTGATAGAAGTATCCCCTCTTTCATTCATGATTTTTGTGATTTCTGTACTCTCTTGAATTATTGGTAATCTAAGGGTTTGTCAGTTTTGTAAATATTTCCAAAGAGCTGGCATTGGATATTTTATTTTTCTGTTTTCTGTTCTGGTCTTCATTGTTTTCGTTGTTCTGCTTTTGTGTTTAGCTTGCTTTTCTTTCTAGTTTCTTAAGATGGCTGCTTAGCTTATTCATTTCATACCTGTCTTTTCTAATGTAGTTACATTTTTAATTTTATTTTTTGAATTGGCATGCTGCACAATTGATTTTCTGTTATATAGTTCTGAGTTTAACACACATAGAGATTTGTTTAGCCACTATCACAATCAGTGTGCAGAACGATTTCATCACCTGGCAAAACTCCCCCACGCTGCCCATTTGTAGTCAGCCCTTCCTTTACTCCTAATTAACCCCTGGCAACCACTAATCTGTTCTCTGTCCCTATAGTTTTGGTATTTTCAAGGTGTCATAAAAATGGAATCATATGCCATATATTATGTTTGGACTGGCTTCCTTCACTCAGCATAGCAGATTTGAGATTTATCCTTGTTGTGTGAAATCAGTAGTTCATTCCTTTTTATTGCTGAAAAGTATATCATTGTATGGAGGCACCATGGTTTGTTTATTCATTGACACTGTGAAGGATATTTGGGAGGTTACAGTTTGGGATTATCACAAATAAAGTGGCTACGAATATTTGTAAACAGGCGTTTGGGAAAACTAAGTTTTCATTTCCCTAGAATAAGTATATAGGAATGAGATTGCTCTGTCATGCATAAGTATATGTTTAATTTTATTTAAAAGCTACCAAACTATATTCCAAATGTATTTTGCTGCATGTAATCTGAAGCTCTTTTGTTAGGTGCATACACATTTGGGATTGTTTTTTCTTTTTGGTGAATTGAACCTTTTATCATTACGTATTATCTCTCTTAATCCTTGGAATTTCCCTTGCTCTAGTCTACTGTATCTGATGACAATATATCTGATGTTAATAGAACTACTATACCTTTCTTTCCATTAATGTTTTCATGACATGTCTTTGGCCATCATTTACTTTTGACCTACTTATTTTGTTGAACTTAAAGTGGATTTCATAGAGAAAGCATATTGTTGAGTCTTATTTTTTAATTCATTCCAATAATCGATGTCTATTATTTGGTATATTTCAGCCCTTTGTATTTAATTATTGATTTGTTTGTACTTAGATGGACAATTTTTTATTATTTGTTTACTGTTTGTTCTTTCTTTTTTGTACCTGTTTCCCTTTTCCTATCTATCTTTGGGATACTTGAATTTTTTCAGTATTCTATTTTAACTTTTCTATTTTTATATTCTCTTTGTATAATTTTTGATGATTGCTCTAGAGATTACAATATTCATACTTATTTTTTCACAGTCTGCGTAGAACAACATTTAACTACTTAATGTGCAATGTAGAAGCCTTACCACCATATAGGTCCCTTTACTTCACCCCTTTTATGTTGTAGGTGTCTTATGTATTACACCTGCAGACACTCAAAATGCCATCAGGGTTATCACTTTGACTTTTTTTTTTTTTTTTTTGAGATGGGGTTTCTGTCACCTAGGCTGGAGTGCAGTGGCATGATCTTGGCTCACTGCAACCTCTGCCTCCCAGACTCAAGTGATCCTCCCACCTCAGCCTCCCAAGTAGCTAGGACCACAGGCATGTGCCACCATGCCCAGCTAATTTTTGTATTTTTGGTACAGACAGGGTTTCGCCAAGTTGCCCAGGCTGGTCTCAAACTCCTGAGCTCAAGCGATCCACCCAGCTTGGCCTCACAAAGTGCTAGGATTACAGGTATAAGCCACCGTGCCTGGCATCACTTTTACTTTATAGATATTGCATAGAAATTATGAGAAGAATCTATTACATTACCCGTATATGTACCATTTCTGTTGCTTTTTATTTCTGAAGTTTCAAGTTTCCCTCCCATGTCATTCTTGTCTGAGGAACTTCTGTTAACGTATCTTTCAGAGTAGCTCCAGTGACTAATTCTCTTCATTTTCTTTCATCTGAGAATATCTTTGTTTCCTCTCCATTCTTGAAGATTATTTGTACTTAGTATAGAATTCTGGGTTAACAGTTCTTGTCTTTCATTCCTTTAAAAATGTTGGGCCTCTGTGGTTTCTGATGAGAAATCTGCAGTCATTCAAAGGGTTGTTCTCCTATTTATAATGCGATGATTTTTTCCTTGATGCATTCAGGCTTTTTGTCAAAAATCTTGTCTTTGGTTTTCAGCCACATGACTATGATTTGCCTGAGCCTGGATTTCTTTTATTTTCTTTTGCTTGGGGTTCCCTGAGTGTCTTAAATCTCTAAATTTGTCTTTCGCTAAACTTGGGAAGATTTCAGCCACCATTTGTCAAATTTTCTTTTCCACACCAGACTCTTGTTCCTCTCTTGGGACTTTGATAACACAAATGTCCAACCATTTGAATTCTTTCCCTCAGTTTCCTGAGTCTCTTAAGTTTTTTCAATTTTTTCTCTCTGATGTTCAAATTAGATAATTTCTATTGATTTCTCTTCAAGTCTGATGACTTTCCTATGCTATCTCCATTCTGCCATTTAACCCATCTAAAGAACATTTTTTTACATTTCGGCTATTGTATTTTTAATCTCTAAAATTTCCACTTGATTCTTCTTTATATCTTTTGTTTCTTTACTGAGACTTCTGTCTTTGTTGTTGTTGTTGTTGAGATGGAGTCTCGCTCTGTCGCCCAGGCTGGAGTGCAGTGGCACGATCTGGGCTCACTGAAACCTCCGTCTCCCAGGTTTAAGTGATTCTCCTGCCTCAGCCTCCCCAGTAGCTGGAATTACAGGTACATACTACCAGGCCCGGCTAATTTTTGTACTTTTAATAGAGACAGGGTTTCACTATGTTGGCCAACCTGGTCTTGAACTCCTGGCCTCAGGTAATCCGCCCGCCTCAACCTCCCAAAGTGTTGGGGTTACAGGCTTGAGCCACCACACCTGGCCGACTTCTGTCTTTACATTTGTTTATTCTTATGTCTTGAAGCATGGTTATTATAGCTGCTTTTGTCTGCTTCTGCCGGTATTTTTCTCGTTTCGGAGTAGCATATGTTGTTTTTCTCTTTTCTCATAGTAAAGGCTTTCCTGGTCATTTGTGTACCGATTAATGTGGATTGAATCCTGGATATTTGGAATATTATGTTATCAGACTCTATGTCTTGTCATAAGGAGAATATTGATTTTGTTTGTTTGTTTGATCAGGCAACAACTATTTAGTTAGGTTCAGGCTTCAAATTCTGAACCTTTTTGGGATGTGGTTCCAAAGTCGAGCCTGTTTTCAGAGCCTTCGCAATGCTATTTGGACCCTTCTATATAGCTTATGCACCACTTAGTGGCAAGCCTGGGACCTGGATGGTAGCTAGTCCTATAGTTCTATAATCAAAGCCTTTGGTGTACTGTTTAGGGTTAGATCCGTGCATGCACAGCTCAGAGGTGAGCCAGAAGATCACACTTCGCTTTACGGGGTTACTTTCTTGAGCTCCTCCTCTTCACAGTCTTTCTGTTTCTTTGTGCTCCTTTCAGTGTCCTTTGATCAGATAGCCAAGGCTTTAGTGTCCCTGCTTTGTCTTGTACTTCATGACTTTATCTGTATGGAAGTGAAGTGGTGGGAGAACAGAGGGAAAAAAAGCAGTGAGGATTTGCTCCAAGCCCTTGAGACCACAGTTCCTGTGGGCAGAGGGGAGAATTCCCCTCCCTCAGAGTTTTAGGAACATACCTGGAAGCTGTGGCCACCACTCCTGCCACTGCAGAATCGTTGCACATCAATGGTTTTGCCGTTAGTTTTGAAAAACCGATTTGAGATATAATTCACATACCATAAAATTCACCCATTAAAAGTGTAGTTTATTGATTTCTAGTATATTCACAGATACATGCAACTATTCGCACAATTTAATTTTGGAACACTTCATTACCCCGAAAAGAAATTCCTTACCCATTACCAGTGACTTACACACATGCCTCCCAATTCAGGCAAGCATTAATCTATTTTCTGTCTACAGATTTACCAGGGCATTTTACACAAATGGCATCAAACAATATATTATCTTTTGTGTTTGGCTTCTTTTACTTAATGTTTTCAAGGTTCATCCATGTTGTAGTAAGTACCAGTGCTTTTTTCCTTTTCATTGCCAAATGATACTCAATTGTATGGATATATCACATTGCATGTATCTATTCATCAGTGGATGGATATTTGGGTTTTTCTATTTTTGGCTAATATGAATAATGCTATTGTGACAATTCAGGTACAGATATATTTTCATTTCTCTTTGGTATATACCTAGGAGTAGAATGTCTGGGTCGTCTGGGAATTCTATGCTTAACTCTTTGGGGAACTGCTGAACTATTTTTTGAAGTAGCTGTATCATTTTACATTCCTACCAACAGAGTATAAGATTTCCAGTTTCTCCACATCTTTGCCAACACTTATTATTGTCTGTCTTTCTTATTATACCCGTCTTAGTGAGTATGAGGTTATATTTCATTGTGATTTTGTTTTGCATTTCCTTAGTGACTAGTGATGTTGAGTATCTTTTCGTGTGATTATTAACTGGTTTTATGTATTCTTTAGAGAAATATCTATTCAAATCCTTTGTCCATTTTTATTGGTTATTTGTGTTTTTATTATTGAGTTGTATATATCCTGTATACAAGTCCCTTATCAGATGTACTTTGTGCAAATATTTTCTCCCAGTGCAAATATTTTCTCCCATTCTGTAGTTTGCCTTTTCACATTCTTGATAGTGTTCTCTGAGAAAAAACTATAAATTTTTGTAATTTTGATGAAGTTCAATTTATCTGTTCTTTTGTTGATTGTACTTTTGTTATTTTACCTACAAAATTATTGCCTAACTCAAGATTACAAAGATTTACTGCTATGTTTTCTTCTAAGTGTTGTTATGGTATCATCTCTTACGTTTAGGAGGCCCATGATCAATCTTGTCTTAATTTTTGTGTAGAGTGTGAAGTAAGGATATAACTTTATTCTTTCACATGTGGATACTAAGTTGCCCTGACCACTATTTGTTTAAAAAAAAACACTGTTCTTTCCCCACAAAATTATCTTGCTGTTCTCGTAAAGAATCAATCAGACATAAGTGCAAGGGTTTATGCCAATACCATACTATCTTAATTATTGTAGATTTATTGTAACTTTTAAAGTCAGAAAATGTGGGTCCTCCTTTGTTTTTCAAGATTATCCTGGCTCTTCTCAATCCCTTTAATTTCCATATGAATTTTAGGATCAGCTTGTCAATTTCTGGAAAAAAAGGGATTGAGTTGAATCTGTACATTAATCTAAGGAGTATTGCCATCTTAGCAACATTGCATTTTCTGGTCCATGAATATGGGGTAGCTTTTAACAGCAACACTGGAAACTGGAAGACAATGGAAGATAACTTTGACGTGTTCAATACAAAACCCTGCAAAACTAAAATTCTAATTCCAGTGAAAGCTTCTTTATAAAATGAAGGAAGAAGAAGTGAACATTTGGTGACAGAGAGTATAGATAAATTTTCAAAGATTGTTGCTATAAAGGAGAGCATTAAAAGGAGTGGTAGCTGGAGGGAGATATGAAGTTGATTTTTAAGATGAGCAATTTAAGAACATCTCATATAGAGAAGGAAGTGATGAAACAGTGGAAATCGGGGCTAATTGGAAGGATGATGTCCCTTAGTAACTTTTAGCAGGTGAGGAGGGTAACATCCAAAGGGAGGCAAGGTGAGAGAAGGGTGAAGGATGAGGGTGCAGAAGCTGAAGAATAATGATGGGAAGATCAAGAGTTGTCCATAGACCACTGTGTGGAGTAGGTAGCAAAGTTTTAAGGGAGACTGAAGGGAAAGAGTTTGTTGGAAATTTGAGAAAAACAGAAAAGTATGAAACTGTCATCCTGGAAAATAACAAAGTGAAATTTCCATGAAAATAAAATAATTTAGCAGTTTTTAGTGCCTATATGATGTAAGTTTGAAAACAGCCTAGGCATCAGAGTTCCAAGATTTTTTTCCAGTGATGTTCAGATGGCTTGGTACAAGTGCAGAATAAGTGATGTGGATAGAGGGAAGCATGGGTGAGGCATGAATATTACGTGTAAAAGCATGGCTCTGGCCAGGTGTGGTGGTTCACACCTGTAATCCAGCACTTTGGGAAGCCGAGGTGAGAGGGTCACTTGAGGTCAGGAGTTCGAGATCAGCCTGGCTAAGACAGCAAAACCCTGTCTCTACTATACAAAAATTAGCCAGGCATGGTGGTGCATGCCTGGAATCCCAGCTACTCAGGAGGCTGAGGCAGGGGAATTGCTTGAACCCGGGAGGCAGAGTTTGCAGTGAGCTGAGATCGTACCACTGCACTCCATCCTGGGCAACAGAGTGAGACTCCATCTCAAAAACAAAAAAGCAAAAAAGCATGCCAGTGTGGTAAGCCACGGTCTATTAGGCGAGGCAGTCAGAGAAGCAGGACTCAGAAGGAGGAAAGTATGAGAAGTGACAGGATCAGCAGAATGTAGGCCCTGAGAAGGGCAGACTCATGTACACATGGCCATTGAATACCTTGCAGAAATCAGTAATTTTCTTTGGGGTAGGTGCCAAATAAGTGGTACTTGACTCTGGTCACACATTCTAGTCACCTAGTCACCTGGGGACCTTTAAAAAATGTATCAGTGGGATTCAAGCCCATTGGTTCAGGATCTCTGAGCATTCGTGTCTTTTAAAGGATGCACAAGTGATTCTAATACACAGACAGAGCTGATAGCTGCTACCAGAGAGCATGGAGTGCTGGAGACTTTGAGGGCTGGAGGCACAGAGCTGCTGCCTTGCACAGCTCCCAATGGCACATTGATAGGGACTGCAGTGTCCTTGGGTGGAGGGCTATAGCAATTTTAGAGCATTTTAAGATTGACAACCCGTGGGGGGAGGTATAGACTCATTAAAGTATTAGGGATTTAAAATATCTAGAGCAGTGATTCTCAACCCTGGGGAGGGGCAGGTCAGAAAAACATTTCAATGCCTAGATGGCATCCCAGACATCAAAATCAAAATTACATCAAAATCACGGTGGTTGAAGCCCAGGCTAAATCAGGACATTAAAAAACTCCCCAGTTTTTTTTTGTATGGGAAATACTGGATGGGGTACAGGGTTGGGTAGAGATTGGATGATTTCCGATGCAGTCTTGTTGAGTTTGAGGAAGCTGTGCTTCATCCAGTTAGAGATGTCAAAGAAGCTGTTAGCTCCAGGTCTGGAGCTTGGCAAAGTCTTGAGCTGCAGCAAAATAATCCTCCCCACTATGGGTGAGTTGTTGATTGCTGTATATTTTTAGAACATACTAGTTTTGTGATGTTCCAGTGCAAGTCATAGTCTTGCATTGGAATGACCACATCTGCTCTCTGGTTTGAGCAGTATTCCCATAGCTAGAGAGGAGAACACAGTTCTGGCACTGATGTGGGATGCTTATCAAACGCAATTAGAAGAGCATCAGGGAAGGGGGGTTTCTGCAGAGTTTGTGTGATGGTACCTGCTAATTTTAGAGTCAGAGGCCCAGATTGGAGAAAGATTCAGTAGAGTGAGACCAGCTAAGGCTCCTGACTTACACAGCAGGGCCGTTCTTGGCCGTATGCCCAGAGGGCGATGACCACAGGCTTAGCAGGAAGGCACTGTTGTTTGCTGTTTTGCTTGTGTGTTTGATTTTTGTGTGTGTGTGACAGACATGTTGGTATTTCCCTTTATCTAAATGATACTATCCATTTCTACAGTTCTGTATCTGTTTAAGAGGAAGTAGATCTCTTGAGGTTGTTTTTGAACTTTGACTACATGACCTTTAAGGTCCCTCAGTCCATTTTGATAATTTGTCAACATTAAAAGTAAATGAAAGCCTACGTTTTAGGATTCATGTGAAATAAAAATCGAAGACCTTTATTTTTGCAGCTGCTGCCCCTTGCCCTGTCTCGCCCCACTGGCCATGGAGTTAGCTGTGCCCAGGAACACTCCAGCGTCTGTGGACACCTCCTTTCAACTTCCACACCTGTGACTAATGGCCTGTGGGTCCTCTGTTGCTTTTTGTTTCTAAACACAGAATAACTCTTACAGTTTATCTTTCTTTTTATTTCGTAGTTTGAGTTTTACATTATTACCATTCATCATTTTAACTTTCTCTTTACTTATTAAATTGGAACAGGGATTTCCACTGCAAACAATAATTGTGAGAATAATCTAGACATTAAAAAAAAAAAAACCTTTTTGTTTCTCTTCTCAAGGTACTTTTCAGGGCTCTGGAAATGTCTATAAGACAGTCTTGCCTCTGTGGTCCCAGAGAAGGCGGTAAAGTGAGCGCTGACACACAAAGTCACTGTCCTCGTGATGTAATTGACTACGGCCTCAATATTCCATCTCCCAAAGCGAACATGGCCAGGGTGACAGAGACAGGACTGCCCCTTATCCATTCACTGGGTCCTTTCTGAGGACAGGAATGCATAAAAACCCAGTGCACTCAACACACACACACACACACACACACACACACACACACACAGTTTTTATTAACCCTGAACCAGCTCAAGTTAAATAAGAATATGGGGATATCCTATACAAGATAAATAAATTAGATGAGATCAGCTTACAATTTACCATTATTTGGGATTTTGACAAAACTTCTGGCCTAACACAGCAGCTACTGCAGACCTAACAACTACTCAGCATCCCTCTTGCTTCTAAGGAACAGTATGCACAAGAAAGCAGTGAAGATTGTATACTGGGTATGTGGGGGCCACTGAAGTTGCTATATGACATAGAAATGATGGCAGGAAACCATCCTTTTCCTCAAAGCAGGAGATCTCTCCTGTCTCCTCAGAGCCACTGGACTGAGCAGGGGTAGATGGCACAGGCACACATCACATGGAGGCTCTTTAACCTCTGTGCCTGTCCAGATGAACCCAACTTCACTGTGCTGTCATATCCACTCCCATACCCCACCTCCTGCTTTTCTCTAGGGCAGAAGCAGATCTCATTAATCCTGTACCTCCTGGTGCTCAATCTCCAGGGATCTTAAGTTGAAGCCCAGACAGGCAGGGATCTAATTCTAATCCCAAAGTTTAGGGAAGTTATTTCATCTCTTCTTTTATACAATGTGGATGGAAATGGCACCTTCCTCATAGGGTTACTGTAGGGATGAAATGAAATAATATATATAGACACATAAAGGGTTCTTGGCACAGAGAAAGGACTTGCTAGAGGTTCGATCTCACTATATCACCCTAGTACCACTGCTACTGCTACCACTTAAGCACAATGGTCAAGAGGACAACTGCAATATTATTTCCAATAACCCCAGAAATACATAAATACAAACGTGAGATACAGACTAATCAACAATGCAACAAGGAGATTTGGGAGCCACTCCCTGGATATTACCAGCCAGTTGCAACATTTTCCCCCGGAACTGTACCATGGGCAACCCTGGCCCTAAGGAGACAAAATCTCTCTTCCAAGGCACAAACCCACAGGCACTAATAAAATGTCAATTACATTTCAAAGTGTACTTATGGGTTGCTTTCATCTGGAGAAAGCATTTTATATGGTAAATTAGAATTTAATAAGGATTTAAATAATAATTCTATAGAATTCTTTGAGCATTGTCAGTGCACACACATACACACACTCTCTCTCTCTCTCTGTCTCTCTCACTTTCTCCCTCTTTATTCTGTGCCAGCCAACTAGACTAACAAGGAGACCAACCAGTTATTCCAGGAGAACCTCCTTCACACACCTACTCCAGCAGTTCTCAAACTGTGGTCTGTGGACCCCTGGGGTCCCTGAGAAGCTTTCAGGAGATTCACAATGCCAAAATAATTTTCATAATAATATTAAAAGAACAAATCTGGAGGCATCATATTACCTGATTTCAAACTATAAGCCCAAAGTCACCAAAACAGCATGGTACTGTTATAGAAACAGGCACATAGACCAATGGAACATAGTAGAGAACCCAGAAATAAACCCAAATACTTATAGCCAACTGGTCTTCAACAAAGCAAACAAAAACAAAGTGGGGAAAGTACACCCTTTTCAACAATGGTGCTGGGATAATTGGCTGGCCACATGTAGGAGAATGAAAATGGATGCTTGTCTGTCACCTTATACAAAAATCAACTCAAGATGGATTAAAGACTTAAATCTAAGACATGAAACTATAAAAATTCTAGAAGATAACATTGGAAAAACCCTTCTAGACCTTGGCTTAGGCAAGGATTTCATGACCAAGAGCCCAAAAGCAAATGCAATAAAAACAAAGATAAATTGCTGGGACTTAATTGGACCAAAGAGCTTTTGCATAGCAAAAGGAACAGCCAGCAAAGTAAACAGACAACCCACAGAGTGGGGGAAAATCTTCACAATCTGTATGTCTGACAAAGGACTAATATCCAAAATCTACAATGAACTCAAACAACCAACAAGAAAAAAAATCCCATTAAAAAGCGGGCTAAGGACATGCATAGACAACTCTCAAAAGAAGATACACAAATAGCCAATAATCATATGAAAAAATGCTCAGCATCACTAATGAGCAGAAAAATGCAAATCAAAACCATGATGCAATACTATCTTACTCCTGCAAGAATGGCCATAATAAAAAAAAGTCAAAAAATAGATGTTGGCGTGGATGCAGGGAACAGGGAACACTTCTACACTGCTGGTGGGAATGTAAACTAGTACAACCCCTATGGAAAACAGTGTGGAGGTTCCTTAAAGAACTAAAAGTAGAACTACCACTTGATCCAGCAATCCCAGTAGTTGGTATCTACCCAGAGAAAAGTCATTATATAAATAAGATACTTGCACATGCATGTTTATAGCAGCACAATTCTCAATTGCAAAAATGTGGAACCAATCCAAATGCCCATCAATCAATGAATGGATAAAGAAACTGTGATATATATATACAATCAAGGAATGGATAAAGAAACTGTGATATATACACATATATAAATATATGTATATATTTATATATACATATATGTATATTTTTATATATACTATATATGTATATATATTTATATTTTGACATATGTGTATATACATACATATATGTGTGTGTATATATATTTCACAGATTATGTATCTCATATATATATGGTGGAATACTACTCAGTCATAAAAAGGAATGAATTAATGGCATTTGCAGCAACCTGGATGAGATTGGAGACCATTATTCTAAGTGGAGTAACTCAGGAATGGAAAACCAAACATCGTGTGTTCTCATGCATAAGTGGGAGCTAAGCTATGAGGATGCAAAGGCATAGAATGACACAATGGACTTTGGGGACTTGGGGAAAAGTGAGAAGGGGGTGAGGGATAAAAGACTAGAAATAGGGTGCAGTGTCTACTGCCTGGGTGATGGGTGTACCAAAATCTCACACATCTCCGCTAAAGAACTTACTCATGTAACCAAACACCACCTGTCCCCCAGTAACCTATGGAAATATAAATAAATATTTGGTAGAATTCTCCAGTGACACTGCCTGGACCTGGAGATTTCTTTTTTGGGAGTTTGTTTAAAAAAGAAAAGTCATTTGTGTTTTTCACTAAGTGGACATTTGGGCCATGGTACAAGAAGCAATGGTGGTGAAACTGCCAGCACCTTAGCTTGAATCAAGCTTGTGGTATCAAACTGCACCATTAGTCATTGTATTCCTCACTGTTCTGCACAATGTAAAGGTAAATGCTAATTTCCCTTAGTAATGTCCCTGATGAAACAGTAAAAATGATTCATTTTATTAAATATTGACCCTTGAATACAAGTCGTTTTAATATTCTGAGCACTTCTGCTGCATATGATGGTGGTCTTAAAACGAAATCACCATCTGTGCAGTTGTATCAGTTGCAAGCTGAACTAGCCCCCTTTTCCATGAAACACCACTTTTACCTGAAAGAATGACTGATGAACTATGTTTACTCAGACTTTGTTATATGGCAAAGATTTTTTTTTTTCCAAAAATGACGAGGGTAAGTCTCTCAGCTAAAACAATTAATACTATTTGTTGCTTTCCTATCAACATGCATATTCTTTAAAACATGACCTAAATAGCTTACCACAACTTAAATTCTGTATTGATACTGGCAGCAATGTTAGTGAATGTGATTTTTGATATTGCATAATGAAATACAGCGTGTCAACATTTGAAAAAGTTTCATAACTCAGCAAGCTAACGTTTTCCAAATGACTAATGCATGATGTAGCAAAATTATGCATGAATAAAAGATTCCTTTGAAGTATAAGCTAGACCAGTGAATTTTAGAGTAACAGAGTACAAAACATTCATTGATATCATGTTCGATTCCACAGTGCCACTAGCTTTTAAGCAACTATTACTTGTCAAGTTTCAGAATGATACCAAAGAATATCCTACAATTATTTGAAAAACCTACTAAAATACTCCTCACTTTTCCAACTACATTTCTCTATAAGGTTAGATTTTCCTCACATACGTCATCCAAAACCACATAGTTTTGCTTTGTAGTTGTACCGTATTTGTATGTATCCATACACATCATACTTTAGCATTACATGTTTTCAATTTTACATAAATGGAATCATACTGTATACATTTTGTGTTTTTCTTTCTTCTTTTATTCAACATATACTTTGAAATTCATCTGCATCACTGTAGGTACCTGGAGTTCTTTCATATTCAGTGTTTTATTTGTATATGAATATGGCACGTTTATTTATAAAGTATTTATTTTAAAATTTTAATTTTAGATTCAGTGGGTATGTGTGCAGGTTTGTTACAAGGGTATATTGTGTGATGCTGGGGTTTGGGCTTCTATTGATCCCGTCACGTACGTAGTAAACATAGTACCCAACAGGTAGTTTTTCAGCCCTTGCCTCCTCTCTCCCTCTCTTCCTTTGGAGTTTCTAGCATCTGTTATTCCTGTCTTTATGTCTGTGCATATCCAAGATTTAGCTCTCACATACAATATTTGGTTTTCTTTGTTAATTGCACTAGGATAATGGCCTCCAGCTCCACCTATGTTGCTTGAAAAGGGCATTATTTCATTCTTTTTTATGGCTGCAGAGTATTCCATGTTGTATATGAAACACATTTTCTTTATTCAGTCCATCACTGATGGGCATCTAGGTTGATTCCATGTCTTTGTTATTGTGAATAGTGCTACAGTGAATATACATGTGCATGTTGTCTTTTGGGTAGTACAGTTTATTTTATTTTTGGGTAGATACCCAGTAATGGGATTGCTGGATTGAATGGTAGTTCTCTTTTTAGTTCTTTGAGACATCTCCAAACTACTTTCTACAGTGGCTGAACTAATTTACTTTCCCACATGCAGAGTATAAGCGTTCCCTTTTCTCTGTAGCCTCACTGTCTGTTATCGTTTGAATCTTTAATAATGGCCATTCTGACTGGTTTGAGATGGTATCTCTTTGTGGTTTCAGCATGCATTTCTCTGATGATTAGTGATGTTGAGCAGTTTTTCATGTTTGTTGGCCACTCATGTGTCTCTTTTTGAGAAGTGTCTCTTCATGTCTTTTACCGACTGTTTAATGAGGTTGTTTCTTGCTTGTTGATTTGTTT
This sequence comes from Colobus angolensis palliatus, assembly GCF_000951035.1. NCBI lineage: Eukaryota > Metazoa > Chordata > Mammalia > Primates > Cercopithecidae > Colobus > Colobus angolensis. Next base: position 419,955 of record NW_012116199.1, read on the forward strand.
GCATTCCTTATAGATTATGGATATTAGTCCTTTGTCAGAGGCGTAGTTTGTGAATATTTTCTGCCATTTCTGTAGGTGGTATATTTACTCCGTTAGTTTATTTTGCTGTGCAGAAGCTCTTTAGTTTAATTATGTCCCACTTGTCAATTTTAGTTTTTGTTGCAATTGCTTTTGAGGACTTAGTCATAAGTTATTTGCCTAGTCTGATGTCCAGAAGGGTATTTTCTAGGTTTTCTTGTAGGATTTTTATAGTTTGAGGTCTTAAATTTAAGATTTTAATCGATCTTAAGTTAAGTTTTTATATGGCAATAAGGAGGGGTCCAATTTCATTCTTCTGCATATGGCTAACCAGTTTTCCCAGCACCATTTGTTGAATAGGGAGTCCTTTCCCCATTGCCTATTTTTGTCGACTTTGTTTCTATTCAACAATGACTAGTTCAGCTTATCCTGAAACAAATAATAATTAACATAGTATTAAAGGATGGAAAGATTAGTTGGTTTTAGATGTGTGGCTTTACTTTTGGGTTCTCTATTTTGTTCCATTGATCTATGTGTCCATTTTTGTATCAGTACCATGCTGTTTTGGTTATTGTGGTCTTGTAGTGTAGTTTGAAGTTGGGTAATGTGATGCCTCCAGCTTTGTTCTTTTTGCTTAGGATTTCTTTGGCTATTCAGGCTCTTTTTGATGTCATATAAATTTTGGATTTTTTTTTCTAATTCTGCAAAAAAAAAATGACATTAATGATTTTATAGCAATAGTGTTAAATCTGTAAATTGCTTTGGGCACTATGATCATTTTTTGTTTTTTTGAGTCAGAATCTCTGTTGCCCAGGCTAGAGTGCAGTGGCATGATCTTGGCTCACTGCAACCTCTGCCTCCCAGGTTCAGGTGATTCTCAAGCCTCAGTCTTCTGAGTAGGCGGGATTACAGGTGCCTGCCACCACACCTAGCTAATTTTTGTATTTTTTGTAGAGATGGGCTTTCACTGTATTGGTCAGGCTGGTCTCGAACTCCTGACCTGAAGTGATCTACCCACCTCGGCCTCCCAGAGTGCTAGGATTACAGCTATGAGCCACCACGCCCGGTCGAACATTTTAACAATATTGATTTGTCCAATTCATGAGCATGGGATGCATTTTCATTCATGTCATCTGTGATTTCTTTTATCAGTGTTTTAGAGTTCTCCTTTAGATATCTTTCACCTCCTTGGTTAACTATTCCTAGGTATTTTATTTTTTGTGTGTGGCCATTGTAAATGGCATTGTGTTCTTGATTTGACTCCCAGCTTGAATGTTATTGGTGTATAGAAATGCTACTGATTTTTGCACGTTGATTTTGTATCCTGAAACTTTACTTATTGTGTTTATCAGATCCAGTGCCCTTTTCATGGAGTCTTTAGGGTTTTACAAGGTATGGAATTCTGTCATTCATGAAGAGAGATAGTTCAACTTCCTTTTCTTTTCTTTTTTTTTTTTTTGTAATTTGTACGCCTTTCATTTCTTCCTCTTGTCTGATTGTTCTGGCTAGGACTTCCAGTACTATGTTGAATAGGAGTGGTGAAAGTGGGCATCCTCTTGTTGTTCCAGTTTTTAAGGGGAATGCTTCCAGCTTTTGCCCATTCAATGTGATGTTTGAATATGCCACTTTTAAAATGCACTCTACTGGATAAGCATTTGGATTCTTTGCAGTTTGGAACTATTATAACACTGCCATTAGCCTTCTCAGACTTGCACTCTGGTGTGTATGTGCATAAGTTTGTCTAGGGGTAATGATGTGGCATCGTTGGCTCATGGGGGTATCTGTCTCAGGTTCACACACTGAATACCAAACTGTTTTCCAAAGTGGATGTGCCCATGTATACTTCCACCAGCAGTGTATGAGAGCTCACTTTACGTGCTCACCAAAACTTGGTTTGAACCAAACTTTAAAATCTGTGTGCACGTGGTGGATATTTGAGTATCTTTTTTTCACTGGTAACTAATAAAGTTCAGCACCTTTCCATGCTGTCTTTAAGAACCCTACACTGGAAGCAACCCAAATGTCTATTAAGGGTATAATGCAAAAATAAATTGTGATACATTGACACAAAGGAATGCTATGCTATTATAACATTGCTGTGAATATTCTTGTGCATGTTTTTAATGACCATATCTATGTATTTCCGCTGAGTAATACCTAGGAATGAAATTGGTGGTTCATAGGGTATTTGTATGTTTAGCTTTGGTAGATACTGCCTAATGGTTTTCAATGGGTAGTTGTCCAAATTTACAGTCCCATCATTATAGTAAACCTTTTCTCATGATTTTTCTTTTGATCTACTTCCACATGTATAGAAAAGTTCCAAAAATGACACAAAGGACCCCCATATATGTTTTACCCAAATCAACCAATTGCAACTGTATACCTTTTAACTCATTTGCTCTATCGATTTATATTTTTAAATATATGTATGGTATGTTATAGATATAAAATATATATAATAGTTAATGTGTGTTTGTTTATATATAGGCATATGTGCATACATATGAATACATATGTGTGCGTGTGTGTGTGTGTGTGTGTGTATCATCGTGGGTTTTTTTTTCTGAACCATTTGAGATGGTAGAGACATCATGCCCCTTTATCACAAAAAATTTCAGTGCATATTTTCTTTTATAAAAAAGACACTCTCTTTCATAACTATAGTACAATTATTAAAATCAGGAAATTTGACACATACAATTCTAGCATCTAATCTATACTCCATATTAAATTTTATCAATTCTCTCAATAATGTCTTTTATAGCTGTTATTTTCCCAGTCCAGAGTTCAATCCAGGATCTTAGGTTGCACTTAATTGTCATGTCTTCTTAGTCTGCTTTAATCTGGAACAGGTCCTAAGCCTTTCTCTGTCTTTCTTGATTTGGTGTTTTCCAAGAGCATGGACAAGTTAATTTGTAGGATGTCTTCCAATTTGAGTTTTCTAAGGTTTCTTAAAGTTCTGTTAGCATTTTTGCCAGTAATGCCACAGAAGTGATGTTATGTCCCTCCTAGTGCGTTGTATCAAAAAGGCATATGGTGTTGATTTGTAGCATTACTGGTTATGTTAATTTTGGTCACTTGGTTAAGGTAGTGTAGGTTTCTCACCTGTAAAATTATTTCCCTTTGTAGTTAATAGGATTTTGCTCATTAAACTTTTATCTATCTACTAGTTTTAGCACTCATTGATGAATTTCTGTTACTCCTCCTACATTGGCATTCTTCTCTGTGTAAGAGGTTTATCTTCTCTATTTCCTTAATCATCTGTTTAGGTGGACTTATGGATCTTATTTTGCCCAGTGGATTATATTCTGTTACTACCAGTGTTTATTGTGATGCTCAGGTTGCCCCAGATTTGGTGGGTGGGGAATCCCTTCAAACTAACTCTCTGTCTTTTGGATTTGTGCCCACTGTTCTCTTAACACCTCTTCCCTTTCTGGTGCAAGGAGGTAGTCTAGGATTTCCTTTTACAATCTTTGCTCCAGCACTGAAATCAGCCTTTTTCTAGGAAGTTCTGTTTTCTTTTATTTTAAGGAATGTTATTTAGAAATAAAAAATTTGGGGCCAGATGTGCTCATTGCTTCTAGGCCTTGTCATAACTAAGAAATGTCGGTATTTTTCAAAAATGAGAACTTACATTGATACTTTCAGCCCCAGTCTGCACAACCCTTCCCATCTTGGTAACTCCTTTCACCAGTGGTAAGACACTTTGCTTTCAATAATCTTAATATATTTACTCATTTGTTCAAATCTAGAATACACAGAAAGTGGTGTCAGAATTGCCATCAAATACTAAAGAAAAAAAGTCAACCAAGTATAGCTCAACATTTGTGTGGTAGTATTTTTAGGTATAATTTACATCAGTAAAATACACATTTTAAGTGTGCAATTGAACAGATTCTGGCAAATGCATCTACCAATATAAATGACACCCCACCAAGATACAGAAATTTTCTCTCACCCCAGAAAGTTTCACTGTGCCCTGTTCCAGTTAATACCCTCCAAAAGCAACAAGTTTTCTAAAAATTATTTAGAATATATTTGTTTTGCCAATTTTAAAACTTCAGGTAGGCTGGGTCTGGTGGCTCATGCCTGTAATCCCAGCATTTTGAGAGGCAGAAGCGGGTGAATCACCTGAGGTCAGGAGTTCAAGAGGAGCCTGACTAACATGGAGAAACCCTGTCTCTACTAAAAATACAAAATTTGCCTGGCGTGGTGGTGCATGCTTATAATCCCAGCTACTTGGGAGGCTGATGCAGGAGAATCACTTGAACCCAGGAGACAGAGGGTGCGGTGAGCCAAGATCGCACTATAGCCTGTACGATAGTGAAACTCTGTCTCAAAAAAAAGAAAAAAAATTATGAAAAAACTACTGTGCAGTTTGATTTCTCTTGTTTCCAGCTTCTATGAGATTTACCCATATGGCCGAGTATATCCATATGTCATTCTCTTTTTTTAAAATCATTGAATAGTAAGTATTCTATTGTAAAGAACATATGTATACATATATGTGTGTGTGGTGTGCTATGTGTATGTACAGATATACACACCACAGTTGTTACCCATTCTCTTGTTGATGGACATTTGGGTTGTTTTCAGTGTTGTGTCACTATTAATAAAGCTGTTTTAATCATTCTTGTACAAGTCTTTGTGTGTGTAGACACATGTTTTCATTTCTCTAACATAAATACCTAGTGGGAAAACCCGAGGGTAATAGGGTTGATGTTTGCTTAGTTTTATAGAAAGCTATCATATCTTTTTCCAAATGAGTGGCATCATTTCTATTTTCCCTCCAGTGATGTAAGCAAGTTCCAGATGTTCCCCATCCTTGTCAGCACTTGATGTTGTAAGATGTTAATTTTAGCCATTCTAGTAGGTGTCAAGTGGTATCTGTTTGAAGTCTAAATTTTCATTTTCCTGATAGCTAATGATGTTGAGCACTTTTTCATGTACTGTTGACCATTTCTATATCTTCCTTTTAAGTTCCTCTTCCAAACTTTTGGCAATTTTTTTTAAAAAAAGGATAATCTGCCTTTTCATTGTTGCCCTGGGACGTTTATTATAGAGGTTAGAATTAAGTCATTTGTCAAGTCTATGTCTTCTGAATATTTTTTTTCTCATTTGGGGATTTGTCTGTTTATTTTCTAAATGGTGCTTTTCAGTGAGTTGAAGTTTTTAATGTTTTGATAAAGTCTAACATGTTCATTTTTTTCTTTTATGATCACTGCTTTCTGTGTTCTAAGAAATCTATAACTATCCCCAGTTGCGAAGATAGAAGACTGTGTTTACTTCTGGAAAAAGGTTATAGTTGTAGGTTTAATGTTTAGTTTTGTGACCCATCTTGAATTAATCTTTGTTTGTGGCATTAGGTAGGCATTGAAGTACATTATTTTTCCACATGAAAATGCAGCTATTCCCAGAACCCTCTGCTGAAGCCTTCCTTTCACCTCTGAATTACCTTGTCATGGTTGTGGGGTTTCTTGCTAGCTCTCCTCTGTTTTGTACCATTGAGCTATATCTTCATCTTTGGTCCCATTGATTTATATATTTGCCTTCATGCCCATATAATATTGTCTTGATTACTGTAGCTTTATAGTAACTCTTTAAGTTCTGTAAGACTTCCAGCTTTATATTTTTTTGGATAATTTTGGCTATTCTAGATCAATTGTATTTTTATTTAAAATTTTGAATAGTTTTGTCAGTTTCTACAAAAAGGCCTACTGGGATTTTTAGAAATAGAATTGTCTTGAATCTATAGATTAATTTTGGGAGAACTGACCCTAATATTGATGTTTTGAATCTATGAATGTAATATATTTTTCTGTTTTGTAAGGTCTTCTTTAATGTCTCTCAGCAGAGGTTTTTGTCTTAGTGTAGAAAGCCATGGCAGCTTTTGCTAAATTTATTCTGGATTATTTTATGTTTTTCAAAGCCATTATAAATTGATTTATTTTAATTTCATTTTCCAACTTTTTGCTACTAGTATATAAAAATACAATTGATGTTTTTGGCATATTGACCTTGTAACTTGCAGCCTTACTAAATGCATGTATTAATTATGGAGCTTTTAGAATTTGCTACACTGACATATCATCTACAAATAGCAAAAGTTTTCCTTTTTCCTTTTTAAACTTTATCCCTCTTTTCTACTTTATTGCACTGGCTACAATCTTTGATACAAGTATTAAGACTAAATATGCTTAACTTGTTTTTAATCATAAGGGAAAATAATTCAACATTTCTTCATAAAGTAAGATTTAGGGTTAGAATTTTTTAAAATGCCCTGTATTGCAGGAGGAATTCTTTCTTATTTCAAGGTTGCAGGATTTTTTTAAATGAATAGGTATTAAATTTGGTCAGATGTTTTACTGTTTTTTAGTTAATATAATAAATAATTTTTATTGGTTTTTGAATGTTTGCCCAATCTTACATTCTTGGGATACACTCTACTTGGTCTTGATTATTTTTCATATATTACAGGATTCAACTCATACAGTATGAATGATTATGGCAATGTTCATGTTGGTTGTTGATCTGTTCTTTTCTTTTCACATTCTTCTTTTAGTGTCAGAGGTATGCTAGCCTCATGTCAAACTTGAGAAATTAGTTTTTCTTTCTCCTATCTTCTTAGGGTTGTATAAAATACAATTTTCTTAGCAAATATAGATTCAGAATAAAATATGCAGCTCAGATTTTCTGTTTCCTTTTATGTCACATTTAGTAAGTTGTGTTTTAAAAGAAATTTGTCTAATTCATCTAAATGTCTAATTTATGATCATATTTATGTCACATTTAGTAAGTTGTGTTTTAAAAGAAATTTGTCTAATTCATCTAAATGTCTAATTTATGATCATATTTCTTCACAGCATTTTCTTATTCTTTGTATGTGTGTAGAATCTGAGGTTCTGCTCCCTCCTTCATCTGTGATGCTGATAGTTTAAGCGAGCTCCTGCTTTCCCTCTTTCTCTCCCTCCCTCACCTCCTCCTTATTTCTCTCTTTCATGAGTCTTGCTAGGTGTTTGTTTACCAGTCTTATGACTCCTTCAATGAATCAAATTTTAAGTTAATTTTCTCTCTTATGATTTTCTTTCTTTCTTTTCTTTTTTTTTTTATTTTTGAGATGGGGTTTCAACACGTTGGCCAGGCTGGTCTCAAACTCCTGGCATCAAATGATGTGCCTGCCTTGGCCTTCCAAAATGCTGGGATTACAGGCATGAGCTACCATCCCCAGCTGTTGATTTTCTTTATTTTCTGTTTCACTGATTTCACCTTTCTTTATTTCTTCCTTCTACTTACTTTGGTCTTGATTTGCTTATCTTTCATACATACTTAAGGTGAAAACTTAGATCACTAGTTTTAAGCCATTCCTCATTTGTGTGTTTAATACTATAACTCACTCAAAGCAGTTTTAGCTGCATTACCAAAATTATATGTTTTTATTATCTTCAAGTTTAAAATTATTTTCTAACCTCCCTTGTGTTTTTCCTTTCACTCATGAGTTATTTACATGCATGTTATTGATATGCATGTTATTTAGTATCCGGGACTTTTTTACACATCTCATTTTTCATGATTGCCAGATTAATTCCTTTTTTGTCATAGGACATATTCTGTGTTATCTCAGCATTTTGAATTTTATTGAGACGTGTTTGGTGGATCAGCATATGGCTTTTCCACCAAGATATGAAGGCTCTTTTTGCACTTGAAAAAAATTATATTGTATAGTTTTGAGTTAAGAGTATTCTGTAAATGACAGTTAGGTAATATTTGTTGATGGTGTTCAGGTCTTCTATACCCCTGCCTTTTTTGTCTACTTGTTCTAGCAGTTCCTTTAGAAATAAACCTCAAAATCATCCACTATGGTTGTGAATTCGCCTATATTTCCTTTTAGTCTTGTCATATTTTGCTTTATATATTTTGAAGTCATGTATTTATATACATTTCTCATTGTCTTCCTGGTGAATTAATGTTTTCATTATAATGAGATGTTTATCTCTGGTAATACTTTTTTCTTGAAGTCTCTTTTGTTTGATTGTAATACATCCATTCCAACTTTCTTATGCTCACAATTTGCATGGCATGTATATTTTTAACCCCTTTTCATTCAAGCTACCTATGTCTTTATATTTAAAGTGAATATCTGTAAATAAAGTCTATTTGGATTTTACTTTTCTATCACTGACTTAATTGAAATAAATGCTCTGTATGCAACTTGGAAATAATATTCTGCAGTTTGTCCATTAGCATTTAATTCAATTATGTATATGTTTAGGTTTAGTTCTGTTTTTCTGTGGTAGGAAAAGCTTTTGATATGTTACAAATATGAATAATGTTAGTGCCAGATTTTTTCTAAGGAGCCATATATCAGATAGAAGAAATTTCCTTCCATTTCTAGCTTAGATTTATAAAATCTCAGTGGTTCAGTTTTTAAAAAGCTTTATCTACATGTATGTGTTGAAACACGATTATTTTTTTCCCTTAATCTATTGATATGGCAAATATTGTAATGTTAAACCATCCTTGCATTCCTGTGATAAATGGAAGTTTGCCATGGTTGTAATAAATGTATATAACCAATCGTTGTGGATGAGATTGCCCTGTGTTTTTTTTCTTTTTTTCTTACTGCTCGTGTCACATTTCCATCCCAAGATTATGTGCTAGTCTCATAACATGAGTTTAGGATTGTACCCTCTTGTTCTTTATTGTGGATTAGATTGTAAGACTGAATTATTTCTTTATTTGTCAAGAAAACCATCTGCACCTAGAGATCCTTTTATAGAAAAAGAAATGTATATATCTGTTGATTTAACTTGTTTAATGGTTATAGGGCTATCCAAGTTTTCTGATATTTTAATCAGCTTTGGTAAGTTTTATTTTTCTAAGACTGTGTCCATTATGTTCATATTTGCCAATTTATTTGCATAGAATTATTTTTAGAGGTTCTCAATAGTATTATTCTTTTCATAAGCCTAATGGTTGATTTTCTTGGTCCTGTCTACCATATATTTATTTTCTGGGGTTTTTAAAAAATTTCTGATTTTCATCATTGTTTTTCTTCTAATTTTTTTGTGTTTATTTTGCTATTTTTTTCCTAACTTATTGAAATGGACATTTGGCTCCTAAATTTTTGGTATTTTTTATTTTCTTGTATATACATCTAAAGCAATAAAACTTTATTGCTTTTATTGTCTCTAAGTTTTTGTGAGATATTTTATGATTTAGTTCAAAATATTTTATTATTTCAGTTGTGATTCTTCTTTCATTGTTGGGTTATTTTATTTTTGTGATTTTTTCCTTCAGGTTTTATTCATTTTACTTACATTTCTAACATTTCACTCTTGAAAATATATCTATGTGTGTATGGAACAATAAAGTGAATATCCATGTATTCATCTCCCAACTTTTACAATTATGAAGTTGTGGGGTACAGCAAACCACCATGGCACATGTATGCCTATGTACCAAACCTGCACATTGTGCACATGTACCTTAGAACTTAAAATATAATTTAAAAAAATTTTTTTTAAGTATGAAGTTGTGGCCAATCTTACTTTTTCTATATCCTTGTTCCCACCACAACCTTCTGTATTATTTTGAAGCAAATCCTGTGGGTTATTTGGAAGTATGTGTTAAATCTCCTAACCATATGGGGATTTGCTAGTTGTCTTTTTAAGTTAATTGTAGTATGGTCAGAAAACATGGTCTGTATGATCTCTTCTTTTTGAATTTTTTATGGTGCATTTTATGGCTCAAAGTATGATAAATATTTTGTAAATGTTCCATTTGTACTAAGAGCATTTTGTAGTATGCAGCCCTTGAGAGTATAATTCTATATGACCCTTAAGTAAAGTTTGTCAATAGTACATTCATATATATGTCCTATTTTTATTTTGTCATTCTGAAGTAATTCTTTTTATCACTAGCAAATGTTTTTTACCTAAAAGTCTATTCTGTCTGTTATTAATGTAACTACACCAGTTTTCTGTTGGTTACAATTCACATGATGTATTTCTTACCCACCCTTTTAATTTTGTCCTTTCTGTGTATGCTTTAGATGTCTTCTATAAACAGCATGTTGTTGAATCTTGTGTTCAGTCTGCCAATTTATTGCTTTTAACTGGAGCATCTGGTCTCTTTACATTTAATTTAATTAGTGGCACATTTGGGATCACCTCTAGCGAGCTCCTCTTGGACTTTCTATTTGTTTCACATCTTCTGTTTTTTTTCCCCCTCTCATTTATTGCCTTCTTCTGGATTCTTTTTTAAACCAGTTTTTCAAAATACATTGAGAATTCACCACTTTGTCTCACCCCCACGGCAGCCATCCTCGCCAGACCATTATCCTCCTTCCTCCGGGAAGGCAGTGGCCTCCTGACTCATCTCCTCCTTGCTTCTCTCCTTCCTCCCACCTCCCACTCTCCCCCCACCATCTGCTCACTGAGCAGCAGCCAGAGTGAGCCCCATCACATGTGAGCTCTAGCATGAGGCGGCTGGGCTCCAAAGCCTGCAGCGACTCCTGGTTTCACACAGAGGGAAAGTGGTGAGTGTCATGGGGCTTCTGGCAACCCAAGAGGCCTCAGCTGCAACCCCACCTCTGCTCTGGGCACTTAGACACACCTGCCCACCTGCAACTGCTCCAGCCTCTGGGGGCTGTTGCCCTGCCAGGCACCCAAGTCACCAGCTCACCTCCACATCCTTGTTCCAGAATCACCTTCTCAGTGAGGCCTGCTCCGGCCACCCCACTCATGTCCTCACACTCCGCTCGGCCTTCCTGTCCCCTGCCCTTTTCTGTTGTCTTCACCGTGGTAGTAGTCTGTCACCTGTAAAATCCTGTGTGGTACACCAAGTGTGGCATCATTCAAAGACGGGTCTGCCCCTGTTAGAAAAGAAGCCCCATGAGGGATTTCTGCCTCTTCTGTTCACTGATACATTGCAGTGCCTCAGAAGGGCCTGGCCCAGAGTAGGCATTCAAAAGACATGGTGAGGCCAGGCACAGTGGCTCAGCCTATAATCCCAGCACTTTGGGAGGCTGAGGCGGGTGGGTCACTTGTGGCCAGGAGTTCAAGACCAGCCTGGCCACCATGGCAAATCCCCATCTCTACTACGTGGTGGTGCATGCCTATAATCCCAGCTACTCCGGTGACTGAGGCACAAGAATCACTTGATTCTGGGTGGTGGAGGTTGCAGTGAGCTGAGATGGTACCAGTGTATTCCAGCCTGGGCAACAGAACAAGACTCTGTCTCAAGAAAAAAAAAAGACATGGTGAGCAAATGTGGGCTTTGCATTTTAACCTTAGTAGTTATTTGAAAGTTCTATGTCTCTTATGTCTGTTGTGTTAACATTACCATACAAATGGCAATGTGCGTATTTATCTAATTAAGTCTAAAGCTAGCCAAACTGTTATTTTCCTCCTGGATTTTGCAATGACCTGCAACTACTTTTAAGATATTATTTCATTTTATTTTATTTCATTAATTTTTTGAGAAAGGGTACAGCCAAAAGTGAATATCCAGTTGTTTTTGATATACTGAATCCAATACTTTTAGCATTGGACTGGATGACATCACGCGACTAGTAGACGCAGAACCTCAAATTGCGTTCATTATAGAAAGCCAGTCCACAGGTGTTTGTTGGGTCCCTACACTGGCTGCAAGCACTCAGTACTATGAGAGTTTGAGTGGTTTCCAAAGCCATTTGATCCAAGATGAGTGGCATAAAAATACCTGGGGTTTTTGTAAATCAGTCCCAGACCCACATCCAGAAATTTCTCTGTGACAAGTCTGGGCTGCTCCGCAGAAATGTGTACTTTCAGAAGACCGTTTCCTTTTCTGAAGCCCCCAGTGAGCCCCTTCCCCAGCGGGTCCAGTGTCCTCAGAGACCTCTGTACTTGGTATCTGATCTGATGCCATGTGGCATTTACAGGAATCCTGACATGGTGTGGGAATACCTTGCTTTAAGGATACTTGGTAAGTGTAAATGAAAGTTTAAAATGTCCTCTGAAGAGTAATTTGAGTTGTCCTAAAATCAGGAAGGCTGCTTCTAAGCTTTCCGGCATCCAGGCTGTCAGATCAGCAGCGCGCCTTTGTGTACTATCCCGAGAAACATAATCATTTTGGGGCCACCATGATTATAAGGCTGGATTTCAGGAGTCAACAGGCTGCACTGGTGGAGAGAGCTGCAGAGGAGCGGCGAGTGCATGTACAGGTGGTAACAGTCCTGGTCAGTGGAAGCAGCGTGCCTTCCTCCACAGAAAGCTGTCACAGCGGATAATCCTCCTGGGTTATCAAACTAGGGATCACTGTCATGCTCTATCAGAATGCCTCTGGGACCCTTGGAAACTGTATGGGATTGCTCCAAGGAGGATGCAGGCAGCTGCTGTCCCTCCCTGAACCTCTTTTGTAGATTCAGGGCTGATAGTGGTGCCTGGAGTTCCTTCTTCTCTTTCATTCTGACTTCATGCATGCTCAGGTCTCCATGCTCAGCCAAATTCTTCACCTCTCCTCTTTACACTTAGGATGCCAGTTATAGAACTAGTAGATAAGGGCTCCACAGAGGTCCTCATCTGGCCCCGTGAAATCCTCATCATTAGCTCCAGGCCCCCTGCCTTTCTCCCTCCTCCCTCTCCCCATCCCCCCATGCCCAAGTTCTTCTGAGTCTTTGCTGGCTCCTATTTAACTAATTATTCCCTCCTGGAAATTCTCTCCCTTGTTTTCTCTGGCAAACTGTTAACCTTTTATAAAAATGCCCTCAATTAATTTTATTGCAAAAATAATGACATTTTTACAGCCAGTGAAACATTTACCACCCAATTTATACTTCCTTGAGCTTACAGATATTATGTACAAACTACCAGCTACACCTATACATTTATGAACATAAATATGTACTTTTATAAATAGATACTTTTTTGCAACTGACTGTCCATGATTCCCTACAATACATATGATGATTCTGAAGCTTCCCTTCCTCAGGAAAGCGTACAGCATGCATGTCCTTCCAGATCAGCAAATCGAATCTAATTTCTTTCTCGAATGCTGTGTGCTAGTCCCGTATGAACACATTCAGTCTATCCAGTTATTTCCTGCTGAGAAGCATGCTGACTTTCTCCAGTTTCTGCCGCTTCCAGAATTCTTTGTATCACTGAACACTTTCTAATATACTGCTCTTATTTCTGTAAGATATATTTCCAAAAATGGGACCACTGAGTCAACAAGTTCTTAGATATTGAACTTGAATCGCCATTTCCAGATTACTTTCCAAAAAGGGCATAGAAGTTCACATCTTCCCCCAAAATGCAAGTGCGTGCAGTGCTCACTAAACTCCTCTGACCCTGGATGTCATCCCCAGGGTTTTTCCAGTTTGTGTGGAAATGATACAACATTGGCAGTTTGCATCGTTTTTTCATGACTACCTTTTTGATGCATCTTGATTCCATTTTCTGTAAACTACTTGTTCGTGTCTTTTGCTGGAGTTTCTGTGGGGTTGTCTCTATTTCAATAGTGGATAGCATTTCTTTGTTTAGAGGGCTATTAGTCCTTTGCCTGCGTATGTGGTTTCAGCGATTTTTCCAAGTATATTAATGTCTTTTCATATTGTTTATTTTGCCATATTAAGAAACATTATCTGGTTAAATATTTCTATTATTTTTATTTATGATTTCTACCTATACAACATTGCTTAAGAAGGTCCTCATGCCACCTGTAATTCCAGCACTTTGGGAGGCCGAGGAGGGCGTATTGCCTGAGCCCAGGAGTTCAAGACCAGCCTTGGCAACACGGTGAAACCCTGTCTCTACTAAAAATACAAAAATTAGCTGGGTGTGGTGGTGTGTGCCTGTAGTCCCAGGTACTTGGGAGGCTGAGGCAGGAGAATCACTTGAACCTGGGAGGTGGAGATTGCAGTGAGCCAATATCGTGCCACTATACTCCAGCCTGGCAACAGAGCGAGACTCCGTCCCCTCCACCAAAAAAAAAAGGGTCTTCAAGCCAAAGTCATACAAATACAAAGTCATACAAATATTTGAATATATTTTATTTTAATATTTTTAGTTATTTTATTTTACATTTATATTTTAAATTTATCCAAAACTTATTTGTGTTGGGGGTGGGGGGGATATAAATTTGTTTTCTGCCAGCTCTGTCTGTTAAATAAACTACTCTTCCCTGGGGACGGCAATGGCACCTGGAACATACGTTGGTCTCACAGTGTATTGGTCAGCACAGCTTCACTGTGAGGTGTACACTCCTTCCCTGTCATTCTTTTCTACAGTTTTCTTGTTTGAGTTTGGATGTGTGTTAATATATACAAAGAGCTTAAGACAGCACCTCTTTTTTGTTTTCTGCTAAATTTATTTTATTTTACTTACATCTTTAAACATTCAACTATGGAAAATATTAAACATCTATAAATATGTACAGAGTAATATACTGAGTGCCACGCACCCATCACCCAGCTTCTGTAATGATCAAGCTGTGGCTAATCTTTTCTTGGGGGGGTGGAGTCGCCCTCACCCATTGCTAGTGCAACTACAAGTGTAAACATGTTCACTGCTTTTATCATTATTACTATTTATCTTATTTTTATAACTTTTAAGTTCAGGAGCACATGTGCAGGTTTATTACAAAGGTAAAATTGTGTCATGGAGGTGTGCTGTACAGATTATTTCGTCTCCCAGGTATTAAGCCTAGTACCCATTAGTTATTTTTCCTGATCCTCTCCCTCCTCCCACCCTCTGCCCTCCAGTAGGCCCCAGAGTGTGTTGTTCCCCTCTATGTGTCCATGTGTTCTCATCATTTAGCTCCCACTTGTAAGTGAGAACATGTGGTATTTGGTTTTCTTTTCCTGTGTTAGTTTGTTAAGGATAATGCCCTCCAGCTCCATCCACGTCCCTGCGAAAGACATGATCTCATTCTTTTTTATGGCTGCATAGTATTCCATGATGTTTATGTACCACATTTTGTTTATCCAGCCTATTATTGATGGGCATTTAGGTTGATTCCATGTCTTTGCTGTTGTAAATTGTGCTGTAATGAACATACAGGTACATGTGCCTTTACAGTAGAATGATTTATAGTGCTTTGGGTATATACCCAGTAGTGGGATTACTGGATTGAATGATATTTCTATCTTTAGGACCTTGAGAAATCACCACACTGTCTTCCACAATGGTTGAACTAATTCATACCAACAATGTATAAATGATGTGTAAATGTTCCTTTTTCTCCACAACCTTGCCAGCATCTGTTATTTTTTGACTTGGACTTTTTTTTTTTTTTTTTTTTGAGACAGAGTTTCACTCTGTTGCCCAGTCTGTAGTGCAGTGGCATGATCTCTATCTTGGCTCACTGCAACCTCTGCCTCCCAGGTTCTAGCAATTCTCCTGCATCAGCCTCCTGAATAGCTGGGATTACGGGTGTGTGCCACCACACCCAACTAATTTTTTTGTATTTTTAGTAGAGATGGGGTTTCCCCATGTTGGCCAGGCTGGTCTTGAACTCCTGACCTCAGGTGATCCACCGCTGCCTTGGCCTCCCCAAGTGCTGGGATTACAGGCATGAGCCACCATGCCCAGCCATTTTTTGACTTTTTAATAAAAGCCGTTCTGATTAGTGTGAGATGGTATCTCATTGTGGGTTTGATTTGTATTTCTTTAATGATCAGTGATACTGAAGTTTTACTCATATGATTGTTGGCTACATGTATGTCTTCTTTTGAGAAGTCTGTTCATGTCCTTTGCCCACTTTTTAATGGGTTTTTTTTTTCTTGTAAATTTATTTAAGTTCCTTATAGACACTGGACATTACACCTTTGTTGGATGCACAGTTTGCTGAAATTTTCTCCCATCCTATAGGTTCTCTGTTTACTCTGTTGGTAGTTTCTTTTGCTGTGCAGAAGCTCTTTAATTAGATCCCATTTGTCAGTTTTTGCTTTCATTGCAATTGCTTTTGGTGTCTTCATCATGAAATCTCTGCCTGTAACTATGTCCAGGATGGTATTGCCTAGGTTGTCTTCTAGAGCTTTTATAGTTTTGGGTTTTACATTTAAGTCTTTAATCCATCTTGAGTTGATTTCTGTATATGGTGAAAGGAAAGGGTTCAGTTTCAATCTTCTGTACCTGGCTAGCCAGTTATCCCAGCACCACTTACTGAATAGAGAGTCTTTTACATGTTCCTTGTTTTTGTCAGGTTTGTCAAAGATTAGATGGTTGAAGGTGTGCTGTCTTATTTCTGGGTTCTCTATTGTGTACCATTGATGTCTATGTATCTGTTTTTTTACCAGTACCATGCTGTTTTGGCTACCGTAGCCCTGTAATATAGTTTGAAGTTTGGTAGCATGATGCCTCCAGCTTTGTTCTTTTTGCTTATGATTACCTTGGCTATTCAGGCTCTTTTTTGATTCCATATGAAATTTAAGATACTTTTTTCTAGTTCTATGAAGAATCTCAATGGTAGTTTAATAGGAATAGCATTGAATCTAAAATTGCTTTGGGCAGTATGGCCATTTTAATCATATTGATTCTTCCTATCCATGAGCATGAAATGTTTTTCCATTTGTTTGTGTCACCTCTGATTTCTTTGAGCAGTGTTTTGTATTATTCCTTATAGAGATTTTTAACCTCCCTGGTTAGCCATATTCCTCGGTATTTTATTCTTTTCATGACAATTGTGAATGGGAGTACATTCCTGATTTAGCTCTTGGCTTGACTGTTGTTGGTGTATTACTACTATTCTTACCAGTTCTTTTGTTCATACTTCAAAATAATTATAACCAATTCCCCGAAATGCAATATTAGAACTCTGATTGACAGTGTGTTCCAGCTTTGGGTTAATTTTGAAAAAATTGACATTTTTTATATTAATGTGTTTCACCTTCCCCTGCTGAAACATGATCAGCTTCTCTAGCTTGTCCTGTCTCCATACCTGTAGCTTTCAGGCATCCTCTGATACTCTTATTTTGGATGATTGGCTGGGTCTCCTCTTTCTCTTGACTTCTGATTGTATTTCCCTATTATATGACTGAGACTTGAGTCTTGAATTTGTTTTCTGATAAACTTGCCATTTGAGAGCACTCAGACAGCATCCTGTCTATAGCTGACCCCATCGTGACAGTTCCAGCCATGACTTCATTTATTCAGCAGATATTTGTAGGGTATTATGGCCCTGTGCCATGCTAGGCACTGAAGAGACAGTGGTGAACAAGATGGATGTAATCTCTGTTCCCTAATGGAGCCACAGGCATGCTCAGAATAGAGAGCCAGAGGGCTGACCTGGTCTAGGCAGCCAGGGAGGGCTTCTGGAGGAAAAAGTGTTTAAGTTGAACTCTGAAGGACCAATAGGAATTAGCCAGGCTGAGCAGCAGGATGTGAATGTTGGGGTAGAGGAGGCAGAGAGTGGAAAGAACACCCAGGCAGAAGAAACAGCTTATTCACAAATCCTACAGTTGCCTAGAGAGTGAGTGGGGCCTACGGTGAGTCTGGTAGAAGAGGGGATGTTGGTGGAGGGTCAGAAAGAGCCAGAGTTGACCAAACTCATGGGAGATAATGGTGACAGATGTCAGTGTCATCTGGTTAGATTTGCTCTGAGCTGGGCTCTGTTCTCAGCCCTTTGTGTTTGTCTCAGTTCACCCTCACAGCAATCCACTGAGTTAAGATATAAGGAAATCAGAGTGCAGACACATTACCAACTTGGCCAGGTTTGCACAGCCCCAGGATCATGAGTCAGGACTGAAACTCGGGCTCCAGAGCCCACTATGGCACACTGAGATGCTGTTAAAGACCTTCTTTTCAGGAGACTGGCTGAGTTTTAATTCTTATGTTTTGTCTGTCGTGTGGAGGAGCAATTAGAGATTGAACCAGTGGTTGAAGGGAGGACCTCAAGATTGTGGTTTGGGTAAGATTTATTGCAACCCTAGCAAAACATGGAGACTGATATCCAAAGGAATGCACAACTAGGAAAGTGGGGAGTAACACAGAAACCAAACAAGTAAGCAAGTATTCTGTGTGAAGAAGCACTGGAAGAAGGACTTGGAGGTGGGAAGAATTCTTTGTTGCTCTTTGTCTTCTTTGTCACTCTTTCCACTTAGAATGAATTCTTTCCACAGTGTGAATCTGGCTTCACCAATACAATATTTTCTGGAGTGCGATGCAATTAATAGAACCACCTGTACATGGGAAACTTGGGAAGCGCATGCTTGTTACATATGCCCCAGTTGAAATCCACACTGTGGCATTTCCAAGGGACTAGAGTAGACTTCTCCAAGAACCAACTTTTTAGTTGTTTTAGCCATATGTTGTGAACAGCTTTCTAACATGCATTGTATGTTTCAATAGCTGGTTAAGCTGTAGTCGTGCAACTATAAGTATCCTCTCCTTGATATAAATGTGAAGCATGGCGCAATCAAATCACAACTAGGAGACCATATGTACTCTTTTAACCCCCGCTTGCCCTTGGGTGAGATCAGGCATCTCTCAGAGCTTCATTTTCCTCACAGTTATCCACAGCAGAGCCAGGGACAGAGGAGACACCAGCTCTGTGCATGTGTACCAGTCAGGAGTAAGTTCTCTTATGACAGTAGAATGCATCTATATGCTTTCTGCTGTTTAATGAGTTCCACTGACTCCAGGTGTTCTGTTTGCATGACTAAGTAAAGAAAAATAGTTGGAGGAAAAGGCCATGGAGTGTAGGAGAGACTGAGGGGATGATTAGTCTGTTTTTAGACATGACTTTAATATCAAAGTAGAAATTCCAGGGAAGAGACAGGAGAGAGCTTGGTCCACCTTTAGCTCTCAGGATCCTGTATCTCCCTCCTCCTGGTTGGCGTTCTTCTCCCCAAAGGACTAGAGCAGGTTCAAAAAGCATAACTGAAAGGGAAATATCTGTTTGTGTGATTATATATTTTTTCATTGAGGATAATTTCCTATCTTACCCTTTTTTAATATGCTTTATTTTTAGTGCAGTTTTAGGTTCACAACAAAATTGAGAGGAAGGTGTGAAGAGTCCCCATTCACCTCCAACCCCACACATGCATAGACTTCTCCATTGTCTCAGCCTCCCCCACCAGAGGGGTCCAGTTGTTACAACTGATGAACCTACACTGAGACATCATTATTGCCTAGAGTCTGTGGTTTACATCTGGGTTCACTCTTGCTGTTGTATACTCCACGGGTTTAGACAAATGTATAATGACATGCATCTACCATTATGGTATCATACAGAGTAGCTTCACTGCCCTAAAATCCTCTGTGCTCCACCTGTTCATCCTTTCCTCCCTCTAGCCCCTGGTAACCACTGATTTTTTTTTTTTTTCCTGAGATGAAGTCTCGCTCTGTTGCCCAGGCTGGAGTGTAGTGGCGCGATCTTGGCTCACTGCAACCTCTGCCTCCTGGGTTCACACCATTCTCCTGCCTCAGCCTCCCAAGTAGCTGGGACTGCAGGTGCCCGCCACCACACCCGGCTAATATTTTATATATTTTTTCAGTAGAGACGGGATTTCACGTGTTAGCCAGGATGGACTTGATCTCCTGACCTCATGATCCACCCGCCTCAGCCTCCCACAGTGCTGGGATTACAGGCAAGAGCCACGGCATCTGGCCAACCACTGATCTTACTGTCTCTGTGGTTTTGCCTCTTCCAGCTTGTCAGTCATATAGTATGCAGCCTTTTCAGATTGGCTTCTTTCACTTAGTAACATGCACTTAAGTTTTCTCCATGGCCTTATAGCCCTTTTTTTTTTTTTCAGTGCTGACAATATTATATTATCTGTATGTACCACAGTTTATCCATTCACCTACTGAAGGACATCTTGGTTGCTTCTGAGTTTTGGCAATTATGAATAAATCTGCTATAAACATCTGTGTTCTTACCTTACTCTTTTAGAATGCAAAATCAGAAAATACTCCCAATTCCTGAATGTGGAAAACTCCATAGGGATGTAAAAAGATGTCTCCCTTTAGAGAAGGAGAAAATGCGCATGATTCACCAGCATTTGACTGAAACATCAAACAGTTATAACAAAACAGATTATGCCACAAATGCATTATCCCAGGAGTCTGGTACTGCACATCCCCTGAGACCCAAGAGATCATTTTAACTATTAGGGAGAATAGAGGACCTTGGATTTAGTCCTAAGGATATTTTGTACATATATTTTATAGTTTTCCCTTTGACACTTCAGCAACTTGACCAAGGTGCTACTAAACTCTTCTCCAGGGAGAAAGCATGCAGTACCTGAGCTTGAACTGCCAGTGGTCCTCCATCCCTCCGTCATGTCCATCACTGACCTCCTGTAGACCATGTGGGGCTCACTTTGTATTGACCATGGGCTCGGTGCTGGGGGATGATAGCAATCCTGCGACTGCCCCCATGTTGGAGATGAGAACAAGAAGTTGTAGAAAGCCTGAGTATCCTGCCCAAGGTCACAGAGTTGAGAAATAGTAGCATTGGGATTTAACCCAGGTCATCTCCACCCAACCCCATTCTCCACCCACCTTGGCAGCAGCTGAATCTGACCTCATTTCATCTGGTGTGGTCACTTCAGTGTACGCTCCAGGAAATAAAATTCTGCAGCAGAAACTGGAGAATGAATTGAGAGGCTGGCCACAAGGTTGACATTTCAGAGCCAAACACATAGGGAAAATTTGATGCCTTTAACAGGGATGGATGAACTCTCTCAAGCAAGGCATGTTCAGAACAAGGCAGTTAGAAAAGGGAGAGAGCCAGCATTAAAGGTAGTTATGGAGAAGGGGAAAAAAGTAAAATAACATAATGGAAGGTAAGAGCTTTAAATGCAGAGGGTTGTCTCTCAGGCACCGTGGGCTGCTATCACAGAATACTGTAGCCTGGGTGGCTTAAACAACAGACATTTATTTTCACAGTTCTGGAGGCTGGGAAGTCCAAGAAGAGAGTGCCAACATGGTTGATTCTGGTGGGGCTCTCTTCCTGGTTGCTGACAACCACCTTCTTGCTGTGTCCTCACATGGCAGAGAGAGAGGAAGCAAGATGTCTCTTCTTAAAAGGGCACGAATTCCATTCATGAGGCTGCACCCTTATGACCTAATCACCTGCCAAAGGCGTCACCTCCTAATATCATTACCCTGGGGGGACTAGAGTTTCAATATATGAATTTGGTGGGGACACAGACATTCAGTGCGTAACAGGAATCATTAGTATCATAGGCGAGAGAAGGAAAAATAAAGCACACATGAGACCCAGTGGGAAGAATAAGAGTGAAGGACAAAGGGCAGGGGCTGGGGAGCATGCAGAGAGAAGGAACTGATAGAGTGGATGTGGATAGGAGTGGGAGGAATAAGAGTGGAGGACAAAGGGCAGGGGCTGGGGAGCATGCAGAGAGAAGGAACTGATAGAGCGGGTGTGGATAGGAGTGGGAGGAATAAGAGTGGAGGACAAAGGGCAGGGGCTGGGGAGCATGCAGAGAGAAGGAACTGATAGAGCAGATGTGGATAGGAGAGTTGAGAAATCTGACCACGATCTGGAGGCTACAGCTGCAGTCATAGTTGGGAGGAGCCTTGCCCTCCAAGGAGAGTGTGAGGTGTGCTTATGGAAAGGTGCATTGACCTCAGGGCATGCCTGTGAGTGAGGTGGGATTAAGCTCACAGAAAGCAGAGGGTTAAATCTAAAAGTGAAAATGAAATAATACCCCGTTTAAACTACATTATTTCCCAGGTACCACATGGAATGCCTGTGAAGGTAAACTAGATATCAGATCTAAATACCAGTTTTAACTTTAAAAGGAAAACCAAAAAAAAAGGGCCACACTCAGTAGCCACATTCTTTACTACTTCACATGCCAACTTCCATATTAATGTGATTGTTTGTGGCCATAACCCATTGCCTGCCATATGCTAGGCGTTGAAGTCACCATGCTGTTATTTCTTCTTTCCCATGACAGTCAGTGTCAGAGTTATTACACAAACCAGGACTAACAGCCCATGCTTGTTTTGCTCATCTACAGGGTATCATGGTGATAAACTTTAGTTATTGATTTCTTCAGGAAGCAGATACAGTAACCCCTTAACAAGACCCCCATACATGGAGAACACATTCCGAAACCCCAGTGGATACCTGAAACTGTGGCTAGTACCAAACCCTATATATACTAACTTTTTTCCTACATACCTACCTATGATAAAGTTTAATTTATAAATTAGATACAGTAAGAGAATAACAACAATAACTTAAAACAATTATCACAACATACAATAAAATTTATGTGAATATGGCTTCTATCACTCTCTCAAAATTATTATACTGTACTCACCTATTTTCAGACCATGGTTGACCATGTGTAAGAAAAACCACAGATAAGGCAGGACTACTGTACACACATCTGTTTTTAGCTGGTGCTCTCTAGGTATCTCTGCACTGGGCGTCAGGCCAACTGCTGGATCTCCAGGGGAGAATGACAGACATAGTCCATCCCTACCTGGACCTCACAGTATAATAAAAGATAAGCTAGTAACACACATGCACATAATTGCAATGAGTGTGAAGCATAATAAAGGAAAACAGTGGGTTCATGAGAAAATAAAGGTGGGACTTCATTGAGATAATTTAACCAAGGAAGGCATTTGAGCAGGTGACATAGCACCTGAGACCTAACGGGTATGTGTGAGTCCTTATAGGAAAGATTCTGGGCCAAGGAGGAACGATCCTGAGAGTATTGAGGGAAGAAAGCTCACACAGCAGGAGAATGAGGAATAAAGAGAGGTCATGCACAGAGAGGTGGAGAGTTAGGCAGGGGCTGCCCAGGTCACAGAAAGGGTCTTCTGTGTCATTCCCTCTGTAATTCTCTGTAACCATAGAATTAAGGTGAAGGAAAAGTATGAACCCATTGAAAAGGGCATTCAGATTGCTCAATGTAAAATGGATTGAGGTGGGGTCAGAGAGCAGGAATGAGGGGCCATCTCAGCTGCTCTCTGCTGGGTACTTGGGGCAGATGGTGGAAGTGAAGATGAGGAGAATCCAGTAGCCTCAATGCTATCTTAAAGGTGGAAATGCCACCATGAAATTACTGATGCACCGTGAAAGGAGAAGGCAGACTAAGAATGGCTCCAGGGATACTGGCTTGATCAACTGAGTAGATGGAAGAACCTTTTACTAAACTCAGGAAAATTGGAGGAGAAGCCAATTCAAAGAGGACAGCCAGATGTGCTTTTTGCCTCATTATGTTTGCAATAACTGTGAGGGATCCAGGTGGAGACTAAGTGGTCAGATGTACAAGACCAAGGTGAAGTTCAGAAGAGAGTTGGGGGCTTGAAATATAAACCTGGAAAGTGTTGGCATTTGGGTGATATTTAAAGACGTGGCTACTAACAGCTTCATCTATGGAGAAAGCGTAAGTGAGCATAAAGGACTCAGAGTGGAGCCCTGGGGAGTCATTTACATGTCAGATAGCCACAGAAAGGCCAGCCAAGAAGAGTCAGAAGGGGCAGCTGAGAAGTAGTTGGATGAAATAGGAGAGCCAGGTGTTATTGCAGCAACAGAGGAGAATGTTCAAGGAAGAAGTCATCAAAGGCAACAAACACAGGGAGGCAAATAAAACAGGGAATGAAACGCCCACAGTATTGGTAACAGGGCCATCCTGTGGATCTTAGCAAGAACAGTCTTGGAGGAAAGGCCACAGCTGAGGCCAGCTGGTACCAGATTGAAGAATGAATGAGGGATATTCATTGGAATTTCATTCTAGATCAAAAGACTCGGGGTGGTGAGATGACAGTTCCTTGTGAATTGGTCTGTGAATACAGTCCAAATGCTCAACATTTCAACATGGATTTTTGTGGAATTTAACAAAATAATTCTAAAATACCTATTGAATACTAAAGGTCTAAGTAGCTGAGACAACAGTGAGGGAAAAAAAGGAGGGTGGATGGAGAGATCAGCGTTTTAAATGAATGGTAACTACAATATATGGTATTCCTGCCTGGGCTGGTACTGTGGAAGAAACTGGAAAGCCCAGAACAGGCCTTGGACTATATAGGAACTTGTACAAAATAGAGGCAACCTTACAAATCAGCACAAACTCTGGCTGTGGGAAGGTTGGGAAAGGTGGGGATATGAGGTGAGGTTGAGAGATGAGCCACTCAGAGTATGGGATGCCAGGCTGAGAACGGATGCATGGCCAGGTTCTTGTGCTGGACATGATGGGGTGATAGATTTGAGACCTGGTAGGGGAGAGAGTCTCTTAGGGGAGAATGAGCGCTTGGACCTAGCACCTGCTCCCGCATGGCCCATGGCCCTGGCCCACAACCTCCTGTCTCCCTCTCAGTCAGCCTCACCTCTCTCTGATGAGGAGTCAAAATAGGGAGATGTAAGTGAAGACTTTCAGACTTCCATGTATCGTAATATGACATAGTGAGGCAGGCCACATGTGTTTTTCTGTTACTGTTTTTTGCTGTTTTCCATCTCTAATTCAGGTGGATTTTCCTAGAAATTGACTCATGCAGGAACAATCTTCCCATTGAACACTGTTGACAAAAAACCGTGACAATGCCATTGTCACTTCTAACATTGAGAGCTCCTCTAGAATGTGCTCTTGGCTGGTAGGTGCAGCGGATCATTGCAGCCATTGGAGCCCACATGAAGTTACTGATGACTTAAGTGTCCTGTGAGAGCAGTGTTCTCAAGGGCATATTTCTTAAGGAATATACATCTTGGGAAAGGGGTTAGTTTCAGTTCTGATTCTTGCTCTGCGAAGTGATTTATTAAAGACAGGTTGCTGATGTGGTACAATAACATTCTGTTCGTAGTGTTTACATTTTCTGTTTGATATGATCAAGCTTAGATCTCCCTTTCCTTTTTTCCTTCCTGCCTCTCTTCTTAGCTACGCTGTTCAAGGGATTTTTTTAAATTATGAAATTTGCTCCTGTCTTACTACTTAAGTGGGAAAAAATGCAGACACTATTTCACAAAGTGTGTGTGTGTGTGTATTGATGTCTTCAAGGAGCTTTTTTATATTAGGTAATAGTGGTTGACTCAATCGTGAAATTCAGGAGACAGAGAAAATGCTTAAATTCAGTTTCAAGAGTCCAGAGTCATGTAGGAACTATCCAGGAATTAACTGATGTGTACTAGAGAGGTACTAGTCAGGGCTAGAGATTTAAATTTAGAAGACACTGGTGCTTAAATATTTAAGGTCTGATGTGGAGTAAGATTACAGGGGAGGAAAGTGTAGACAGAGAAGATAAAGGAGCTCAACGCAGAGTCTTGGGCACTTGAATATTCATAGGTTAAGAAAAGCAGAGCCAAAAACAAACTCTGTCTAGCTCAGGGTTGGGGACTGCATTAGAATTATAAATCTGAGAGTCATCAATATAGAGATATTTGTGTCCATGGGAATGATTGAAGATACTTTCAGTTAGTTGAAGTTAGATACAGTAACACATACCCTCACATCTCGGCAGCTCAAACCATAGTTTATTTTCTCCTCCTGGTGCACAGGAAAGTCAGGGCTTGCTACATGGCGTTCTCCTCCAGGCTGGTGGAGTGCTGCCATCAGGAGGTCACCAGGCTTAGGGGCAGGAGGAAGAGAAGGACTGGAGAGGTAAGCACTGGCAATTAAATACATCCACTTAAAATGACACCTGCCACTTATCATATTTCATTGGTCAAAGCAAGTTACATATCCACATGTAGCTTTGGGGAGGCCAGGAGGTGCAATTCTTCTGAGTGCCCAGAAGCAGAAGAAAAGTGGATATTAGTGAACAGTTTTAATGCCCACCACAGTGTACCCTTCTGGTCACCAAATATTTGATTCAGTCTTTTTGCTACACAAATATCAAAGGTAATTGCTCCCGGTGGGAGACATCCTAAAGTCTCATCAGCCTCAAAGTTACAGGGTTCTGCATGATGCCTAGTGGTCTCTTTGTAAGATGCAGATACAGCTTCTTTGAGTCTGGAGACGCATGGACTAAATAGAAGAACAAGTTAGCTGATACCACACAACCGTACAGGCACACCCACACAGCAACATGCACTAGTAGAACAGGAATGGAATAACTGGGAGACAGGTGACTGTCAATGGCCATAGAAACCCTGAAATTCCTGGGGGCAGAGGCTGTGAGGTCCCATCACCCTTGGTCGTTCAGTTTCCCAGCAGGGCAGGGGCTTCACCGTCTCCTACTCTCCTGGCCTTGGCTCTTCTTTGGAGAATAGAGCACTAAAGAGACCATGGCATCCTTGCAAGCTGGCAGCTTTCTCAGTCTGCTTCCTACCTGTAGTCATGGGGGGGCTCTGGGCTCATTTTGTGTCTGGAGCCGTCTCAGGTCTCTGCTACATGAGGCTCCCGATCCCTCTGCCCTGCAATCGCTCACAGCCCAGAGGCTTGGAATCTGGTGGGTCCCTATCAACTGCAGGTGCCAGTAGCCATCCACGTTCCTCTTGGAGATTTCAGATAAGTGGCATTTCTTTGCTTTTGTGCCCCCTATCCCTGCCCCTCTCTTGACTTAATTGTAGCTGGCTTCAACTGGAGGACCTACCCTTAAGCTCTTTTCCCTAAAACATCGTGTCTAGTTTTTCCACTGTGTGTGAGTCAGCCTTCGAACAACCATAATCCAGGGAACATTCCTTCAGGGTAAAGGCTGGGTGGTCCTTTCACATTGGTTTTAGGACCCCAGCACTCCTGCCCTTGTGTTCGGACTGTGAAAGATGCGATCTCAGGTGTGTGAGAGCAACTGTATGGCTCAGCTTCTATGTATGCTCCCGTTCTGTGAGTAGCAGAAACAATCCCAGTTCCTTGAAGCCCGACTCCAGCTTCTGTCGCCCATTCCTATCTCCTTAGGATTGCATCAATGGCATGTTGTGTATGATAAATGTGGTATTTCAAATCAGTGAAGAAGGACGGACCGTGTAACTGTGTAATAACACTTGGTCATCCATGTGAAAGCAATTCACTGGGGAAACCTTTTACCATTTACAAATGTTACTTCCAGATGTATTAAAGTGTGAATGTTTGGGAGAAAACCCCAAGAACTATTACAAGGAAATATCAGAGAATAGTATTTATTTTAGGGGAAGAATTTTCTAAGCAAACCCCAAACCCCACAAGCCATAGAAGATAAACAGCACAGATTTTATTTCATGAAAATTTCATCTTCTGTAGGGAAAAGTCATTTTTTAAAATGAAAAGACAAGCCACCAATGATAATGTAATGTCCATAATAATACACAGAGTGCCTCAGATCAATAAGAAAAATGAGCAAGTAAAATTAATCAGGAGATATATACATAGGCAGTTCACCAAAGAAGAAATATAAATAGCCTCTAAATATGTGAAAAGTTAACCAGCTCCATGAGCAATCAGAGGAGAGCCAATTACAATAACAACAACAACAACAAAACTCTGAGGTACCACGTTTTGCTTACTATGTTGGCAAACAAAATAACACAGATGTCCAGTCTCGGCGAGGGGGTGGGGAGACGGCACTCACGTGGCTAGTGTCTGATGATGCATTACTTGGTATATGGTCCTTGAAGGACAATATGGCAGTCTCTCTCTAACATGCAATTCCGTTTTGACCCAGCACCTCCACTTGCAGGATTTTTTTTTCTCCAGCACCTTCTGCCTCTGCAGGCCAAGAGTCAGACAAGTGTCCCAATTTTACTTTTGTTTTGTAACAGGAAGACAAAGCCCATGAAACAAAAATGGTGAAAGGAATCACAGTACCTCTACACAAGGGAAAGCGATGCAGCAAGTCAGGGGAAGTGAATTAGCTCTCTCTGCTGACAGAGAAGTATCTATGTATCTATGGCATAGGAAAAACAGATCGCCCGAGAACATCTCATATGATCTGAATTTTATCACTGAGAAAGTTGAGGGCTTGAGTGTAAAGGGAAAGTCCAGAAGGATGCATGACTTGCATTTCTTTCTCTCGCCACGGCTGGCCTCTTAGCTGAAGTGGCCAATTTCATGGGCAAAGGCGGGGGTGCGGGTGGGGTGGGGAGTGGGCATATACTTTCAGAAGGCGGCAGGGCGATTGTGCCCCATGTAGCACTGGCACCACAAGCAAGGGCAGATTGTGTGGTGAGGTGGGGCAGCACCTCCAGAGCTGTGCCATCAGCTGAGTAATTGGCTGGCAGGCCTCCGGGCTTCCTCCAACAGCTTCAGTCCCTTGCCACGCTGCCTTCCTGAGTTCTGAGGCTCTGCAGGGACTCCCCTCCTCTCTGGCTGGGCTCCAAGTCCTTGCCTCCTTCACCTCCTTGCCCTCCTGCATCCTGTCTTCCACTCCGCTGACTTCTGCCCCATGGTCCTCATGGTGGAATCACTGTCCTAGCTAGTAGGAAGGATTGCTGGTCATCTTTCCCGCAATGCCGAGGCACTCCCGAGGGCTCCAGCCAGCAACATCTTCCCTGCTCCCTTCCTATCCCAACTGCTATCAGGGGGCTCAGGGGATTTGGGTTACAGCTGCCCAGGCAATCAGACAGGTCAGGGACTCAGAACTTTCCTTTTTGACAGTCAGTTGGAAGTCCTGTGGCCTCGTCGTGTATTGCTGTCTCTGGGATATAATCTTATATTGTCTAGGCCTCTGTTTTGCCAACTGGAAGACCACGAAGTGAACGAGGACCACTGTGCTGGGGACCTTTCAACCCAAACATCCTGCAACCCAGCCTGGCTCCTTAGCAGTTCCTCCCGGGCCCTGGGTGGTGGCAGCTCCTCTGGCTCTGGTCACTCCCTGGGCTGCAGTAGTCCTGCCTGCATTCCATCCATCTTCAAACCAGCATCTCCAGGCCTCTTTCTGTGATGAACCTTGTCTCCCGTTCCATGCAAACTGTCTGTGCATTGAAACTGGCAGTGCATTCAGGAGTGTGTTTGCAAACCTGCAATTTCCAGCGAGTGAGAGCATGTGGAGTCAGTCAGCGGGCACACATGTCTGTTCTGTGAGAAGCTGCCCGTTTTCTGAGAGACCCATGAGTCTCTACCAAGAAGCCTTGTGCAATAGCCATGGGATATATGCCTGTGTGGACCCTGACAGCTTGGTGTTCTCTAGATGGGAGCCGTGACAGCCTTGGCAACTTCAGGGCCATTCCTGCGTGGCTGAGGTGAGGAGGGACTGACTGTGTCCACACCAATCAGAGCTCATCCTGCCCCCTCTCCCAGTCCCTGCCAGAGATTCCCTTGACCTCAGAGGGATCAGGGGCCCTTCACTCCCTATGGTATGTCCAGCTCAATAACCAGAACCTGCAAGGGCTAATGAGGCTGTGCCACAGGCTGCGTGCCACTGTGCCTTCATGGCAGAGTCCCGGCATATCCACCCTTCATCTCCAGTTCACACAGGCAGACCCCCCTATTCTCCTTCAGTTGTTTATCCATTCACTCAGGCAGGCAGTCAACAGAATTTTATCGAGCACCGACGTCGAGCCAGATGCTGTACTGGGTGTGGGGAATTCAAGGAAAAAGATGCAGTCCCTGGCCCAGGAGCCCGGGTCCGATGCAGAGGCTGCTGTGCAGCGTGTTTGCCTTCAGTCCCGTGACACAGCCAGACTGTGAGGCGCAGGCATCCCTGGTCTTCTCTGTGGGATACATGCTCATGGTTTTTCAATGGTCTTCATTCATTTAAGGTAAAATTTTAATGTTATGGGCAGAAAAAGGAAACCGGCGGGGCGCGGTGGCTCACGCCTGTAATCCCAGCACGTTGGGAGGCTGAGGCGGGTGGATCACAAGGTCATGAGATCGAGACCATCCTGGCTAACATGGTGAAACCCTGTCTCCACTAAAAATATAAAAAATTAGCTGGGCGTGGTGGCAGGCACCTGTAGTCCCAGCTACTAGGGAGGCTGAGGCAGGAGAATGGCATGAACCCGGGAGGCGGAGCTTGCAGTGAGCCAAGATTGCACCACTGCACTCCAGCCTGGGTGACAGAGCGAGACTCTGTCTCAAAAAAAAAAAAAAGGTCACCAACTATTGATCCCGTTGATTTAGAAATCATTATATTATTTTCTATTAGACAAAGTTCTTAATGTCTTTCTCAAAAGATAGAGGAGGAAATGAGTGACAGGGCTTGGTCTTTTTAACTTGATTTTCAACTCATTCTTTAAAAATGCTTTGAAAGGCTAACTGTGACTGAAGACTGCTGTAAGGGAGGAGAAAACAAAACCTGCATTGACGAAGGAAAGGCAGCATCTCCCTGGTGGAAATTAATCACTTAAGCCACCTACTATGACTGCACAGGATACAACTGGTAGCCCAAAGGCTCTGTGTGTTTACAATGTGGACATTTGACGCAGCATCATCTTGGCCTTCACACAAACCTCGTGATACTGTTCTAATGCCTTCTCCCCAGTTGTAAACCATCTGCTGCCTCATACTGAAATACTGCACCCTGGTGACCTCAAAAGCAACAAGCGTTCATGTACACACACACTGTACATACAGACATATAGATACGTACATGTGTGCATGCAACGTACACGCTGATTACATAGAGGTACAGTCATGTGTTGGTTAACCACAGGGAAACAATCTGAGAAATACATTTAGGTGATTTTTTGCCATTGTGTGAACATCATGGAGTGTGCTTATACAAACGTAGATGGCATAGCCTACTACATGCCTAGGCTCTATGGTAGAGCCTGTTGCTCCTAAGCTACAAACCTGTGCAGATTGTTGCTGTACTGAATACTAGAGGCAACTGTAGCACAATGGTAAGTATGTGTGTATCTAAACATAGAAAAGGTGTAATAAAAATACAGCATAAAAGAGAAAAATGGTGCACCTGTCTAGGGCACTTACCATGAATGGAGCTTGCAGGACTGGGAGTTGCTGTGGGTGAGTCAGTGAGCGAGCGGTGAGTGAATGTGAAGGCCAGGACCTTACACTACTGTAGACTTTAGAAACACTCTGCACTTAGGCTACACTAAATTTATTTTTAAAAATTAAGTTTGTGTGCCATGATGTTATCAACAGCTATGATGTCACTAGGTGATGAGAATTTTTCATTGTAATCTGATAGGACCACCATTGTATATGCAGACCATTGACTGCAGCATCATGATCTATCTGCACATGACTGTAAATAACAGCTTTATTGGACGTGGCACAGATGGAAGCTACATAAACAGTCTATACAATATGGCCAAGTCACTGGGCTCCCTGTTAGTCTTGTGAGCAATTTTAAACTCTTCCACAATTCTTTCTCTACTTTGGAGTGTTTCAATTAATTCGCCATTATATTACAATTTACATTTTTATTAAGCCTTTACAGAGAGCAGCTGAATTTCTTAATTAATCTGTCAATACAAGTTATATTAGCATTTAAACTTAAAAGGAAAAAAATATAGTATATATGTGTCACATACATTGAAGCACCAGGAAGCTTGAGGAAGGGGACATGGGCTCTCCCCAGGTGGGGAGGATGGTCAAGGCCTGAGGCTGGTGTGTGTATGGTCAGAGGGGGTGAGGGGACACTTTCAGGGAACAGCCCGGGGGAGTGTCACTGGTGGGGAGAAAGCGGGGAGGAAGTAGTTGGTATCAGAGAGGAACAGGGTATCACATCATTCAGAGCATTGTAAGATGTGGTAAGACTGGGCATTTCCTCTGAGTAAGATGTGACATCATTGGAGAGGCCTTGGCAGAGGGACTTAATCCAGTTCAGTTTAACAAGATCACCGTGGCTGGTGTTTGAAAACCAGAAGTCAGCCTGGAAGGGCAGGGACGCTGACAAGGAGAGAGCTGCAGCATTGCAAAGGAGGAATGACAGTGCTTGGGCAAGGATGGTGGCAGAGGAACAGTGACAAGAGGAAGGCTCTCTCTTCAGATTATATTTAGAACCCAACAGGACTTGCTGATCGGCCAGATGCAGGTGTCAAAAATGTTTGGTCCTGCATCTTTGGTCTGAACAAATGGTCTGAACAAATGGAAGCTTGAGGTTACCCTGATCAGAGATTATAGGAGAGTTTGATCTGCAAGGAAATACCAGCCTCTCTGCAGCTGAGTTTTGGCATGTTTACCTTCAGATGTGCATTACGTGTCCAAGTTCTGGAGAAAATAAGGGAGTATGTTGGAGCCAACAATGAAGGAGGGATTTCCAATGTAAAGCGTGGGCGAGCAATGGTGGTGCATGCCTGTGACCCCAGCACTTTGGGAGACGGAGGGTCGCTTGAGTGCCGGAGCTTAAGGCTGCTGTGAATTACGATTCCGCCACCGTTCTCCAGCCTGGGCAACGGAATCAGACTCTGTCTCTTAAATAAAGATAAAACATAATGCCAGAACCTTCATGAATGCGAACTAATAATGCATTTCTCAGTCATGTAAAACAACAGGAAAAAATGACCAAAGATATAGATCCTCACAACAAAGTGATGAGACTCTATCTAATAGAAGCCTGTAGAATAGCAGGTGATATAAAGTCAGAGGGTTTACACGGTTTTTTTTTTTCCTATTCACTTATTCAGCGTACATGTATTGAGTTCCCCGTGTGGACCAGGGAGGTGCCTTACAAGGATAATAAAGAAATGTAAGTCACAAACCAACCGCTTATAAGCCTGAACAAACAAGCACAGTGCGCAGCCCATGATAGCAATGGAGTCATGTGGTAGCAGCAAGATTTGGGATGGGAGCGTGAGAAGTTGGGGAACTTTCTAAGTGGGCTGTTTAACAAGTGCTAGAATTATCCAGCCAAGAGGTGGGCAGTGCTATCAGAAGGGCTGCAGAAAAGCCTGGTGTTCACAGAACAAGCACTTCAGGAAAGAACAAGTGGCCAAAGAGTGAAGGGGCCTGTTTGATGAGCACTGGAACAATTTGAGCCTCAAACTACTAATTATAGTAACAGGTGATTGTTTATTAAATAGGTGATGATTCTTAAGAAAAAATGCATATGTTTGTATTAAAAGAAAGAAATGGATGAACAGAGAAATAAATGGGGGAGAAGGGAAAGTGCTTTCTTATAGTGGAGTGTCAGCTAATAAATGTAGGGGAAAGGAAGGAAATAGAAAGTCACCATTGATGACCACCAAGTGCTAATTGTTGCAAACAGAAATATCATTGCATGCTAAAACCAATGGGGGAGAAATTCAATGAGAAATAGAATACAGAATACAAAGAGATAGCAATAGAATAGAAATAGAATACAAAGAGTGTATCTCTGCAAGATACAAACAGAAAAATAGTAACTATTTAGGGGTGGGACCTGATGCACATCACCTTAGCCAGAAGATCAACATAAGCATCACCAACATGGGCCAAGTAAACATGATTTGCCGCTGGTGTGGTTCACTGCGGACAGAGCATCACTTCCCCGGCATTCCTGCTGGAAATACACAACAGGGTCTAATCATGAGGCCTCGCAGGGCAGACCCAAACTGAGGGACATTCTACCCTACGCAGGGTATCAGGATCGCAAAATGATAGTCTGAGCCCTGCCCAAGGATACCATCTCGCACCAGTTAGAACGGTGATCATTAAAAAGTCAGGAAACAACAG
>NW_012116199.1:453475-468275 GCF_000951035.1 Colobus angolensis palliatus
GCATTTGACCCAGCCATCCCATTACTGGGTATATACTCAAAGGATTATAAATCATTCCACTGTAAAGACACATGTACATGTATGTTTATTGCAGCACTGTTCACAATAGCAAAGACGGAACCGACTCAAATGCCTATCAATGATAGATTGGATAAAGAAAATGTGGCACATACATACCATGAAATACTATGCAGCCATGAATAAGGATGAGTTCATGTCCTTTGCAGGGACATGGATGAAGCTGGAAACTTTCATTTTCAGCAAACTTAATACAGGAACAGAAAATCAAATATTGCGTGTTCTCACTCATAAGTGGGAGTTGAACAATGAGAACACATGGACACAGGGAGGGCAACATCACACACTGGGGCCTGTCGGGGGGTGGAGGGCGAGGGGAGGGAGAACATTAGGAGAAATACCTAATGTAGGTGACAGGTTGATAGGTCCTGCAAACCACCATGGCACACATATATGTAACAAACCTGCACGTTCTGCACATGTACCCCAGAACTTAGAGTATACTGAAAATGTTTTAAAAGAAAAGAAAATGATAGACCGAGAAACTGTTTCAGATTTTCAAAAACTAGATTAGAAACATGAAAACGAAATGCAATGTGGGATCCTGGACAGAAACGACCATTTTGTTACAAAGGACATTGTTGAGACAATGGATGAAACTTGATTAGTATCTGTAGAATAGACTCCTATGTGGAGAGAGTGATAAATGTAAAACTTGAACCTTCGAGGGTATCGAATTGTGAGGTATGTAGGAATTCTGTATACTATTTTTGCAACTTTTCTACATATCTGAAATTATTTCCAAATAAAATTTTAAATAAAGTAGGCAGAGTTAAAGAAGGCCTTTTATGCCACGTTGCCGAGGGGGATGTGTGACTGCCCCACAGGCTTTGTGGCTCACAGCCACGGTGAAGGCCTCTGGGCAGTTTCAGCCAGGGAGTTCCCCACGCAGCCTCCTCTCTTTGTCCATGTGCACAGATTCTGCATAGTGTAGTCCAGGTACCTAGCCCTGGGAAGTCTTCATCCTTTTGATAGCTTTTAATCCGAAAAGTATCTCACTGAAATTGATAGGCCAGGTTCCATGCAGCATTCCCCACGGTTGAATTCTCGTCAGATTGCCTCCAGCGTGCCTTTGAGATGCGGTAACAAAGGTATCAGAACATGTGTCATCTCTCCCCACTGCATGTTCTCACAGGGGCCATCACTGGTCCATGTGTGCCCACGGTCTGATGCCCATGCTCTCCGCTGCCCTGTTGCTGTCTGTGGAGGCTGTGCCCGCTCACAGGTCATTTGCTCCTCCGTCTTTGAATGGTAATGCATCTCAACAAGATGATCTCCTTTTAGAACAAAGAGTAAAGGTGTTAATACAAATTCTACTATTGAAATAATTTACATATATAGTAATGGATAATATATAATTAATATGTTAATGTATTAACATTACAGATAATACATAATATGTATTAGATATTATATATAAATATGTAAAAATATATTTGTATATTACATATAATACATATGTATTATATAATTTTACATGCTATTTTATATAAAACATTGTTAATATACATAATTGCAAATTATTTTATATATATAAAACATATATATTCTCATGCTATTATCTGATTGTTTCTTTAGATTTCTGCCAAAAAATCATTTTTATATTTATATTATAAATTATAAACATTTTAATATGTATATATTCATTTTTATTTTTTGTAACTGTCTAACTTCCTTACAAACCAGCATGAGCCACAGCTCTCTATTTGCGTCTCACTGCACCACTGCACTGTGGGCAGCACCCGTTCTTATTGTAGCCTCAGGACAGCACACAGTCTAGCACCTGGAGGAAGGACTCGATACAATTTTGTTGAATGGAAATAGCAATGTACCCTTCAAGAAAGGGTCACTTCGGAGTTAGGAAAAGGATGAAATGCTCAGATATAAAGCAGAGGAATGTGTTGAATGGCCAGTTGACTTTATAATTTTCATTTATTTCTTCAGCATGTTTTCACTGAGTGGCTGCAACATCCCCTGAACTGTGTACTGAGGTCCCAGGGATAGAAAAGACAAAACAAGCAAGTTCCCAGAACTTAAATTCTCCAGGGAACAGAATGGCATATGTGGCTGGCTGGATGGATCAGTGAACGGACAGACGAGGTATGTAGTGTTATTACAGACAATGGTAGTGCGACAAAAGAAGTCATTGGTACTGCAGTAAAATAATGAGGACTGTAGTTCAGCAAGGAAGTCAGAGAAGCCTTCTTAGCAGTGGTGAAATTGAAGCAGACACTTGAACTGAAAGGAGGGGCAAGGGAGGCACTGTATAAGCTCTTCCAGGTGAAGTCAGTCCCAGGGCACAGAGGCCAAGGAAGCAGCAGGCTGTGTGTGGGCACACGGAAGGCTCAGCCCGCAGTGCTGGTCCTGGACAGCTAGGTGCCGTGTGAAGCTGGAGAGGTGGAACAGCGAGGTGAGGCAGGACAGATGAAGTCTTGGAAAGAAGTTTGGTCTCACTACAGTGCAGTGGGAAGCTATTGTTCGGTTTCAAGCAAGGTAGGGTGTGATATAATTTACATCTTGTTTTGTTTTGTTTTGTTTTGTTTTGTTTTGTTTGAGACAGAGTCTCACTCTGTTGCCCAGGCTGGAGTGCAGTGGTGCACTCGGCTCACTGCAACCTCAGCTTCCCAGGTTCAAGCGATTCTTCTCCCTCAGCCCCCGAGTAGCTGGGACTACAGGCGCCCACCACCACGCCCAGCTAATTTTTGTATTTTTAGTAGAGACGGGGTTTCACCGTGTTGGCCAGGTTGGTCTGAAACTCCTGACCTCAGGTCATCTGCCCGCATTGGCCTCCCAAAGTGCTGGGATTACAGGTGTGAGCCACCGCGCCCAGCCAATTTACATCTTTTAAAGATTCTCGTGGCTGTGTTGAGAAGGAATTGGAGAAAGGGGCAGACTGTGGTTTGCTGATGTTAGTAAAAATACTTAAACTAAATGAGCTGATCAATAGCACACCAGCAAATGTCCAGCTGAATGCCAGTAACGCTGTTTTTCAAAAATGTGTGCTGACAGAAGTTGGAGAAGTCCTTCACAAGCTTATTTATTGACTTTGCATAAGGGCTGTTTTATGGCCCATAGATTTTTGCTGCTCATTGTTTTTATTGAAGAATAACATACTTACAGAAAAATGCACGTCAAATGTACAACTTCATGAATTATAAAAAAAAAAATGCCTTTGTATTAAATAATCACTGCCCTGCTCAAAAACTAGAACATTAGATGCAGTCATCTGCCTCCTTGAGCTTTCTCCCTAGTCTTTCTCCTCTATTCAGTCTTTCCATTCTCCTGACCTTTCACCTGCAGTTTTGCCTATTTTTTTTATTGAGACGGAGTCTCGCTCTGTCACCCAGGCTGGAGTGCAGTGGCACAATCTCGGCTCACTGCAAGCTCTTCCTCCCAGGTTCATGCCATTCTCCTGCCTCAGCCTCCCGAGTAACTGGGACTACAGGCGCCCGCCACCACACCCAGCTAATTTTTTTGTTTTTTAGTAGAGATGGGATTTCACTGTGTTAACCAGGATGGTCTCGATCTCCTGACCTCGTGATCCGCCCACCCTGGCCTCCCAAAGTGCTGGGATTACAGGCGTGAGCCACCGCGCCCAGCTAGTTTTGCCTATTTTTAAACTCATTGTGATAAATAGAATGAAATAATGTGTTTGCTGTGTGTACCACCAGTTCATTCGCTCATACTATGCTATTCATGTATATTTATCTGTGTGAGTATACTGTGGTTTATCCATATATTCCAATTGTCCAGTTGATTCACTGGTTATCATTTGGGCGGCTTCCAGTCCTTAGCTATATGTGCAATGCTGCTATGGCGATACTTCCCGTAGTTTTTTGGTGCACAGGTGTACACGTTTTGGTTGTGTAGGTACCGAGTGCTGAAAGTACTGGCTCACAGGGGATGTGTAGGTTGAGCTTTGGTAGATTCTGCCAAGCAGTTTTTCAAAGTTGCCTTACCAACTACACTCGCACCAGCTCTGTGGGAGGGCCCTGGTTGCTTCACATTCTTTGCCAACACTCGGTATTTTCAGTTTTTGTAATTTTAGACATTCTGGTGGGTATCTAATTTTAATTTTACTTTAATTTCACTGATGACTAATAAGGTTGAGCAACTTTTCATTGATTTTTGGCCATTGAGGTGTCATCTTGTGAAGTGCATGTACAAATATATTTCCATTTTGGTATTGGATTGACTGTTTATTTCTTATTAACTTCTGTGTTTATTCAGGACACCAGTCCTTTACTGAGGCTACAGATTGCAATGATGTTTTCTCTCTGTGTAGGTTGCTTTTCACCTTCTCTGGGTTGTTTTCTAGTGCAGAGAAGTTCTTAATGTATCTACTTTATCTGTTAGGGTTTTTTGTTGTTATCGTTACTGAGACAGAGTCTTGCTGTGTCGCCCAGGCTGGAGTGTAGTGGCACGATCTCAGCTCACTGCAACCTCTGCCTCCTGGGTTCAAGCGATTCTCCTGCCTCAACCTCCCAACTAGTTGGGACTACAGGCGTGCGCCACCATACTCAGCTAATTTTTGTATTTTTAGTGGAGACAGGGTGTCACCATGTTGCCCAGCTTGCCACCTTAAGCGATTTGCTCACCCCAGCCTCCCAAAGTGCTGGGATCACAGGTGTGAGCCACAATGCCCAGCACACTTTACCATTTCAGTAGTAGTTTTGGCATCCTGTTTCAGAACTCTTTGCCCATCCCAAGTTCATGCAGATGCTCCTTCATGTTGCCTTCTAGAGGATTTATTTTTTTTACCCTCTACATTCAGAAACACCATCAACTTGGAGTTGATTTTCATGTATACTATGAAGAAGATAGATTTTCTTATATGGCTCTCCCATGGACTCAACACATTTACTATGGACATAAATACTCTCTCAAATACTCTGCAATGTCATTTTTGTCAAATATGACCTCCTTTATAAAGCCACATGCAGCAGACTGTCAGTATTGAGGTTTGACAGCAATATGGAAGTGTAATAGATGAAGCATCTAAAATGAGATGCCAGGTCAGAAGGCCCAGTTAGGAAGGAATGAGCTAGGATCATTTCCCTTATTTTTGAACACCTTGAGCTGATCAAGGATATAAAGAAGGATGTCGGGAGGAGAAGGGATGCTGTGAAGATAATTTTTTGAAAAAGCTGTTAGAAAGCCACTGTCAGCTCAATGTCCTTCTGTTTCAGGGGCTTGGGGAAGGTGACCTACCCCTCACCTGGAGCCTTTAGGCTGAGGATCAACAGGGTGTTGAAGATAAAGGTGCCAATGCTTGGATCTGTGCATCTCATGAGTGAGAAAAGGGACCAGGATGCATTCCCTATGATTGTCAGAGCAGAGTGTGTGAGGACCATCATGGTCCCAGGATGGGCCGTGCATGTAGGAGCTGGCAGGTGGTGGTGTTGGGCCCTGTCATTGGGGCCGTGTGGAAGGAGAGAGGGACCCGAGTAGCAAGAAGCTAGAGGAGGACTTCAGGTGCCTGGGACACTGAAACTGCAGAAAGTGACTGTTAAGAGGAGGCATGCAGCCGTCTGGGGTAGGAATGCTGCACATGAGTGACCCCAGCATGGAAATTTCCAAAGAGGCATGGAAACGCCCAGGAGGACAGCTGAGCCTCCTCCAGCGGCCACACCCCGAGCACGAGACAGGGCATGAAGCAGTCCCTTCAGTCCAAACTGCCCCTCCTCCCACCTCCACACCACCACCCCCAGCACAGTTAGCAGAAGACAGATGCCAGGCACGGCACCTTCCCCAGGAAGGACCCTTTGGAATTCTCTCAACTAAATGCATTTTAAAGGGGCCAGAAAGAGATTTTTAAATAATAATAATAAGTTGCATTTTGATTACATCCCCAAAGTCCTGCTCTTTCAGTTTCCCTTTGAGCAGTTAACCACTGACCCTCTGCACCACCCTAGGCAGAGGTAGCTGATCACTCAGGGGGGTCACTCTTGTGTGAGGGTAAGCCTCCCGCTAGTCCAGAAGTGCTCTGGGCCATAGTTGAGCTTTCATATTGCTGCACCATGTAGATGCTCAAGTGAGACAAAAACACAAAAACACAGTAACCATCTGCCAAGGAAGCAGGAAAAAGTCACCTTT
Organism: Colobus angolensis palliatus; assembly: GCF_000951035.1. NCBI lineage: Eukaryota > Metazoa > Chordata > Mammalia > Primates > Cercopithecidae > Colobus > Colobus angolensis. The sequence continues at coordinate 459,650 of NW_012116199.1, forward strand.
CAGGCCATTGTCCTGCTAAGTGGCCATGGCCTCCCAGCCACTCAGCATTTATACACAGGGAGAGCCACTTTAAGTAATGCAATTTGATGCATCTTAATCTGAGATGACACAAACATCAAAGGCATTCCTTCTCCTTTATTTCCAATAATTTCAATATGCATTATTTTCATATGTTCTTTGAACCTCAGTATAAAACATGGAATCAACTCTCTAACTTAAAGGCAGTGGAGTTTTGCAAAGTAGCTTGCTCTAAGCGATATTAGGGAGGTGATGCCTTTGTCATTCCTGGGTTTGTATTTTTCCATTTTCCAAAACTCTGTAGGTATTACAGATATCATTGTATAATTTAGAATTTAATCCTTCTGGAGAGTCAGGCATCATAAAGGTGATTTATAGCAAGTGAAACTTACAGAATTATGGAGAGTGGCGATATAAAGTAAGGTAAGGCAAGAGAAAGGGAGAATGAAAGGAAGGAAAACATGTTTTATGTGGGTTTCCAGTTATGGAAGTGTAAACTGCATTCTGATAGAACAGAACTGGGAAAAGAATATGATAGTCATTGATCACCTTGAGTGTGTGCTGATTTTGTAATAGACATAAGGAATAAAAATGTTATCAGTCACAGCCTTTAAGTGATAGGATTCTAGATCATTGTTATTTCCATCTTTGTTCCTTATGTGTTTTCTGAACTTTCCCTGATAGACATCTGTCATTTTTGTAACCAGAAAAACATAGATATTAAACAAACACAAAGGCATTGAAGCCTTCAAGTCTGTTTGCTATTCATCATAGAAAGGGTTTTTTTGTTTGCTTGTTTGTTTGTTTTTTTCCTAGTCAGGCCACAGTCAGTTTAGCTGAATGAACATGAACCGAAACGCGCACCTGCGTGTGCTCCTCAGGTGAGTGTTCTGAAGGACAGGCACCCAGCACTGGGCCACCAGGACTGGAATTTCACCCAGCCGCACTGTCATGGGAATACCTGGGAGGACAAGGCCAGTAGCTGGGCAGTTAGAAAGACTCCCCCACCCCAAGTTTGTGACCTGGGGGCCCCGGATGCTTGGCTGTTGCAGGAGGTAAAGCTGTAGAAATTCACTGGGACTGCTTCTATTGACAGCAAAGGGAGAAACAGCAATACAATAATAGTAGATTTCAGTATTCCACTTTCAATAATGGATAGCTCTCCAGACAGAAAATCAGAAAGGAAACGTGGGTGTGAACAGCACTGTACGCCAAGTGGACCTAACAGACATTCGCAGATCACTGCAGCCGGCAGCAGCAGAGCACACGTTCTTCTCTTTATTTCTTACGGCCCAGCTGTTGGTCTTGTCCTCCCAGGTCTCCCTCCGGTGCCCAAGGTCTTGCTGTCCCCCTCTGCACCTCCATGCAGGGCTGCAGGCCACTCTGGCTGTCTGAGAACTTTTCCGGCATGTATTCCCATGGCAGTGCGGCTGGGTGAAATTCCAGTGCTGGTGGCCCAGTGCTGGGTGCCTGTCCTTCAGAACACTCACCTGAGGAGCACGTGCAGGTGCGCGTTTCGGTTCATGTTCACTCAGCTGAATTGATTGTGGCCTGACTAGGAAAAGCCGTTTCTGTGATAAATAGCAAATGGAGTTGAAGGCTTCACTTCCTTTGTGTTTGTTTAATATCTATGTTTTTCTGATTACAAAAATGGCAGATGTCTCTTAGGGAGAGTGCAGAAAACACATAAGAAACAAAGATGAAAATGACAATTATTAGAATCCGAGGACTCATGGCTGTGACTGATAACATTTTTATTCCTTATTTCTGTTACAAAATCAGCACACCCTCGTGGTGACCAGTGACTCTGGATTTGTCATATTCTCTTCCCTGTTCCGTTCAGTCTCCCAGGATGCAGTTTATACTTCCATAACTTTTTCTATACTTATGCAAACATGACTATTTATAGGGTTTTATTTTGTTTTGTTTGTCTTAACAAAAGGACTTAGACCATATATTCCTCTGCAACTTGTTTTCGTTAGTTAACAATAAACGATGGAAGCATTCCCAGATACACACATACAGTTATGTGTGTGTATAATGTATGTGTGTGTGTATATATATACACACACATATATTTGCATATACACACATACAAAAACATTTTTAAGGCAGCTGCACAGTCCTCTTTCATGGGCAGCAGGCCTGCATATAGAACCACCACACACAGATATGCAAAGCAAATGGAGCTTTATTTTCCTCTAACTGACGTGTCCTCCTGTGCTCTGGGTTCTGCCTGTCTCTTCCCGCCCTCAGCCTTTCCGTCAGTGTCATCCCATGCTCTGCGGCTGTCAATCCTCTTTGGTGAATGCCCGGTTCTTCAGGATCCCCTGTCTCCTCCTGGTGTCCTGGCCACATCATCTATTGTGCAACTGTAAAACTCCTGGGAGTGAGGGGCACTTGAATAAGGACACTGGAGCCACAAGTATATCCAGGGAGCTTATAGCTGTCCCTGTGCAGGTTCCCAGGTGCCCCACCTGTGTGCAGGCCAGTGTCCAGAGAATGATGCCAGGTTTGTCCACACTTGTGGTGCTCTGCTGGCACCTTTGTGGCTGTCTGCATCTCACAGAGCTCCTGCCCTTTCCTGTGAGTGCTCATGTCTCTGGCCCCTCAGCTCTCTCTGCTTCTGAGTCTGCCAGTCCTGCTTTTCCAGCCCTGAGTCTTGGGGATTCATCCTGTGGTCCTAGGCCATAGCATCCTTGCTCTAGCAGGCATAGCTGGGAGGTCTGGCCTGTTCAGCCCTCTGCAGGAGCACACCCAGCTCTTCCTGGGCATGACCTGGGAGTGACCTGTGTTCTCTCTTCCTCTCTCTCCTGCAAGTCTCTTGCATTACCTTGTATGCTGTGACATTCGGCTCAGATTCTGTCTCGTCTCTTCCCACAATCCCAGAGAGGAGCAGAGTGTAATCTACTCCTCGACTGCTGTCACTGTCACATCTTCTCTGAAATTCCTCTCCACTGGGGCCTTGGACCCAGAAACAGCCCAGGCCAAACCTGTATCTCTCACTGCCTCCTTCCCCAGCTTCCTCCCCGCCACAGTCCCTTGAAGTGAGGTTTTCCATTTCTTAGTCATCAAGTCTTGAAGTCCCCTTGTCCCTGACAGATAGTAAAATTGTCTGGGTCCCCCTCAAAAGACCCTTGAAATGCTAATGAAGCTATTGGAATTTAGAAAATTGTTTAATTGCTTCCTCTTCCTCCAGTAAACCTGGATTTGTAGAGGATATCCTTGCTAAGGAGGTTAAGAAAAGTCAGCACTAAGGGCCAGGGCTGATCAGTGGCCTCTTTGATTCTGAATGTAAATCAGCCTTAAAGAGAAGGGCTGCAAAGGAAACATGACTTCAGGAAGAAAGATATGACAGTGCAGAAGTGTATGCTCATTACAATATAGTGCGGCTGCGTCCAAATTCCTCCCACCTCACCCCTGTGGATGGTGGCCACGCTTTTGTCATCCTAAATAATGCTGAGGGGGGAAAACCTCTTACACATGTCTTTTTCTTTATTAAAGCTCTTAATTTCTGTGGAATAAAATCCTAACAGTGTGATTCAAAGGGCATGTGCAATTTAACTTTTAAAATCTGCTGATTCATCTTTTTTCAATTCATGCTCTCACCGTTAATGTATGAAGTGCTGTTTCCCCACATCTTTACCACCACCGGATGTTAGAAACCCTTTTTAAGTTTTACAGTCTCATTAGATTAAAAAGCAAAAGTGTTTTGTTTCATCTCGCATTTGCTTGACTGCTTGTGGGGGCAGGTGGTGTGCACTTTCACAGCCAATCAGCTGTCTCCAGCCCCTCTTTTACAGGAGTAGCTCCTGCCTACTGTCTCCTAAGGCTGCTCCTCCTTTTAATTTTCAATGGTGCAAGCTCTTTATATATTAGGAACTCTAACTTTTGGTCAAATGGGTTGGAAATTTCTCCCAGTCTCTTTTTTACTTTGTATATATTTTATTTATATTTTACCATAGGAATTCATACCAAAAGCAAGAAGTGTGACAAGTACAACTTTTTATGAAAGGACTTAAAAATCTAGATAAATGGAGAATTATACTGTACTCCTGGATGGGGAAGCTGAATTTGAAGCCATCAGTTATTTTGAAATTAACATGTATTTGTAATGCAATTTTGGTCAGTACTCTAGGTTTTTGTTTTAACTGAGCCCAAGCTGTCCAGCAATGTCAGCAAGAAATTCTTCAAGAAGAATAGGAAGAGGGGTCTTGTGTCATCTATAAAAGTATCACATAGCTACACTCGTCAAAGGGATATAGTATTGGTACCAAAAATGAAAAAAATTAAAATCACTGAAAGAGAGAAGAGATTTTGCAAACAGATCAAAGTATGGATATATTTTAACTCACTTGGAAAAGACAGCATATTTAATAAATATCTTGCTGTAATCAGTGATGTTGGAAGGGAATAAAATTGGATGTCAACACTGAGGCATACACATGAATAAATTCCAGATGGGTTTTAAACCTAAATGTACAGCAAAAAATCTAATTATATAAATAGGAGGAAAAAGAGTAGAATGTGATCCATATAATCTCAGTTGAGAGAGGTCTTCTTAAATAAGGCAGGAATCCCAGAATGATAAAGAAATAGAGTGGCAGATATGGCTTTATGATAACAGTTTAGCGTCTTTTCCTTTAGTCTTTTATATGTGCAGTTTTACATTCTTGAGGTTTTTTCATATATATGGTTTTCTCTTGATTTTTTTTCACTTCCTAAGTGTTTCCCCAAGGAATATAAAACTTCAAAAATGTAATTTCAATATCTCTGTATGTTCCAGTTTATACTGGTGCTATCATTTAGTTAGAACTTACCATTATTAAACACAATCCACAATTCTTTGAAATTATATTTCCAAAGTAGGAAACACATTCCATAATATATTGAATAGAGTCTGACATGCAAGACGCATAACGTACCGTGGTAGCAACTCTCAGGATAAGACAAGTGGGCACTACATGGTAAACTAGACCTGGTGCTCATACATAGAATCCAGTGGCAAACAATGTTTAATAAGTTATTAGCATCATTTTGTATAAACTGGGAAGAAATTTATTGGGTCCTTTCCTCATCCCATGTATACGGACCAATAGAAGATAGAGGCAACAGAGATACCTCAGGCACCAGGCGCTGGTTGCAGATGTGGGGCAAAAATACTGTATGAAATCCACAGTGTATCCAGGGGGCTTTTCTTTGATCAAATCCCTGAGAATTTTCATAAAATAAATACTGTTTGGGAGTTTTAAGAGGAGGAATAGAACTTTGCTTCTGCAAATTATGGCAGTCATGTCAATGTGACCGAATATTCTGGGACAGATTTCCAGAAGAAAAGAGTGCATCTTGCGAACCGTCAGCTTGCGGTGGCCTTAGTTGGAGGTCAGCATAGGTTCTGACTTCATTTTCTTTCTGGACAATGTTTTTGAGGGGGAATACCGGGGACATGCTATGTCTGAATTTTCATAGTACCTTTAATTAAAGAGGTAGCACTGTGAACAGCAAGGAGGTAGATGAGGAAACAAAAATTGGCAGAGTCCGTGATTTGTCCCAGATTAAACTGCTATGAGTTGCTGTAACGGAAATTCAGAACTTATGTAACTCAAATAGGTATATTTGAAAAATAGTGAGAAATAGGTTGGCACAGGTCAAGATGTGAAAGCCCAATAAAGCTAGGCAGAGACTTGGTAAGATAAAATAAGTGCCTCAAAATGTTCAGTGGCAGTAGTGCCCTGATACAGGCAATACTTACGGAAAAATCAGTATTTAAGGAAGAGCTGTAAAGGGTCTCCAGGAGTGGGCAAAGTATGTTTTTAATTAAACACTTTATTCTGAGACGAATGTATATTGATACGCAGTTGTAAGAAATACAGAGTTCCAGTGTCCCCTTTACCCATTTTCTCCCAGTGGTAGCATTGTGCAAAACTATGGTCCAGTATCACAACCAGGACATTAATATTAATGTAGTCAATATGTAGAACATTTCCATCCCGCAAGGATCCCCAGTGCTGCTGTTTATATCCACAATCACTTACCCAACCTCATTCTTAACCTCTGGCAACCATTCATCTGTCTCCATTTCTACAATTTGGAATTTTTAAAATGTTGTATCAATGGAATCATATAATATGTAATTTGGGGATTTTTTTTTACTTGGAATAATTCCCTGGATATTCATCCAAGTTGTTGTGGTTATCAAGAGTTCTTTCCTTTTCCTTACTGAGTAGTGGTTCACGGTATGGGCATTCCACAGTTTGTTAGCCATTCACCCCTTCAGGGTTCTGGATCATGTCTAGTTCCGGGCTCTTATGAAGAAAGCTGCTATGAACATCCCTATACAGGTGTTTGGGTGAACATAAGACTCCATTTCTCTAGGATAAGTGCCCAGGAGTCCGGTTGCTGGGTTGCGTGGTAGTTTTATGTTTAGTTTTAGGAGAAACTGCTTTCCAGAGTGGCTGTGTCATTGTCGTTCCCACAAACAGCACGTGAGTGATCCATTTCTCCGCGTCTTTGTCAACTGTTGGTGTCACTGTTTTTTATTTTTGCTGTTCTGATAGATGTGCGATGATAACTCATTGTGTTTTAATTTGCATTTCCTTGATGGCTAAGGATGCTAAACATTTTTGTGTGCTTATTTGTCATATATACCTTCTCTTCGGTGACATGTCTCTCCCTGTTTTTTGCCAGTTTTCTAACTGATTTAACCGTTGAGTTTTGAGAATTCTTTATACATTCTAAATAGTAGTCCTTTGTCAGATACGTGGTTTGCAAATATTTTCTCCCAGTCGGTAGCTGGTCTTTTTACTCTCTTTCACAGAACAAAAAGTTCAGATTTATCAATTTTTACTTTTATGGATCATGCTTCTGGTATCAAGTCTAGTAACAACTTCTTTCCTAACCCTAAATCCCTAAGATTTTCTCATGTGTTTATTTTCAAAAGTTTTGTAGTCTTATATTTTACATTCAAGTCTGTGATTCATTTTAAGTTAATTTTTACTGTATACAAGGTGTGAGACTTAGGTCAAGTCTCTTTCCTCCTCCCCTCCCCTCCCCTACCCTCCCTTCCTCTCTTCTCCTCTCCTCTCCTTGATTTTTGCGCCTATGCCTGTCCCTTGTTCCAGCATCATTTGTTGCCAAGATCATCTTTCCTCTGTCAAGTTGCTTTTTCACCTGTGTCAAAAATCAGCTGGGCATATTTGTGTGGGTCTATTTGTGGATTCTCTATTCTGTTCCATCAATCTATATATCTGTTCCTTCACCAATACTACAGAGTTTTCATTACTGTAGTCATACGGTAAACCTTAAAATTGGCTAGATTGATTCTTCCCACTTTATCCTTCCTTTTCAAAATTATTTTAACTATTCTAATTCTTCCACCTCTCCATATAAGTATTACAATAACTCTGTCCATATCTATTAAAAATCTTGCTGAATTTTGACAGGAATTGCCTGTCAATTTGTACATCAATTTGGGGAGTATTGGCATCACTAGTGTCTTGAGTTTTTCAATCTGTGGACACAGTATGTTTCTACATTTATTTAATTAGTAGATTTTGATATCTTTAATTAATGTTTTATGGTGTTCAGCATACAAGTCCTATGCATATTTTGTTAGATTTATAACTATTTTTATTGAATGATTATAAATAGAATTACATTTTTAATGTTAGTGTCCACATGTTCATTGATACTACAGAAAGATACAACTGATTTTTATGTTGACCTTGTGTCATGTGACCTTGCCATAGTCACTTCTTAGTTCCAAAAGTTTTCGTAGAGTCCTTGAGGTTTTCTGCATAAGACATCTTGTCATCTACATATAAGTTTTACTCCTTTCTTCTAATATACATGCCATTCATTTCCTTCTCTTACCTGATTGCACTGGCAAGAATATCCAGCACTATGCTGAATGATAGTGATAAGAGCAGACATCTTGCTTGTTCCCAGTCTTAGGGGAAAACCATTCTTTCACCATTAAATATAATGTTAGCTGTAGGTTTTTTGTAAATGATCTTTGTTAAGTTGAAAGTGTTCTATTATTACTTCGTGAAGGGGTGTTGAATTTTATGAATTTTTTTCCTTTACCAATTGATGTGATCATGTGATTTTTCTTTTTAATTGGTTAATATGGTGGATTACACTGATTTTTGAAGATCAAACCAGACTTACATTTCTAAAATAAACCCCACTTGATAATGGTGTGCAATTACTTTTCAATATTGATGAATTCCCATCAGTAATATTTTGTTAAAGATTTTTGCCTCTCTATTCATTAGGGATATTGGTCTGTAGTTTTATTTGTGTACACTGGGTTTATCTGGTTTTGGTATGAAAGTAATAGTGGCTTCATAGGAGTGTTGGAAAGTGTTTTCATTTCTTCTGTTTTCTGGAAGAGACAGTAACTGGTGTTAATTCTTATTTAAATGTTTGGTAGAATTCTCCAATGAAACCATCTAGGCCTGGACATTTCTTTGGGGGAGGTTTTTAAATTTTGAATTTAATTTCCCATAGTTGTAGGACTATCCAAATGACTGGTTTCATATTAGATTAATTAAGGTAGTTTGGGCTTCTCAAGGAATTGGTCCATTTCATCTACGTTGCTAAATTT
>NW_012116199.1:469725-504999 GCF_000951035.1 Colobus angolensis palliatus
ATGTCCTCTTCTGCTTCAAGGTCAGGTAGAAGAATCTTTTCAATTTCACCTCCTGAACCCCAAGTAGCTCTAAGTCTCATTCTTCTGAAACCCTTGTGTTCTGTGGCTCCTGAGCCCTAAACCCACAGATGCTGGGTCTTTGTGGCCCCCTGGAGGCCCAGCTTCAGGAGGACCCTGATCACAATCCGAATAGGGTAGCAGCCAAACAAGATTCAGCAAACAGCATGCGAGTAAACAGATTAACAGGGTGATTGCTAACGCCACAGAAAGTAATGTGGGTGAGTGAATGACAGCAAAGGTTGAGGAACGTCATTCATAAAGGGCAGCCAAGCATGGCCTTTCTAAGGAGGTAGCAGCATTAAACCTGAGGGTGAGGAGGGGCTGCCTGGGGAAGGAGGCAGGTGGAGGGGAGGAGTCCACTTGGGAAATCCCAGGTCACCTGGACATGTCGCTGGGCCCCGGGATTGGCATGTGGGTCAAATGCAATGTTGGTTGTGCTTAGGCAATTGAAAGCAAGTAGAAGCTGAAAAAGGGATGATTTATCTTGGTTCTGGGAAGTCGGGTTAGCAGTGAGGTCAGGAAGCAGAGGTGAGCAGCCAGCACCCTCTTTCTCTTGGGAAACTTGCACACATTTTAGAGTTACAGTTCCCCTAGGGAAGAAGTTAGCAGAGGCCACCCCACACCCAGGACAGGTGACAGAGCAGCAGTCTTCTCTCCCTGACCTTGATGCCTGGGCACAAAGGTAGCTTTTGATGAGTAACAAAATGCTTGGACTTCCCACTCCTCTGTTTTCCTCTCCTGGCTGCATCTGCTCTGAAAGGCTACAGACACCTGGCCCCAGGCCCTCCAAGTGGGCACCCACCTCCATCTGGGTGACAGAGGCTGCTGCTCATGGGAACTCCCCTTACTCCCTCTGAGTCCCTCTGAGTCATCTGGGTGGTGGGTGTCCCTGGACCAGCAGCCGTTGGGTCTGACCACTCACCAGGACGCATGCCTCTGAACACTGGGACACAGGCCCTTTGAGGTCTGTCTGGAGCTGAAGGGCCAGCTCCCACACTGGGATGGAGAGGAATATGTGTAATATGTTGGGGAGGGATGCAGGCAGGTGTGGGAGGAAGTAGAGCAGGCACAGTCTATGAAGGACAGGGGGCACGGGTGCAGAGGCACACAGGCATCATCCAGATGGCGAAAAGGCGATGGGCCCAGATTCTGCCCTAGTGCAGGGAAGGTGCCAAGATTTCAGACCAGAGGGAACTGCAAGAGAACCGCAGAGACCCTCTGCCTTCAGCAGATTTAGGTGCTGCCTGCAACTTGCCAGACTGGCAGTCCCCAGCATGTTGCCAGCAGGCACGCTCAAAATGCACTTCTGGCCTGAGCCCTTGCTGGCCTCCGCGTGCCAGTGGCTGCCCCTCTGTGAAGAGGAGTTGTCTGTAACGGTGCTGCATGGACGGCCCATTCTGCCTCTCCACCCCCAGCCCCTTGTCCCCCCCAACCCTGTGCCCTGTCACTCACACCTGCAGCTATACCAAATCCTTCCCCAACTCCCTGCACAGGGAACCCCTTCATGTGCGGGCCACCCACCCCCAACCCGTGTCTGCACTGGAGGTTCTCTGTGGAGAATTCTCCTCTGTGGGGCAGTAGTACAGGCCTGTGTGTGCCTGAGCCCCCCTGCATCAGGTGTGTGTGGGAGAACTTACCCAAGAGAAGTTAGCAACACCTGCCTAGTGAAGGCCCCACATAGAACAGGCCCTCAGCAAACACCAGGGGCCTCTGCTCTCCTCACCCTTCTGGGAACTCTTAGAGTGTAAGGTCCAAGCCAAGTGTCTCCTTCTCTCTGAAGAGTTCCCTGTCCCTGGAGGCAGATGACAAGACAAGCCGTGACTTCCCTTGGACTGGGGCTGCTCTGTAGCTCAGCTGTTCACCAGGCAGCGGGCTGTGCTGCGGGTTTCGGTCTCCGGGTCTGTCTCCTGTTTCAGATTACAGGGCTCTTGATGGCAAAACCACTCAAGTTTATGTCTGCCTCGTGGCCTGCAACTCCTAGCGTAGTAAACGCTCATTAAAGTGTTGCTGGTTTGTGCAGGACCTGGATTTTATGCAAATAAATAATTAAAAAGTTTTGCTAGCTGACTACAGTGAACTATCAATCACTTCGTATCTGTTTGGATGACTATTAGCCACAAGAGAAGAGGTATGTATTGGTGAAGATGTGGAGAAAAGAGAACACTAGTACATTGTTGGTGGGTATGTAAATTAGTGCAGCCATTATGGAAAAAGTGTGGCAGCTCCTCAGTAAAACAAAACTAGAACTACCATGTGATCCAGCAATCCCACTACTGGTGTATAGTCAAAGGAAATGAAATCAGTATGTCAAGGAGTTAGCTGCACTCCGATGTTCACTGCGGCACTATCCACAATAGCCAAGACATGGAACCACCCTGTGCTCATCCAAAGATGAATGGATAAAGAAAATGTAAAACATGGCCGGGGCGGTGGCTCACGCCTGTAACCCTAGCACTTTGGGAGGCCAACGCAAACGGATCACGAGGTCAGGAGATCGAGACCATCCTGGCTAACATGGTGAAACCCCGTCTCTACTAAAAATACAAAAAAAAAAACTAGCCGGGCGTAGTGGCGGGCACCTGTAGTCCCAGCTGCTCGGGAGGCTGAGACAGGAGAATGGCGTGAACCCGGGAGGCGGAGCTTGCAGGGAGCCGAGATCGCACCACTGCACTCCAGCCTGGGCGACAGGGCAAGACTCTGTCTCAAAAAAAAAAAAAAAAAAAAAAAAAAAAAGAAAGAAAATGTAAAACGTGGTATAAATGCACAACGGGTAATATTCAGTCATAAAAAGAATGAAATCCTGTCATGCACAGCAAGAATGAACCTGGAGGGCTTCATGTTCAGTGAAATAAGCCAGGCACGGAAAGACAAATCCTGCATGATCTCACTTACGTGTGGAATCCGAAAAAGGTGAACTCAGAGAAGCAGAGAGCAGAATGGTGCTGGTCAGGTGCTGGGGGAGGTGGGGTGGGTTGAGATGTTGGTCAAAGGGTACAAATTTCACTGAGGCAGGATAAATAAGTTGGAGGGATACATGGGGACTATTAGAGCATGGTAATTATTGTAACGATGTATTGTATCCTTAAAAATTCTTGAGACTTGCTGAGAATAGACAATAATAAAGTAAACTGGTGTTACAAAACAAGTTTTCTGGTGGAATGCTGAGCAGCGTCTCCTGGGGGCAGGGGGTTGAGGGGATCTGGGTTTGTGAAGGGTGGAGGGGTGTTATGACAGGGAGAGGGAGAGCTGCATGAAAGAAGTCAGGAAAACCTGGGTAGGAGTAGGGAGCAAGGAGAGCGGCAAGAGCCCAGGATCCAGGTAGCCTGAGGGAGGAGGCCCCAGCCATGGGAGGCCAGAGGGCGCACCAGTGCCTGCTGACCCTTCACACACCTGCGCTGCGTGGGCCCCTCCACTGGCTCTGTGAGGGCAGTGTCCTGGCCTCTGAGCTCCACTCTGGGGTCACTAAGGTCACTTGGCACCCTACTGGGTAGCTGCTGCTCATTTTGTACCTGCTGTTTCCCAGCAGTCAGTCCTGAAAGCATCTCTGGTCCTGTAGTCCTGCCTTTATCTTGAGCCCCTCTCAGTACCTTGTATTTTTACAGTAGTTTCAGCTTAGAGCAGTGAGTCCTTCGGGTCCCTGGAGCATCTTCAGAGGTCCCTTTTCATCTTCACTGGGACCTTTGGAACGGCCCAAGTCCCATGGTGATGCAGGACAAAGCAGCCGTGGTGGCTTTTTAGACCACAGGCAAGTAGCGGACATGGCTGGTAGTGATCCCAGACCTGAGGAAGCCCGGCTGATGGGTTTCCCATGTGCTGGCCTTCAGTGACACCAAGGGGCCGGGTGGAGAGGAGGATCAGCTAGAACAGCCTCTTTGGGCTTTCACCTGCACCTTATGGACCTGGGTCTCTGCTCTCACCTGGAGTCCCCCAGACACACAGTGTGTCCACAGCGTTAGCACGCTCCCTGGGCCCCCTGTCAGCACTGGGGGCTTTCAGAAGGGTGTGTCTGCCTGGCATCACCACATCCAATCCTGCCGCATTCTGCATTTCAGAGCCAGAATACAGGTCTAAAATGCCTGTTTTATTTTGGAAACTACTGTTCTCCCCAGGATTAAAATGTGCAGAAAAGCATTCATCCCACCCTTGGTTTAGCTGATAGCCTTACCCCTCCCTTTTGTTTTGTTGCAGATCTGAACTTATTTTACCCAATGGCTGTTTTCTTGCATTTCCCTCTAGAGGTATTGGCATTTCCAGAAACACTTCAGCCTTCCAGATCTTTACATAATTCATTACGGACATATTTTGGACTTACATTATCTTATAGTACAAAAGAAAATAAAAAGAGAGACTTTCCTCTTTATTTCCAGAAGTTGTTACAGACTTCTCCTGAATTTAGATTTCCTGAAAATTTGGCCAGAACATGCTGTAAGCTTTTATTCCATTAGGAAACCAGAAACAAAACCGCTTACCAGCAGGCCTGAGGCAGAGATGAACGCCTGACCTGAGCATCTCTCATGCACCTTCCTGAGAGACAGACCGAGTGATCACTGTGTGAATTTAAAGCCCATTTCCTAGAAACTCACTCATCTCTTGAAGCTTTTAGAAAGACTAAGAGAAAAAGCCACTCACTAAGAGACAAAGGCAGGAAAAGCGTCTGTCCCAGTGCAAGCCCATTTCCTAGAAACTCACTCATCTCTTGAAGCTTTTAGAAAGACTAAGAGAAAAAGCCACTCACTAAGAGACAAAGGCAGGAAAAGCGTCTGTCCCAGTGCGTGTGTGTGAGGGTTGTTAGTCGGGGGTGTCCTTCATTTTCCGCCAGGGGACGGCACGTCCGTGGAGTGCACACCCCAGAGGTGGGCAGGGGACCAAGTCCAGCATGGGAGACACGGGGCCCCGGGTCGAAGGCTGTTCTTAGGTAAGCTTAGTGACAAACATGGCATTTGAGCTGGGTCTTGAGTGGAGCCAGGAGAGAACAGGAATTTTGAAAATTCCTGAGGGAAACAATGTGAACAAAGAAAGGGACACAGCAAGTAGTTTATTGTTAACTATAATTTTCCTACTATGTTATCAAATACAAGAATGTATTTCTTCTATCTAACTGCATGTTGGTACCCATCAGCCAACTTCTCTTCCTCCCCCCTTCCCTTCCCAGCTTCTGGTAAACACTATTCTACTCTCTGCATCTGTGAGACCCACTTTTTTTGCTCCCACATTTGAGTAAGAACATGTGATGTTTGTCTTTCTGTGCCTGGCTTATTTCACTTAACATCATGACATCCAGTTCCATCCATGATGCTGCAAATGACAGGATTCCGTTCTTTTTCTGGTTGAGTAATATTCCATTCTGTATGTATTCCGCACTTTCTTTATTCATTCATCCATTGATGGACACTTAGGTTGAGTCCACATTTCAGCTATTGCAGACAGTGCTGCAGTAAACATGGGAGTGCAGGTATTTCTTCAATATACTGATTTCCTTTCCTTTTAATATATACTCAGCAGTAGGATTAATGGATATTAGTCATTCTGTTTTTAGTTTCTTGAGGAACGTCCGTACTGTTTTCCATAATGGTGGTACTAATTTACATTCCCCTTTCTCCACATCCTTACCAGCATCTGTTGTTTTTTGTCTTTTTTATAATAGCCAGTTCTAACTAGAGTGAGATGATATCTCATTGTGGTTTTAATTTGCATTTCCCTGGTGATTCGTGATACTGAGCATTTTTTCATATGCCTGTTGGCTGTTTGTATGTCTTCTTTTGAGAAACATCTATTCAGGTCATTTACCGATTTTCTAATCAGATGATTTGTTTTTTTGCTATGGAGTTGTTTGAGCTCCTTATGTAATCTGGTTATTAATCCCTTGTCAGGTGGAAGTTTGCAGAGATTTTCTCCCTTTCTCTAGGTTGTCTCTTCACTTAGTTGTTTCCCTCCCTGTGCTGAAGCTTTTTCGCTTAACATAAACCCATTGTCCTATTGTTGCCTTTTTGAGTCTTATGCAAAAATCTTTGCCCAAACCAATGTCCTGAAGTGTTTCCCCGATGTTTTCTTCTGGTAGTTCCATAATTTTAGGTCTTACATTTAAGCCTTTAATCCATTTTGAGTTGATTTCTGTATATGATGAGATGAGGATCTAGTTTCATCCTTCTGCATATGGATATTTGATTTTCTCAGCACCATTTATTAAAGAGACTGTGTTTTCCCCAGTGTGTGTTCTTGCCACCTTTGTCGAAACCGAGTTGGCTGTAAGTGTGTGGATGTATTTGCGGGTTCTCTGTTCTGTTCCATTGGTGGATGTGTCTGTCTTTATGTGAGTGCCATGCTCTTTTGGTTACTATCGGTTGGTAGTATCATTTGAAAACACAACCAGTGCGATGCCTTTAGCTTTGTTCTTTTTGCTCAGGATCACTTTAGACCCAAGGTCTTCTGTGGTTTCATATGAATTTCAGCCTTTTTTCTATTTATGTGAAGAATGTCATTGGTATTTTGACAGGAATTGCATTGAATCTATAAATCACTTTGGTTAATATAGACATTTTAGCAATATTAATTCTTCTAATCTGTGAGCATGGGATATCTTTCCATTTTTTCAGGTTCTTCCTGTTGAGTTACAGGGATTCTGCATATGTGATGGATACTAATCCCTTATCAGAGATATGATTTTTAAACATTTTCTGTCATTCTATTGGTTGCCTTTTCACTTTGATAGTGTCCTTTGGTACACAAAAGTTTGTGATTTTGATGAAATCCAATTTATCTGTTTTTCCTTTGGTTCCTGTTTTCCCTGTTTTTTTTTGGTGGCATCGTACCCAAGAAATAATTGTCAAATCCAGTGTCCTAAAGCTTTTCCCCAGTCTTTCCTGTATGAGTTTTATAGGTTTAGCTCTTAAATTTAGGTCTTCAATCCATTTTTAGTTAACTTTTGCATACAATGTTAGGTAAGAGTCTAACTTCATTATTTTGCATGTGGATGTACAGTTTTCCCAGCACTTTTCCAAAAGATTGTCCTTTCCACATGGAATGGTCTTGTGGAAAACGTTTGGCCATTTATGTGAAGCCATGCATGGCACCCTTGTGGAAAAATGATTTAACCATATATTTGAGGATTTATTTCTGGTCTGCCTTATGTGGACTATAAATCTGTCTTTATGCCCACACCACATGCTTTGATTAACATAGATTCATAGTATGTTTTGAAATCAAGATGTGTGAGACTTCCAACTTTGTCCTCCTTTTTCAAGATTGTCTTAGCTATTGATTCTATTCTTTTGCATTAGAAGTCAGAAAATTTATTGCTTACAAAATCATTTTGAAAGTACTACTCAAGCCTTCTAGTAAAATTGAAAAATAAAGGAGCAATGAGAGATATGCAAATTATTTATGATCAATCAGCAAACACCAAAACACAGTCATGTTACAAGTAATAATATAGAACTGAAGCTTAAAGCAGTTGTTAAGAATTATGATTCCTGAGAAAGTAGAATACAAAAATCAAAAGGAATTTCAAATTAAAATATTTTAAATGATTTCAACAAAATATAGCAGGTAGCAGAGGAAGAGATGGGAATTAGATTGAACTAGGGGCCTTATCCTATGTGGAAATTAGAGGTTATATATGTTATTTAACTGAGTAAAAAGTAAATTTTATCTATAAGTTATGAGATAAATGGCCTAAAAAGGTAAAAATATACAGACATCTGCTGACCTAGGGGATGCCCAGTCCAGATGGGGTGCACCTGGTTCCACTGTGTGGAATATGAACAGCCCCCTCACTTTGAGGTTCCCCGCAGATCACACCCCCAGAGCCTCTCTCCCAGAATCTCAGAAGTCAGAGTTCAGTGTTCGAGCCCCGCTGAGAAGCACAGTCCCCTCCCCTGGCACATCAGCTTCTAGGAGCTCTAAGGCCACCCTCACGTCTGTTAAGTCTACACAGATGAGACTTTTCCCATTGATCCTCTTCTGTCTCCTGATGGGACATTCATTTAAAAATTAAAGGGTGGGGTCGTGTGTTGGGAGTGGGAGACAGGGGTGTGGGATTCACCAGCCAATTTCAGATGCATGTTAAATATTTAAAATCATTTTAAAAGTTGAAATATTAATATTTAATTTTTTAAATATAAAAAATCCTAAAATTGAAATGGTTAATTCTCACTTTCCATGAAGTCTGAACATTCTCTTTGATTCTCATTGTCTTTTCCAGAGTTCTCAGGCGCTGTGGTCTCACCTTCCACTGGGGCAACAATGGGCCATTTCCAGCAGGGACGGTGCGGCGTTGGCCTGCATGCCTGACTGCTACCCACCTCCAGAATCAGGTGTCTGAAAAGTAAGTCCTGTGTTGGTGGGGTCTTAGTGGCAGGCCAGAGGGGGAAGTGCAGTCACTTCCTCTGACAAGAGAGCTGGTAGTGGTTCTGTGGACTCCCTGGAAATCAAACCTAAAGCCCGGATAAAGTGTAAGGTTCGTTGAGAAAGAGTCATGAAATGTACTTCATACGGCATTAGAATTTGAGATTGGAATTATAGGCATTATTCTTTAAAAGGAAAAAAAAAAACAACTGTAGTGATTGACAAAGTGACTTGATTTATACCAGTGCAAAATTTGTCATCTGTTGCAACCATTATTGATTTTTACAATATTGTAGGCAAAAGAAAAATAGTCCCGTTATCTTAACACACGAATTATTTTTACTTTTACTGTTTCCTCTTCTTATCCAAAAATACAATTTTAATCCGACCGATAGCATAGCCATTCTTTTGCTTTATCACTCTTGGAACAAATATTTTTATATACCTTCTTGCCTACTTTTTATTTTATAAGCTTTAATTCTACAGAAAACTTGAAGGAATAGAAAAGTGAACACCCATAATTCTTCACCCAGATTTACCAATTGTTTATACACAAACAGACACACGCAGATGGTAAATATGTGTTTGTGTGTGTTTGATTCTTTTTGTCTGAATCATTTGAAAGTAGGTTGTTGACATCATGACGCTTTGGCATCATCTCCTAAGTACACAGCTGCTTTCTACAAAAGTATAGTACCATTACCACTGTGAAATACAATATTGATAAAGTGATATTGTCCAAATATGTTGTCCCTATCCAGATGCCCCTGATTGTCTCCCAAATATTCATCATAGCTGTTTTCCACTGTCTAGTGTTCAATTAAGTATCACTCACTGAATTCAGTTATGTCTCTTTTTATCTGAACTAAAGCCCTGCTTTCATTTTTCTCTTTCATGATGTTGATGTCTTTGAAGAGTCTGAACCACTTGTTTTATGGAGCGCTACCTAATCCGGACTTGTCTGATTATTTCCTCATACTTAGATTGAGATAGACATTTCCTCCATCTCTCTTTCCAGCACATCAGTGGGCGCCCATGGCTCATGGTGGTAAGTTTGTTCACCGGGCTAAGGTCGTTTCTCATGAGCTCTCTTTATAAAGTTACTTTTTTTTTTTTTTTTTTTTGTGAGATGGAGTCTCGCTCTGTCGCCAGCTGGAGTGCAGTGGCGAGATCTCGGCTCACTGCAACCTCCACCTACCGGATTCAAGCGATTCTCCTGTCTCAGCCTCCTGAGTAGCTGGGACTGCAGGCGCCCACCACCACGGCCAGCTAATTTTTGTATTTTTAGTAGAGATGGGGTTTCACCATGTTGGGCAGGATGGTCTCCATCTCTTGACCTCAGGTGATCCACCCACCTCGGCCTTCCAAATGCTGGGATTACAGGTGTGAGCCACCATGTCTGGCCTATAAAGGCCTTTTTACATTCTTGTCTTTTACTAGTAAGCAATGGGGCAGACTTTGAAGCCCTGTGAACATTCTCTTCCCTGGCTGATTTTCATCCAGTGATCTTAGCATCCCTTGATGGTTGTATTATGATTTTTAAGCCATTAGTTTATTGGGACCTCAGACTTTCTTTGTCACATAGTCCTTCATGTTTCACATTTTCTGTGGTTGTGAGGTCATCACACAAGGGAGCATATGGTGAGGTGGTCAGGAGGAGGACTCTGAAGTTAGACCATTCAGATAGGCATCTACGTATGCATCTTGTCTCTGTCATACAACAACCAGGTGACGGCGAGCAAACATTTCTCCTCACAAACCTTTAGTGTCCTTATAATTACAGTTAGGAGACTGGGAGTGACCACTGCAGGAGGCATATGGCGGAGGGTAGAGCCTGTGGCTGGCCTTGCTAAGCAGTAGCTGTTAATTATTATCAGACACAGGAAACATGGGTGAGAGCCACTGGATGCTGCTTTTATTCCTGAGATCTTTTATAAGACCTTTAGCAAAAATGCTAATAAATCTGAATGACAGAGTAGATGCCCCATGCTCTGTGTCCCTGCAGTTAAAGGGTTGCATAGGGAATGAAACCACCACGCCAGGAAATATTCATCAGTGAACACTGTCCTGATGTGCCCTCCCCGGTCGGCTTCCTCCTCCTGCTCTTGGTCACCCTTAACTGTGTCCCCTCCCTGGACCTGAACCTCCCTGGTCTGTTGTCAGGTTTGCCTTTCAGTCACCACTAACCAATTGGGTTTTTTTTTTTTTATCTGAAGATTATGTGTGGGTGTTTTTTTCCATTTAAATCAAGTCCTTTTAGTTCTATTGGCATCCCATTGCCACAGAATGCATCTTCCTTGAGAATGTTTTGAAAATTTTACCAAGAAAACAGTTTGTGCAAATATAGGTTATTTTAGAAGCTACACACGAATATGAATTAGACTGAGTCTTCAAAAAAATTGCTGTTGGAAAACATGTTAATATCTTAAAAATACTTCCTCTGAAAAGGTTACTTGCCTCGTTTTCTTCCCCACAACTCTTAAAAGCAGATGAGAGCTAGTGCTCACAGAGAAGGCCGCTCTGCATCCTGCTTCCACATGACATGCTTTCTGTCGGCTTCTTGTCGGCTGAGCTTGAAGGGATGGCCCTATGAGGTTCCCCTGCTTTCTGGGGCGATATCCACCCAACCAGCCTGGAGTTTGCCAGGACCAGAGCACACTTCTTGTGGGCTCCAGCCCCAGGCTTCCCTGAAGCCTCGCCACATCTCCTTTTTCCTTCCTACCAGCTGTTCACATGCCGGGAATCCTTGCTTGTCTCCTCGTCCTCTGTATGCGCTCCTTGGGGATGGGACTGTGCCTTTTTTGTTTTCCCAGGAGCAAACCCAAAGGTTATAGGATGAGTGAAGTGCAGGTGAAAATCAAACCTCTGGTTCTGCATCAACACCAAGGAAATCACTGAGTTTCACTTGAGTGTGTGGATGGAAATATCAGGGCTGCCTTTTCTCAGTTTCCCAAAGCACATCCTGTGGAATGTCTGTCCACTTGGAAACCTGAGCTCTCTGGTCTTGAGTGAGCTCCACGCTCCAGGCCTGTGTGCTAGAGAACCAAATGGAGGTGGCTGGAAGCCAAGGCAAAGCCCGTGCAGAGAGGCCCGCTCCCAGGAGGCTTGCAGGTGCTTGGCCACACTCGGGGGAAAAGGACCCCTCCTCCTCCACAGCCCTGGGCCAGGCCCTTCCCTGCATCTCCCTCTTCCTGTTCCCTTCTCCTGTACAACAGCAGCCTGGCAGTATGTGTTCCCCAGTGTGGGTTCATCAGCATCACCAGCCAGGAAACCCTCATACCCAGAACTTGGTTTTGGGACTTATTCTTCAAAGCCCTGTTGCTGAGCCGTGGAAAGAGACGCAGTGCCCCGTGAGATGGCATAAGCATAAATTCACAAAAGGCTTGAAGACACACCCTTAGGGCAGTTCTTAAATCCCCTGGGGGCTTGCTATCCACACAGACATTGTGCCCCATAAGTGTTTGAAGGTGGGTCAGCCAGTCAAGATAAGGCCAGGAACCCAGTGTGTATTCAGCACTTTGTTGAATTCCCTGTGTACCTCTTGGTTACTCCTAGAGCATGCAAAAGCTCAATTCTCAGGCAAAATCATCTGTTACCATGTTCCAAAGCTCTATTTAACTCATTAATAAGGGAACCAGCAAAAAGACAAATGATCTGGCTCCATAAGCATTTGGTAACTGGGATTTACTGGCTCCACAAGCATTGGGTAACTGGGATTTATTTATTTATTTATTTTTCATTTATTTATTTTGAGAGGGAGTCTCACTCTGTCGCCCAGGTTGAAGTGCAGTGGTGCGATCTCCGCCTCCCAGGTTCACACCATTCTCCTGCCTCAGCCTCCCGAGTAGCTGGGACTACAGGCACCCGCCACCACGCCTTTCTAATTTTTTGTATTTTTAGTAGAGACGAGGTTTCACCGTGTTAGCCAGGATGGTCTCAATCTCCTGACCTCGTGGCACATCCGCCTCAGCCTCCCAAAGTGCTGGGATTACAGGCGTGAGCCACCGCGCCCGGCTGGTAACTGGGATTTTTAAGGTCAGTTGGGAAAGTAATGCAGAAATGAGATGCTAAGTTAAGGCAAACCTCTACAAAGCAATACAAATGCCAAATTTGGAGTTGACTTGTTTACTAGGCAGTAAAAGTCATAAGCTATCAATCCTGCAGGCTAATCTCACAGGGCTATAAACCTCTTTATTTTAACCAATTGTGAATGATTAGATAAATATTTGTCACACTGCTCAAGAGCTTCAGAATGGGATCAATCAGACTTTTTTTGCATTCTAGCAGAATATCACAGATCTCAGAAATCATCATTTTTCCCTTTTTCAGGTTTGGAATCAATGTTTCCATAACAATCAGCTAAAATATGGTGGTTGACAAGTTGTGAGTGATCATGTAGCACCATGTGAAAGTGCCGCTTTTTGGCCTGCACAATGCACTTGAGCTCCAGTGTAGACACTGCAAGGCCATGTGTGGGAGACAGCTTCTGACACAGCTCCCAACCATTCCTGCCTCCTGACATCGCATCTTCGTGTTGTCCCCTGCCCTTGGGTGTGGGCTGGACATAGTAACTCGCTGTTAATAAACAAAATACAGCAGAAGTGACAGGTGTCACTTCCAAGACCAGGATGCAAACACACTGACTTCTGTCTTGCTCAGGCTCTCTCTGACTCTTCTCATGTGGTTGTTCTGATGAAACAACTCTGATTTTGTGATCTCACCTTGGAAAGGCCCACGTAGCAAAGAACTGAGCTTCTTAGTTCAACAACCCTCAGAAACAATTCTGTGAATGATCACATGAGTAAGCTTGGAAGAGAAAGGTTCCTCATTTGAGCCTTCAGATGAGACTGCAGCCTCAACTCACATTTTGATTGCAGCCTTGTGAGAGACCCTGAGCTAAGGTGCACTCTGACTCCTGCCCCACAGAAATGGTGAGATTATGTATATGTGTTGTTTTAAGTCCCTAAATTTGGAAGTTGTTGTTTCACAGCAATAGGTAACTGATGCAGCATCCATGAAATGTTTAGGGTTGATTGTTCTTGGATATGTGCTTCTCAGCAGAGCTGTCTTTCATCTTTCCTGGCTTCTCCCATCTCCTTTCTCCTGCTTCTCTACTCTCCCTTTCCTATTCCTTATTACTCTTCCTTTCTTTATTCCCACTCCATTTGAGTTCCCCTTCTCTGCAACTGTAATTGCATCCTTGGCCATTGATTAGGGAGGCTTAAAACTAGAGGTACCTTATTTGTGGGGACAATGTAGGGTTCAGAAAGATACCCCATCCTTGGCCAGTAGCAAAATAGTTTTCTTTGTTGAAATCAATTGCATCGAACTTACATTGGCTACATCATCCAGGGCTGCAGTGCTTCTTATTTGGTCTTGAGCCAATGCTTAGTGTTTGAATGCAATTGGCTTTACCATTCTTTCCTCAGGGGAGTGTAGACAAACAAATTTTCTGCTTAAGAATGCAGTTTCTTTCTGACTCAAACAGCTGATCCTGTCAACTTGGACTTCATAGTCATCAGTTTCAATTCAGAACCAACCTTTTAAAAATTATATGTTGTTTTGATATAAAAAGTACCAAAAGCAAATCTTCTGAAGGAATAGAACTCCAGATGGTTTTATTAGGTTTCCCAGGTTATTAATTTAAGAATATATTGCAAATAAATATATACATAATCGTAATCATACCTATGTTTTTGATATTTTTTATTTCAGTGGGTATATGGTAGGTGTATATATTTATGGGGTACCTATCCTTTTTTTGGTACTTGCTGTGTGCCAGGCACTATGCTATGTAATCACCACCACAACCATATTAAAATAGGAACTGCAATCCTCCTTTCAAAACTGAGGCAGTGAGAACCAGGGACTAGACATAAATTATCCCCAGGAATTTTTGGAATGCCTGCCTGGATTTGTATTTGTATAAGTGTTTCTAGTGACTAAAAATGAAAACCCAAGAAACTAAAGAAGAAAACAATTAGTAGATTCATCTGTTAGGTCATAAAGTTGACAGGGTTGTATAGAATGCTGGGTGGGTTCTTCAGAATCCACCTATCTCAATGTTATCTATTTTAAAAGTTCAAATCCATACATGATGACAAATATTTATTTCCTTTATGTTTATCTTTTTATTTGGGCAAAGTTGTTTATTATATTTGAAAAGATAGACACTAAAATAAAACACTGAATTTTACCAGTCACTGATGTGTGTAAATAATCAACTAATATGGGCCAATAAGAAAGCCCAAAAGCTGAAATTCTCCAGTTTTTGTAAAATCTAATTTTTTTTTTCTTAATGGAAAGAGCCACTACGTTGACTCTCTTGATTCCACTTACTGTAAGTGGCCTGGAAACTTCCAAGTATTAACAACCAGCCCACTGGAATTTCTATCCAAATGGCCCTTAGATACCCTTCCCTCTCTCCCTTTTTAACATGCACAGACTGTCACACACAGTTATGCGAATGTGCACATACATTCACACACACATGCACATGCGTTCACATATATTCACACACGTTCAACATAAACATGCACACAGAAGTCACAGACACACATACACACTGTTAAACACATGCACACTCACATGGACATGCACACACACAGCACATGCATACACATGCTCACACATGGACACGTAAACATACAAACATACATGCACACCTAGTCTATTCAGAGTTAATTTTATATATGGTGTAAGACGTAGATTGAGTTTACTTTATAGAAGTCCATTTGCTCCAGCATCATTTTTTAGAAAAGTCTTTTTTTTTGAGACAGAGTCTCGCTCTGTCGCCCAGGCTGGAGCGCAGTGGCCAGATCTCAGCTCACTGCAAGCTCCGCCTCCTGGGTTCACACCATTCTCCTGCCTCAGCCTCCCGAGTAGCTGGGACTACAGGCGCCCGCCACCTCACCCGGCTAGATTTTTGTATTTTTTAGTAGAGACGGGGTTTCACTGTGTTAGCTAGGATGGTCTTGATCTCCTGACCTCGTGATCCACCCATCTCGGCCTCCCAAAGTGCTGGGATTATAGGCTTGAGCCACCGCGCCCGGCCTAGAAAAGTCTTATCTTTTCTCCATTGGATTGTCTTTGTGCCTTTGTCAAAAATCAGTTGTCTTTCGTTTTAGTAATAAATGTGTCTATCCTCTACTATCCCAATACTATACTGTCTTGGCCATGGAAGGTTTATAATGCATCTTAAAATCAAGTGTGTGAGTCCTCTAACTTTTTTCTTTTTCAATGTTGTTTTGACTAATCTAGTTTCGTTATCTTTCTATATAAAATTAGAATCAGCTTGTCTGTACCTACAAAGAAACCTGTTGGAATGTTGACTGGGATTGCATTGAATTTATAGATCAGTGTGACTATACCTGACATCTTTTTTTTTTTTTTTTTTGAGACGGAGTCTCGCTCTGTCACCCAGGCTGAAGTGCAGTGGCTGGATCTCAGCTCACTGCAAGCTCCGCCTTTCCAGTTTACGCCGGTCTCCTGCCTCAGCCTCCCAAGTAGCTGGGACTACAGGTGCCCGCCACCTCGCCCAGCTAGTTTTTTGTATTTTTTAGTAGAGACAGGGTTTCACCGTGTTAGCCAGGATGGTCTCGATCTCCTGACCTCGTGATCCGCCCATCTCGGCCTCCCAAAGTGCTGGGATTACAGGCTTGAGCCACCGCACCTGGCCTATACCTGACATCTTAACTGTGGTATATCTTACAATTCATAAAAACAGTACATCTCTCTATTTATTTAGGTCAATTTTGGTCTCTCTTGCCTGAATTTTGTCAATTCCTAGGTTAGAATTTTTGACTGTGTCCTGGCTCTGTTGTTCTCCAGGTCTACATGTACCCTGTTCCCTCTTTTCCTGGCTTTGCACCCACTGTCCATACCCCTTCCCCAATTACATGGAGCTCAGCCCTCTACTTCTTTGCAAAATCCCCAGTCCCCTGTGGTTTTCAAATGAGATGTCACTTCTTCAGAGCCTCTCTTACTCTCTCCTCCACTCCAGTCTAGCATGGGTGCCCTTCCCTTGTGCCTAACACCATCTTGTCTCTCATAGCTCTAAGCATCATGTGATATAGCTGCCTCATTAATTTGTTTTTTAGGCCAGCAGCCCAAACACTCTTAGAAGGCAGAGATCCTGCCTGATTTTAGATTGTATCCCTAGCACGTAACACAGAGCAATGGCCCAGTTAATGGCAGCTGAGTGTAGGAATGGAGCAATGAAGGAGTGAAAGGAACTGAAAAGGGAGAAGTAAACTAGCCTTGAGTGAGGCTCTGCTCTGTGTCAAGCACCAAGAAGGTAGGTCAACAGTGGTCAATAGAAATTAGACTGTCAGGGAGAAATTAGACAATCATTATTAGACAGTGAAACACAGTCAGACAGAAACTTATAGAGGGAGAAAGGAAAGGGAGGGGGATATATAGACAGACATTCAGGCAGGTTGTGGATAATCAGATAGATACATTCTTGGGCATATGGATAGATATGTAGACAAACAAGATCGGTTGAAAGACATACAGACAAGACAGATGGGAAAAACATTGAGACCCCCAGATGGATAGACAGAAAAACAGAGAGTTTCTAGCATAGAGAGACAGACAGGTAGTCAGATAGACAGATATATAGCACAAAGACATACAGACATACTGACAAATAGACACCCAGAAACATGCATAGGTGGGTGGGTGGGTCGGTGCATGGATGGATGGATGGATGGATGGATGGATGAAGACAGATAGAAATAGACAGGATGGCAGAAAGAAAGAAAGAAAGGAAGAAAGAAAGGAAGAAAGAAAGAAGGGAGGGAGGGAGGGAAGGAGGCTGGAAGGAAGGAAGGAAGGAAGGAAGGAAGGAAGGAAGGAAGATGGGTAGTTAGACATCTACATAGATAATAGTAAGACAGACACATGACCAACAGAAGGAGAGACAGAAAATCAGGAAAGAGGAAGGCAGACAGACAATGAGAAAAAATAATTAGAAAGATAGATACATACAGACAGGAACAAATATACATCAAAAGATACGTAGGTAGGTGGGTGGAACAAGAAAGGGAGAGATAGAATATAGATTGAAGGTAGATGATAGGTGGACAGGCAGGCAGGCAGGCCGATATGTATAATGTTTTTATTTAGGTTTATTTAAACTTAACAAAGTTCCAAGAAAGATATGGTATCTTCTGCATATATAGTTGGGGAAGTGGATTCACAGGGATTTAGTGATTTCCTAAAGACCACACTTGAAGAGAATGGCAAAGCTTCAACTCAAAACTAGCCCTACCTTTCCCCAGGGTTTGTGCTGGCACAGCCTCTATGGATTCTCCAACCCCCATCACATAACCTGCCAGACAAGGTGCACCTTTATACTCTTCTCTTGCTTGCATTTGCTTCCATGCTGGAGCCCAGGCCCCTGTCATTTCTTGCATCTTATTTAATAGCTTCAGTAGAAAATGATGCTTGAAGTATGGTTTATTATGTGAGCAGGGGGCAAAGAGTTTGGGAGGCCTTAAAGTAGAGATGAGTGTCCTGCTCCCTCCCTCCCGGGTCCTGAGCTCCTGAGAGCCCTCATGACCATAGCTAGTTTTCCTTCTGGAAAGTTTTCTACCCATGAGACCTTTTCCCTGTGAGTATTGTTTAATCGTGCTATAACACATTAATAATCTCATGTGTCCTAGAGACCCTTCCTTGTTGGCACCTGTAATGTAGTTCAGGTACTGATGTAATAGGCTTGATTCAGCCAGTCTCCTATTGACAGACTTTTTTTATATTTCCAGCTATGCTGCAGGGAGCATCCTTAGACGTGCTTCTTTGTATACCTAAGCAGAGTGTTCTCTCAGGAAGATACTGAGAGGCAGAATTGTATAGTTACAATTCTATATATGTATTCTATATTAAAATATGTATTCTATATTAAAAACAATTTTAGATACTAAAAAAAATGGCTGCTCTTGACCTCACCACTAGCCCAATATTCCCCTACTAGCAGTGTTAAAAACTACCAATTTCACTTCACCAGGACTTGATGTTTTCAGGCTTTTTTTCCCTTGCCAATTTGATGCATGAGGGCGTGGGTGAGGGTGGTTAGTGGGTATCTTGTCTAATTTGTATTTTTGTCATTATGACTAAGGTTGATTCTAGTCATTTGAGTTTCCTGTAAATTGCACATTCATGTAATATGTTGATATTTTAATTGGTCCGTTGAATACCAATTCCTTGTCTTTATGTTTTTTCCAAAATTTCTTGTTCTGTTATATAACTTTAAAATATCTATTTTTTTTTTATCATATAGAACTTTGTTCATTGTCTTTGGTTTTTGCTATTATCGGTTTTATCAAATTTGTTTTGATGGTGTATTAGTCTGTTTTTACCCTGAAATAAAGAGCTGCCCAAGACTGGGTAATTTATAAAGGAAAGAGGTTTAATTAGCTCATAGTTCAGCATGGCCGAGGAGTCCTCAGGAAACTTACAATCATGGCGGAAGGTGAAGGGGAAGCGAGGCACATTCTTTACAGGGCAATAGGAAGGAGAAATGCAAGCAGGGGAAATGTGAGGCACTTACAGAACCATCATATCTCATTAGAACTCACTCACTATCATGAGAACAGCATGGGAGAAACCTCCCCCATGGTCCAGTGACCTTCACCTGGTCGCACCCTTGACACATGGGGATTACAATTCAGATAAGATTTCGGGTGGGGACATAGCCAAACCATGTAATTCCACACCTGGCCCCTTCCAAATCAAATCTTGTGTTCTCACATTTCAAGACACAATGATGCCTTTCCAACAGTCCCCTAAAGTCTTAACTTATTCCAGCATTAACCCAGAAGTCTAAGTCCAAAGTCTCATCTGAGACAAGGCAAGTCCCTTCTGCCTATGAGCCTGTAAAGTCAAAAGCAAGTTAGTTACTTCCTAGATGCAATGGGAGTGCAAGCGTTGGGTAAATACAGCCATTCCAAATTGGAGAAATTAGCCAAAACAAAGGGGCTGCAGACCCCATGCAAGTTCAAAATCCAGTAGGGCAATCTTAAACCTTAAAGTTCCAAAATGATCTCCTCTGACTCCATGTGTCACATCCAGGTCATGCTGATGCAACAGGTGGGCTCCTATGGCCTTGGGCAGCTCCATCCCTGTGATTTTGCAGGGTATAGACCCCCTCCTGGCTGCTTTCACAGGCTTGTGTTGAGTGTCTGCGACTTTTCTAGGTGCACAATGCGAACTGTCGGTGGATCTACCATTCTGGGATCTGGAGGATGGTGGCCCTCTTCTCACAGCTCCACTAAGCAGTGCCTCAGTGGGGACTCTGTGTGGAGGCTGTGACCCCACATTTACCCTCTGCACTGCCCTAGCAGAAGTTCTTCATGAGGGCTCTGCACCTGCAGCAAACTTTTGCCTGGACATCCCAGCATTTCTGTACATCCTCTGAAATCTAGGTAGAGGTTCCCAAACCTCAATTCCTGACTTCTGTGCACCTGCAGGCCCAACACCACATGAGAGCTGCCAAGGCTTGGGGCTTGCACCCTCTGAAGCAACAACCTGAGCTGTACATTGGCCCCTTTTAGCCACAGCTGGGACACAGGGCACCAAGTCCTGAGACTGCACAAAGCAGCAAGGCCCTGGGGCCGACCCACAAAATCATTTTTTTCCTCCTAGGTCTCCTGGCTTGTGATGCAAGGGGCTGCTGTGAAGACCTCTGACATGCCCTGGAGACATTTTCCCCATTGTCTTGGTGATTAACATTTGGCTCCTCACTACTTATGTACATTTCTACAGCCAGCTTGAGTTACTCCTCAAAAAAAAAAAACGTGTTTTCTTTTTTCTATCACATTTTCAGGCTGCAAATTTTCTGAACTTTTATGCTCTGCTTCCTTTTAAATATAAGTTCCAATTCCAAACCAAATCTTTGTGAATGAATAAAAACTAAATGCTTTTAAGAGCACCAAGTCATCTCTTGAATGCTTTGCTGCTTAGAAATTTCTTCCACCAGATACCCTAAATCATCTCTCTCAAGTTCAAAGTTCCACAGATGCCTAGGGCAGGGGCAAAATGCCACCAGTCTCTTTGCTAAAGCATAAAAAGGGTCACCTTTGCTCCAGTTCCCAACAAGTTCCTCATCTCCATCTGGGATCCCCTCAGCCTGGACTTGATTGTCCATCTCACTGTCAGTGTTTTGGTCAAAGCCATCAGCAAGTCTCTAGGAAGTTCCAAACTTCCCCACATCTTCCTGTCTTCTGAGCCCCCTCCAAACTGTTCCAACCTCTGCCTGTTACCCAGTTCTAAAGTGGCTTCCACATTCTTGGGTATGTTTATAGCAGCACCCAACTCTCTGTGGTACCAATTTACTCTATTAGTCTGTTTTGATGCTGCTGTAAAGAACTGCCTGAGACTGGGTAATTTACAAAGGAAATAAGTTTAATTGACTCACAGTTCAGCATGGTTGGGGAGTCCTTAGGAAACTTACAATCATGGTGGAAGGTGAAGGGGAAGCAAGGCACCTTCTTTACAGGACAGCAGGAAGGAGAAATACAAGCAGGGGAAATGCCAGGCACTTGTAAAAACCATCAGATCTCATGAAAACTCACTCATTATCATGAGAACAGCATGGGGGAAACCACCCCCATGAGCCAATGACCTCCACCTGATCCCACCCTTGACACGTGGGGATTATGAGATTACAATTCAAGATGATGTTTTGGGTGGGGACACAGCCAAACCATATTAGACGGACCTTCACTTTTTAGCTCTTACAAAAGCTTTATCTATTAGTTAGGGCTGGCTACATGCTAAAACGAACATCCCCACAAATCTCAGCACTTTAACACAAGGTGGGTTTATTTCTTGCCATGTGCCAGCCTGATAGGGACCATACCATCATGTAGGGACTCACATTTCTCCCATCCAGCAGTTCTACTATCCCCTGGGGTCACTGACTTTCTGCTGAATCCTCTCTAATGAGCTGAGGTGGCAAATAAGAGATAAAGGAGAAGTGGGGATGCCGTCGGAGATCGGGGCCAGGCCTGGAAATGGCTCATTCCTTCCATGCCATATTCTATTTCCATGGAACTTAAGTCACATGGCCACACCTTGCTTGGCCTTGGGAGGCCAAGAAATGTGATCTAGAAACACAAAGGCAAGGGCCTTGGTCAACATCAGGCAGGGTCTCCAGCACACTTTTCTACCACAAGGTCATAAATGTATTCACCTATACTTTTCTCTGGCACACTTGCAGTTTTACTTCTTCTCTATGTGTATTTAATTCCCGTGGAATTTGTTGGTCAGTGATAGGATGTAGGGAATCTTGCTTTATTTTTTCTGAATGGATTTCCAACTTATTTTATAAATTTTATAATGTGGTCCTTTTCCCACAGGATTCTCAGAAATTTGGGATTCCCTATGTGTGTCATTCTGTCAGTTAGCGATGCTTTCAGCTTCGTCAGAGATGTTTAATTTCACAAGACAGAGTTGGGAGCCAGTGCACGATTGGGTTGGCTGCTCAGTGATGTCATAGCAGCATCTTCCAGGTTCTCTTGGCCCATCCCTCATGGTCACAGGCCAGCACAGCTTCTCGTATCACATCACTTCAAAGTGGGAGTGTTCTATGCATGCCCCTTTTCTTAGGAAAGCAAAACTTGCCAAAAGTAGCCTAGAAGATTTCCTATTGCATTTTGGCAGCTCATGGAGGAGAAAGAACTGGCCACATGGATACTTTTAGCTGCAGGAAAAACTGGGAAAGCAGATATCAGAATTGTCTTGATTCACTTAGCCCAATCATCAGCCCGTATATTAAGCCCATGGACTTCCTACATGAGGCGGAGCACATTGTAGCCATGAGCACACAGACTGCCTACATGGGGCCGAGCACGTTGTAGCCATGAGCAAAAGCAAAGGCTGTTAGTGATAAGGAAGGGGAATGGGTATTGGATGGGAAGTTAAGGGCATCTGCCATTATCATATACCAAATTATCTCTCTTTCCCTGCTACCCTCACACATCTCTGCATTTTCTGTTCTCCTTCACAGGTCCATGTGTCTCTGTCTGCCCTGTGTACCCATCACTTTAGTCACAGTATCTTTATGTGTGAAGTGTAGGAGAACGAACATCCAGCTTATTGTTCATCAAAATTGTCTTGGAATTACTGGCTTATTCTTCTAAGTTTTAGAAACTGTTTGTCAGCTTCCACGAAAAATTCTGTATTGATTGCATTCAATTTATTATACATATTAGAGAGGAACTGGCATCTTAACAATATAGTCTTCCCATCCATTTATGTAAGTTCTTTTTCTATACCTCATTAAAGATTTATTGTTTTCTGCAAAGGAAAAAAAAAATAAAGGTTTCCTTCTTTTTGTGTGTTTTTCCTAATTAACTTACAGGATATTTGGTGAGGGTTGGTTGGCTATTATGAAATAGATCTTTTTGTGTTGTTTTTAAAATTCTAACTTGGCTAATGTTGACATGTAGGAAAAGTGTTGATTTTTGGATGTTGATCTTGTTCCAGCCATTTAAAATGTTCTCATTTGATGTAATACTTAGTCATGAGTTTGTTCTAAACCTTGATGGAAATGCTTCTAAAGTGTTCATTATTAGGTGTGATAAGTCCTAAAAAATTAGAATCAATATCATTTAATAAGTAGAAAAAAGCTTCCTTCTATTCCTGGTTTGTTTCAACTTGGTATAATGAATAATTGTGGGCTTTTTGGCATCTTTTAAGATGACCATATGGTTTTTCTCCTCAAATTTGTTAAGATAGTGTATTGGCATGAGAATCATGTTTGGCCATTAGTAACAGAGAGAAAGCATGGCAGATTTAACAAGAGGGGAATTCACTTCTCTCACATATACGAGAATGAGGCATTCCAGGGTTGGTAATGGCATCTCCAGAACCCCACAGACTTATCTCCTTCCACCCTAATAACCCCCACTACCAAGCACCCAAGATGGCTGCAGCAGCTCCAAGGCTCTAATTTGTCTCTTTATGTCTTTTTCTATCTTTTGGACTCATTTGCTAATCTTTAATTTTAAGTTGTACATCTATGTTTATAAATGGTATTTTCCTTGGGGTTTTTTTTTTTTCCTATTGCCTCTTTTCTAGTTTAGACATCTGAGTCATTTTACCTTTATCTGTCAATTAGGAATACATTCAGCTACAAGTAACCAGACATTTGACTTAACTGGCTTGAAAAAATAGATACTTAGATGAGAAGTAAAATAAGAAGTCCAGGGGTGGACTGTCTACGGCTGGTGCAAGTGTTCCATGATACCATCGGAAATAGCTTCCTACTCCACCCAACTTTGGTTGGATTTTGTCCTCTTGCATCATGTTTTATACTCCCAGAATGGTGGGTGGACTTGCAGATGTTATTTCCTCACTCAAGGCAGAAAGAAGGGGAAAGGCAAAACGAGAAAGGACTATTCCATTGAAGCCTGTCTCTTTCAGGTAAGCAAGTGCTTTCCTCCAAACCCAACCAGTTGGAAACCCAGCCATTTCCATCAAGTAGACTGAATCATCGCCCAGCATGGCACATGCAAATTGGTGAATCACAGGTTGGGGAATAGCCGGCTTTTACCAATTGCAGTTCATCCCTGGGTACTAGCAATTTTGTCTGTCTTTTCTGAAATCCAGGGTCTCAACTGCTCCCTGATAAACCAAGATTCAGTCTGCAGTAGGTACAAGGGTATGCAGTGGATAACATCTAAGAAGCTGGGCTAGCACCTGCCCATTGTCTTCTAGGCTCTGGATGCCAATTTTTTCTATCTTCATTTATTCTCCTAAAGCATATGTCATTCCTGTCAGTTCTCTCCTCTGAAACTCTCATCGGCCTCCCATTGGCCTCATAACATAGGTGAGCTACTCACCCTGGCAGCTCCCAGGTCTGGCCCTCACCTTCACCCCCCAGCCTCTTGGCCACTGGCTCTCCTGAACACACCAGGATATCTGTGCCTGGCCACCACCCCTGTTGCTCATCCAGTCCAGAATGCCCTCTTTGCACTTTTCCTTAATCCTCCTCAAAAATTTAACTTACCTTCAGCTGTCTTCATCTGCCAGGCACAGAGAAGTGTTCCTTTCTCATATTCCAATGGGTTTC
The DNA here is from genome assembly GCF_000951035.1 of Colobus angolensis palliatus. Classification (NCBI taxonomy): domain Eukaryota; kingdom Metazoa; phylum Chordata; class Mammalia; order Primates; family Cercopithecidae; genus Colobus; species Colobus angolensis. The sequence goes on from NW_012116199.1 coordinate 494,207, forward strand.
TTGTAAGCAATATTAGAGGATTGATTCCAATCTAGATGGAATTTTGGTTATTTTCATGTCTGCCCATCAGAATGGAGTATGAAGGTAGGTTTAATGTTTTTAGTTTCCTTTTGTTCATTTATTCAGCATACTTATTATCTGGTATATTCCAGCTTGTGGTGATGTTAAGACAAATAAAACGTGAACTCTGTCCTCCAGGGCAGCCTTCACAGAGAGAAGGAGGAGGCAAGTAGGTTGGGGTGACAGCTCAGTGCGCAAGGTGTGCCCCACCATTTGTCACAATGACAGTGGCAGGCCAGGAAGAGAGGCTGACCCATTAGCCTGTCTTTTCCTTGAAAAGAAGGTGCCTTTACCCAGAAGAACTGATTTAATGATTGGAATCAATAGTAAAAGTAGCAACCTGATGTGTAAGTTGTTTGGATTTTTTTTTAAACCCTTGTCAATGGCACATTGGTCTGCTTCAGGCACGTATTTTATGCCAGTGTAACAGCTAGATTTGTGAGCCTGAAGAATAAAAACATAAATCTTTCAAAGCAAAGCGGCCTTGCAAGTATTCCAATGCTGAAGGTTTAGAATTGTCAGGCAAGCTCTGCTGCGCATTTTCAGGGATGAGATAATCTCTGTGACATTGAAGTTCTCTGGTAAGGTGATCTTTTCAGGGTGTGGGCACATTACACTGTTGCAAGATTGTAGTTGTCTACAAGTCAGAACAAGTGTCACCATGTTTCGTGGCCTTACAAAGTTCACTTTTGTGTTTAAGTCTTTTCTTCAAAACTATTGATTATTATTCCTTGTGGATTCTTTAGGAATTGTCTACAAACTATCCCAAATTTAGAATGGTTGGACTTAGGATTTTCTAACTTTAGGATAGGTTTCTTGGGAGGGTTACCCCATCGTAAGTCAAGGAGCATCTGGACTTATGATGCTTCAACCTATTTCAACTTTAAGGTGGATTTATTGGAATATTACATTCATTTTCAACTTACTATATTTTCAGCTTAAGATAAGTTTATTGGTATATAATTCCATCATAAATTGAAGAGCATTTGTAGTTTTTATGAACAGTCTGTAACCCTTTTGGGATCATAAGCCCATGACTGTAATGACAGCTGTACACTTACTGTCATAGGAAGAACCCTGGAAGAATTCTATATGCCATTGATGAGTATATCATTTCAGTGCACACAGGAGAAAACTTCAGTAGGTCCTACACTTACTGCTGTTCCCAAAGATGTAAATTTTAATAGAGACTTTTCTTCCATCTTTCCATACTGGGAGAAAACTATGAAAAGGTACAACAGAGTGAGTGTCACCTAAGGAAATGTTTTGCTTCCAGTCATGCATCTATGCACATAATATATGTCAAAGGCACCAGATGTTTTGACTTGACACCTTTTGAAGACACCCTGTTCCATTGTAAAGGGATGGTATTGTGTGACGGAATAATAGTGACTTCTGGATCAAAGTGAGTCTGTGTGGGAATCCTTACTCTGCCACTGGACACTCTGGGCTTTAGTAAAATGGAATAAAACCACTGTCCCTGTGGAATTGTTGCCTGTATGAGAGTTAACTTACCCTTAAAGCACTAAGCACGATCAATGTAATTGTGGGCACTCAGCAAGTAGCATTTATTTTCCTCAGTGAAATATATAGGGGATTTAGGCCCATGGGAAGAATCTTTTTAACTCCATTCAAATACATTTGAAAACCAGGTTAAGATGGATAAATCGCTAGAAAAATATGACACAATAAAATTAAACCATATAGAGATAGAAAGTCTGGTCAGAGCAATTTCCATAGGAAAAAAATTCAAGGAAGTTATAAAAGAGCTCCCCGAAAAAGAAGGACCAGGAACAGGTTGATTTGTGGGCCAAATCTACCAACCTTCAGATATCAAATGGCCGTGGTGCTACTTAGGTTAATCCAGAGCATTGAAAAGAATATGAAACTTTCCATTTTGTTTTACGTATATAATATTAACTATAAAACCTGACAAAGATTACACATAAAAGTAAAAACCATAGCTCAATCTAGTTTATTTATATTAATTTAAGAATTTTACAGAAAACCAAATGCCACATGTTCTTACTTAAAAGTGGGAGCTAAACAATGAGTACACATGGACTCAAAGAAAGGAACAACAGACACTGGGACCTACCTGAGGATGGAGGATGGGAAGAGGATGAGGATAAAAATACTACCTAGTAGGTACTATGCTTATTACTTGGGTGGCAAAATAATCTGTACACCAAACCCCCATGACATGCAGTTTACCTATATAACAAACCTGCACATGTTCCCCGAACCTAAAGTAAAAGTTAGAAAAAAATAAACAAGTATTATGGGAATCATTTAAAAAAGAGTTTTAAATAAAAATTAGCAAAACCAAATCAAAAAACACATAAAAAGAAACATCAATGAATGATTAAAGGAGATTTATTCCAGAAACTTAGTTAGGTTCAGTATTAGGAAGCACATTAATATAATTCATCATATTAGTAGATTTTATGAAAAAAATAGTATGAAAGTCAACATCTATCCATGATAAAACCACTCAGTAGAAGAGTTCATGGATACCTTTTAAACATGTGTGTGTCACTACCCAACTTCAAACTATACTACAAGGCTACAGTAGCCAAAACAGCATGATACTGGTACAAAAACAGACACACAGACCAATAGAACAGAATAGAGATCTCAGAAATAAGACCACACATCTGCAACCATCTGATTTTTGACAAAGACAAGCAGTGGGGAAAGGATTCCCTATTTAATAAATGATGCTGGGAAAACTGGCTAGCCATATGCAGAAAATTGAAACTGGATCCCTTCCTTACACCTAATACAAAAATTAACTCAAGATGGATTAAAGATTTAAATGTAAAACCCAAAACTATAAAAACCCTAGAAGAAAATCTAGGCAATGCCATTTAGGACGGAGGCATGGGTAAAGATTTCATGACAAAAACATCAAAAGCAATTGCAATAAAAGCAAAGATTGGGATCTAATTAAATTAAAAAGCTTCTGTAAAGCAAAAGAAACTATTATCAGAGTGAACAGACAACCTACAAAATGGGAGAAGATTTTTATAATCCATGCATCTGACGAAGGTGTAATATCCAGAATCTACAAGGAACAAATTTACAAGAAAGAAACAAACAACCCCATTAAAAAGTGGGCAAAGGACATGAACAGACACTTCTCAAAGGAAGACATTTAGGTGGCCAAAAACATGTGAAATAGAGCTCAACATCGCTGATCATTACAGAAATGCAAAGCAAAACCACAATGAGAGACCATCTCATGCTAGTCAGAATGACAATTATTAAAAAGTCAAGAAACAACAGATGCTGGCGAGGCTGTGGAGAAATAGGAATGCATTTACACTGTTGGTAGGAATGTAAATTAGATCAGCCATTGTGGAAAACAGTGTGGCAATTCCTCAAAGACCTAGAACCAGAAATACCATTTGACCCAGCAGTCCCATTACTATATACACCCAAAGGAATATAAATCATTCTGTTATAAAGATACATGCATGTGTGTGTTCATTTCAGCACTATTCACAATAGCAAAGACATGGAATCAACCCACATGCCCATCAGTGAGAGACTGGATAAAGAAAATATGGGATCTTTGTGGCAGACGGGAAGCAGGACTAGATTGCAGCTCTGACTCAGATGGACACAGCAGCATTCCGAAGCTTGCATCGTATTTCTAGCTCCAGATCTACTACAAGAACAAACCAGCAATCCTGAGAGGACCCACAGACCCTCTGAAGGAAGCAGACTGCTCCTGCAGGACCCAGGAGACACCCCAAATACTGTGAGTGCCCCACCTATGGAAGTGGAAAAGGGAGATCCTGCTCTCCCAAACACACACCCCCCAATGGAGAAACTGAAGGTCTGTTTGCAGAAGTATCCAACCTTAACTGGAGCTGAGTCGGTTTAGAGAACTGAGTGAAATATAGGGGTAGATGAAGCAGTGGGAAAGGCCCTGGGAGCTCCCTGGGTCCCCAAGCAGGCCATTCCTACCTGGCACCACAGGGATCCTTCCGGAGGGAAGCCAGAGGAGGGGGGGGAAACACCACAGGGAAAAGGGAGTCTCCAGCTGAACTTTGTAACAGTTTGAACCGGATGAGAAGCCCCTTTGCCAGAACTCAGGGGAGGCTGTAAAATCTCCACAGGCGGGAAGTAGAACCACGCCCTTTTCTTTTCCAGCTGGGAAGCAGGTAACCGGGGCAGGTTCTCAGCTCTGCTTGCCCACTGCCTGGAAACAGACTTGGGACTGTTAGGGGAGGCACAGTTGGAGTGAGACCAGCCTTTCGGATTGCATAGGGGCTGGGTGAGGCCTGTGACTGCCGGCTTTCCCTCACTTCCCTGACAGCCTGCAGGACTCAGCAGAGGCAGCCATAATCCTCATAGGTTCACAGCTCCACTGACCTGGGAACCTCACCCTCATCCCCCACTGCAGCCGCAGCGTGACGCACCCAAGGACAGTCTGAACTAAGACACACCCAACCCTACCCCCACCTGATGGGCCTTCCCTATCCACCCTGGTAGCTGAAGACAAATAGCATATAATCTTGGGAGTTCTAGGGCCCCACCCACCACTGGTTCTTGTCCATACTACCACAGCTGATGCTCCCTGGAAAGTGCCACCTCCTGGCAGGTGGCCAACCAGCACAAAAATAGAATATTAAACCACCAAAGCTAAGAACCCTTGCAGAGTCCATTTGACCCCACCACCAGCTCCAGGAGAATGGGTGCTAGTGTCCACAGCTGAGAGACCCATCGATGGTTTGCATCACAGCTGAGAGACCCATAGATGGTTTATATCCTGTACATTGTCCTGTGCAGACAATAGCCAGTACCAGTCTGAAGCCGGGTAGACTTGCTGGATGGCTAGACCCAGAAAAGAGACCACAATCACTGCAGTTCAGCTCACAGGAAGCCACAGTTATAGGAAAAGCAGGAGAGTACTATATCAAGGGAACACACCGTGAGACAAAAGAATCTGAACACCAGCCTTCAGCCCTAGACCTTCCCTCTGGCAGAGCCTACCCAAATGAGAAGAAACCAGAAAACCAACCCTGGTAATATGACAAAACAAGGCTCTTTAGTACTCCCCACAAAATCACACTAGTTCACCAGCAAGGGATCCAAACCAAGAAGAAATCCCTGATTTACCTAAAAAATAATTCAGGAGGTTAGTTATTAAGCTAATCAGGGAGGCACCAGAGAAAGGCAAAGCCCAATGCAAGGAAATCCAAAAAACGATACAAGAGGTGAAGGGAGAAATATTCAAGGAAATAGACAGCATAAAGAAAAAACTATCAAAACTTCAGGAAACATTGGACACGCTTATAGAAATGCAAAATGCTCTGGAAAGTCTCAGCAGTAGAATTGAACAAGTAGAAGAAAGAAATTGAGAGCTCGAAGACAAGGTCTTTGAATTAACCCAATCCAACAAAGACAAAGAAAAAAGAATAAGAAAATATGAACAAAGCCTCCAAGAAGGCTTGGACTATGCTAAACAACCAAACTTAAGAATAATCTGTGTTCCTGAGGAATAAGAAATTTCTAACAGCTTGGAAAAACATATTTGTGGGGAATAATCGAGGAAAACTTCCCTGGCCTTGCCAGAGACCTAAACATTCAAATACAAGAAGCACAAAGAACAACTGAGAAATTCATCTTAAGATCATCACCTAGGCACATTGTCATCAGATTATCTAAAGTTCAGACGAAGGAAAGAATCTCAAGAGCTGTGAGACAGAAGCACCAGGTAACCTATAAAGAAAACCTGTCAGACTAACAGCAGATTTCTCAGAAGAAACCCTACAAGCTAGAAAGGATTGGGGCCCTATCTTCAGTATCCTCAAACGAAACCGTTTTCAGCTAAGAATTTTGTATGCAGCAAAACTAGGCGTCATAAATGATAGAAAGATACAGTTTTTCAGAAAATGCAGAGACAATTTGCCACTATCAAGCCACCACTAGAAGAACTGCTAAAAGGAGCTCTAAATCTTGAAACAAATCCTAGAAACATATCAAAACAAAACCTCTGTAAAGCATAAATCACACAGGATGTATAAAACAAAAATACAAGTTAAAAAGCAAAAACAAAAAAACCAAAGTACACAGGCAACAAATAGAACAATGACTGCAATGGTACTTCACATCTCAATAATAACATTGAATGTAAATGGCCTAAGTGCTCCACTTAAAATATGCAGAACTGCAAAATAAATAAGAACTCACCAATGAACTATCTGCTGTCTTCAGGAGACTTACCTAACACATAAGGACTCACATAAACTTAAAGTAAAGGTGTTGAAAAAGGCATTTCATGCAACTGGATACCAAAAACAAGCAGCAGTAGCTATTCTTAGACAAAACAAACTTTAAAGCAACAGCAGTTAAAAGAGACACAGAGGCCGGGCGCGGTGGCTCAAGCCTGTAATCCCAGCACTTTGGGAGGCCGAGATGGGCAGATCACGAGGTCAGGAGATAGAGACCATCCTGACTATCATGGTGAAACCCCGTCTCTACTAAAAATACAAAAACTAGCCGGGCGAGGTGGCGGGCGCCTGTAGTCCCAGCTACTCGGGAGGCTGAGGCAGGAGAATGGCGTAAACCCAGGAGGCGGAGCTTGCAGCAGTGAGCTGAGATCCGCTGTCTAAACCTACATAAAGTCCAATCAGCAACAAGACACAGAGGGACCATTATATAATGATAAAAGGCCTTGTCCAACAGGAAAATATCACAATCCTAAACATATATGCACCTAACACTGGAGCTCCCAAATTTATGTAACAATTACTAACAGACATAAGAAATGAGATAGACAGCAACGCAATAATAGTGGGGGACTTCAATATTTCACTGACAGCACTAGACAGCTCATCAAGACAGAAAGTCAGAGAAACAATGGATTTAAATTGTACCTTGGAACAAATGGACTTAACAGATATATACAGAACATTTCATCCGACAACCACGGAATACACATTCTATACAACAGCACGTGGAAGTTTCTCCAAGATAGACCATATGATAGGCCACAAAATGAGTCTCAATAAATTTAAGAAAATTAAAGTATATCAAGCACTCTCTCAGACCACAGTGGAATCAAACTGGAAATCAATTCCAAAAGGAACCTTTAAAACCATGCAAATACATGGAAATTAAATAACCTGCTCCTGAATGATCATTGGGTCAAAAATGAAATCACGATGGAAATTTAAAAATCATTCAAACTCAATGACAGTAATGGCACAACCAATCTAACCTCTGGGACACAGCAAAGGGGATACTAATAGGAAAGTTCATAGCCCTAAACACCTATCAAAAAGAGGGAAAGGGCACAAACTGACATTCTAAAGTCACACCTCAAGGAACTAGAGAAACAAGAACAAACCAAACCCAAACCCAACAACCAAGATCAAAGCAGAACTAAATGAAATTGAAACAACAACAAAAAAATACAAAAGACAAGTGAAACAAAAGCTGGTTCTTTGAAAAGATAAATAAAATTGATAGACCACTAGCAAGATTAACCAAGAAAAGAAGAGAGAAAATCTAAATAACCTCGTTAAGAAACAAACAGGAGCTATTACACAACAGAAATACAAATGATGTGACACCACAGAAATGCAAAGGATTATTCAAGGCTACTGTGAACACCTTTACACACATAAACTAGAAAACCTAGAAGACATGGATAAATTCCTGGAAAAATACAATCCTCCTAGCTTAAATCAGGAAGAATTAGATACCCTGAACAGACTAATAACAAGCAGTGTGATTGAAATCTTAATTTAAAAATTACCAGCAAAAGAAGTCCAGGACCAGATGGATTCACAGCAGAATTTGACACTATTCCACAAGACAGAGAAAGAAGAAAGCCTCTCTAATTCATTCTGTGAAGCCAGCCTCACCCTAATACCAAAACCAGGAAAGGACATAACTAAAAAAGAAAACTACAGACTGATATCCTTGCTGAACATAGATGCTAAAATCCTTAACAAAATACTGGCTAACAGAATCCAGCAACATATCAAAAATATAATCCACCATGATCAAGTGGGTTTCGTACCAGGGATGAAGGGATGATTTAACATATGCAAGTCAATAAATGCAGCATACCACATAAACAGAATTTAGAACAAAAATAACGTGATCATCTCAATAGATGCATAAAAAGCATTCAACAAAATCCAGCATCGCTTTATGACTAAAACTCTCAGCAAAATCGGCATACAAGGGACATACTTCAATGTAATGAAAGCCATCTGTGACAAACCCACAGCCAACATAATACTGAATGGGAAAAGTTGAAAGCATTCCCTCTGAGAACTGGAACAAGACAAGGATGCCCACTCTCACCACTCCTCTTCAACACAGTACTGGAAGTCCTAGCCAGAGCAATAAGAAAAGAGAAATAAAGGGCATCCAAATTGGTGAAGAGGAAGTCAAACTGTCTCTGTTTGCTGACAGTATGATTGATTGTTTACCTTGAAAACCCTAAAGACTCCTCCAGAAAGCTCCTAGAACTGGTGGAAGAATTCAGCGAAGTTTCTGGATACACAATTAATGTACACAAATTGGTAACTCTTCTATACACCAGGAAAGACGAAGCAGAGAATCAAATCAATAACGCAACCTTTTTTATAACAGCTGCAAAAATAAAATAAAATACTTGGGAATATACCTAACCAAGGAGACGAAAGACCTCTATAAGGAAAACTACAGAACACTGGTGAAAGAAATCATACATGACACAAACAAGTGGAAACACATCCCATGCTCATGGATGTGTAAAATCAATATTGTGAAAATGATCATAGTGCCAAAAGCAATCTACATAAATGCAATCCCCATCAAAATACTACCATCATTCTTCACAGAAATAGAAACAACAATTATAAAATTTATATGGAACCAAAAAAGAGCCTGCATAGCCAAAGCAAGACTAAGCAAAAAGAACAAATCTAGAGCATCATGCTACCTGATTTCAAACTATACTATAAGGCCATAGTCACCAAAACAGCTTGGTACTGGTATAAAAATGGGCACATAGAGTAATGGAAAACAATAGACAACCCAGAAATACACCCAAATACTTAACAGCCAACTGATCTTCAACAAAGCAAACAAAAGCATAAAGTGGGGAAAAGACACCCTTTTGAACAAACGATGCTGGGATAACTGGCTAGCCACATGTAGGAGAATGAAATGGGATCCTCGTCTCTCATCTTATACAAAAATCAACTCAAGAGGGATTAATGACTTATATCTAAGACCTGAAACTATAAAAGTTCTGGAAGATAACATTGGAAAACCACTTGTAGACATTGACTTAGGCAAGGATTTCATGAGCAAGGACCCAAAAGCAAATGCAATAAAAACAAAGATAAATACCTGGGACTTAATTAAACTAAAGAGTTTTTGCATGGCAAAAGGAACAGCCAGCAGAGTAAACAGACAACCCACAGAGAGGGAGAAAATCTTCACAATCTATACATTTGACAAAGGACTAATATCCAGAATCTGCAACAAACTCAAACAAATCAGTAAGAAAAAAAAAAAAATCCCATCAAAAAGTGGGCTAAGGATATGAATAGACAGTTCTCAAAAGAAGATGTACAAATGGCCAACAAACATGGGAAAAAATGCTCAACATCTCTAATGATCAGGGAAATGCAAATCAAAACCACAATGTGATACCAGCTTACTTCTGCAAGAATGGCCATAATAAAAAAAATCAACAAACAGTAGATGTTGGCCTGGATGTAGTCAACAGGGAACACTTCTACACTGCTGGTGGGAATGTAAACTAGTGCAGCTACTATGAAAAACAGTGTGGGGATTCCTTAAAGAACTAAAAATAGAACTACCATTTGATCCAGCAATCCCACTACTTGGTATCTACCCAGAGGAAAAGAAATCATTATACGAAAAAGATACTTGCACATGCGTGTTTGCACAATTCACAATTGCAGAATCATGGAACCAACCCAAATGCCATCAATCAATGAGTGGATAAAGAAACTGTAGTGTATTTATACAATGGAATACTAGTCAGCCATAAAAAGAAATGAATTAACGTCATTTGCAGTGACCTGGATGATACTGGAGACTATTTTTCTAAGTGAAGTAACTCAGGAATGGAAAACCAAACATCGTATATTCTCACTGATATGTGGGAGCTAAGCTATGAGGACACAAAGGCGTAAGAATGATACAATGGACTTTGGGGATTTGGGGGGAAGGATGGGAGGGGGGCAAAGGATAAAAGACTACAAACAGGGTTCTGTGTATACTGCTCAGGTGATGGGTGCACCAAAATCTCACAGATTGCCACTAAAGAACTTACTCGTGTAACCAAACACCACCTGTACCCCAATAACTTATGGAAAATTTTTTTTTAAAGTTTAAAGAAAATGTGCATATACACCATGGAATACTATGCAGCCATAAAAAGGAATGAGATCATGTCCTTTGCAGGGACATAGTTGGAACTGAAAGTCATTATCCTCAGCAAACTAACACAGGAACAGAAAACCAAACACTGCATGTTCTCACTTATAAGTGAGAGCTGAACAATGAGAACACATGGACATAGGGAGGGGAACAACACACCCTGGGGCCTGTTGGGGGGATGGGGGGATGGTGAGCATCAGGATAAATAATGCATGCAGGGCTTAATACCTAGGTGATGGGTTGATAGGTGCAACAATCCACCATGGCACACCTTTACCTATGTAACAAACCTGCACATCCTGCAC
>NW_012116199.1:505259-518022 GCF_000951035.1 Colobus angolensis palliatus
AGAGCTACTCCATCTCAAAAAAAAAAAAAAAACACAAACTATATTTGCATTTGATATGATTGTGTATCTGGAATACTAAAAAAAAATTATAGAAAATTGCTATAAATTGTAAGAATTTAGTAAAATAGCAAGATATAAATTTAGCACAGAGAAATCAATAGCTTTGATTCAAGCAGGAGAAATGGAAAGAGTAACTGTGTAATATGCTGTCATTCCTGATTTTATTAAGAACTAGGATTTGGCGAGGGAAGGAGATTCATCTGTCAAAGAGATTAGGTTAAGTAAAAACTCTGAAGTCTTCTATTTGAATTGGAAATATTAGAATGAACTCAAAATTTAGTCTTTATTAAAACAAACATATTTCTTAGCTCTCCAAGAAGTCCTGTAAACAATGACTAAACCACTAGTTATGGGTACGCCAAGCACCCAGATTGTGGTCTTGAAAAACCATTCTCAATAAAGAAGACTCATAGTTCTTTGGAGAAATGTCAAATTCTAGATCCGGAACAGTAAATGTAGAAAAGGGACCTGAAACATTTTGTCACCAAAGATACATAGAAAAGACTCTGTCAGCTATGCTAGTGTCAAGGGAACTTGATTCAGAACTTAAGCATCAATAAAGACAATAACTGCTCTATATTGGACAGATCAAAATGCATAAAATGTGTTTAAATCGAGGAAAGCAAAATATTTTAAAAAAAGAAGTAACAAATTGATCCCATTGAAGGAAGCTAGTGAACCAACTTGTCCAAGTAAAATGATGAATTAAAAGGTCATAAATAAAGCATCCATCTTGCCTTTTCTATTAGATGTCTACCACTGGGTGACCAAATAGTAGATTAGTAGAAGTTTCCCTTTAAGAATTCCAGCTAATAAAGAATGAATGAAAGAATTGTACTGCCAATATATGCAACCCCTCTTGAATTGCTGGGTCTAGGCAATGATCATCAGTGGCTGCTACCATCACAGGCAGAGACAGATACTCAGTGCCTACTGATGGAAGAAGACAGCACCAAAATGTGCCCCAAATTGAACCTGAATCTGATTGAGTCTTATATCCCAGTGCTGATTTACATGAAATAGAGAGGACAGAGGAGCACGTGACATGGCACCAGAGGAGCAATCAGTAAAAGCCATATGATAGCAAACTCTAGAGAAAAATATATACATCAGATTTTTCAACAAACAGAGGAAAAAAGACAGAGGCAAAATCTGTAGATTAAAAAAGACGTATCAACCAATTACAATAAGAGATCTTACTTGAAATCTGATTCAAATAAGATGAACAACAAACTGAAAAACTACATATGTGAACTTATAACGTTTGATATCATTGGAAATTTGCACACTGGAAATTTGCACAATGGATATTTTTCATTCTTATATGAAGAATTATTGTTAATTTTTAGGTGGGATTATGGTACTGTGGTTATGTTTTAAAGGGTCTTTTAGAGAGAGAGAGATGGAAGTAGTTGTGGATGAAATAATGTGTTATCTGGAATTTGCTTCAAAATGATGTGAGCAGGGGAAGGGTTGGAGATAGAGAAGGAGCATGGTTGGCTAAGAGTTGGTAATTGTCATGCCTGAGGGATGGGCGCATTGGCTTTAATACACTTTTCTGTCTACTTTTATGCATATTTAAATATTTATTGGAAAAATGTTTTTTAAATATATACCATCACTTAATTCTGTGTTCTCCTTGTTAGCCTAAAAATCTAAGCCCAAGAGTAGACAGCCTGGGATGTTGAGGTGCCATTCACAATTTCTAGTGCCCCACTTTCTCCTGTCATTTAAACTACTGTTTAACTCGTATTAAGAACCATGGAAGAATTTGATATGTCATTGATGAGTGTATTATTTCAATGCACGTAGGACAAAACTCCAGCAGATCCTACACTTACTGCTAATCCCAAAGGTATGCATTTTAGTAGAGACTTTTCTTCCATCTTTCCATGCTAGGAGAAAATTTTGAAAAAGTACAATTGAGTGAGTGTCAACTAAGGAAATGTTTTGCTTCCAGTCATGCATCTATGCACATATTTTATTTTAAAGGCACCAGATGCTCTGAGAGCCGGCACAAGGCCCAGTCATGGCCCCTGAACAGAAGGCATGTCTCCCTCCCATTGAGCCCATTGGGTGTCCAGCCCAGGGCACCTGCTGGACAAGTGAAATGGGCTCAGTGCCCACACGTGTGCCTTCTGCGAGCCCCAGGTGCAAGTGGTGGGCCCCAGCACTGCCCGCTGTTGCTGGCTGGAACCTTCCTCGGTTCCCACTAGACAATGCGTTTGAGAGTATCAGCTTCACCAAGGGGAAAACTAAAGAGTGGAATGATCCTGCAGCACTGCGAAGAACTTCAGTGTGCCCCGCAGACTTTCCCACAGCCTCTTCTGTTTGGTTTTCACACAGCCCGATCTGTCGCTGTCTGGCCAAACCTGTCTTCTTATTCCTCAGTAAGAAGCACCTCCCGTCTCCTCACCCAGGGCTTTTTACGTTGAATTTCCTGGAGAAATTGCTTCATCACAGTCCAAATTGCTCTTAGACTCATCTTTATCTGTAGCTTGCATTGTGGAGGTTATGTAAGTAATATACGTGGCCAAGCTTTGGAAATGATCATGTGCTCTATGCATTGGAATGTTTGGCAGAGCCAAACTTCCCAGAACTCATGCCCCCGCACTGAAAGACACGGGGCTTTCTTACCTTTCATCTGAACCATGAAAATGCTCTGGAAGATGTGTTTCCCTAATGTGGCATCCACTGAAGCCTTTGTCCCCTAGTGCACCACACTTACCCAAGGTCACAGTGGCATCTGGCAAAGGACGAGCCACACATGCAGGCTCCTAGAGTGTTGACATCTGAGTTGAGACGGCCGATTCATTTCACCAGGGAAGCCCAGGCATCTGATCTCCTCACCAGGGTGGGCTTCCTCGCCAGGCCAGACAGGATGAACGCATGCCTGACCTTTTTTCATGTTTAACCATTCACCCGCTTAACAGGGATGTATAAATGTATGGGTAGTCAAGGGCGGATTCTCAGTACCAGAACAGTACATTTGCCTATTGTTTTAATCTATGTCAATGGTAATAATAGTAATAGTGTGTGTTCTTTCAGTATCATCTCATCTCACTGTATCCTTACTGCAATTCTAAAGAGGCAGAGTTGTTCTCACCCTCATTGCTCAGATGTGACAACCAAGGCTTCAAGAAGTAAAGTGGCCTTTCCAGGGTTGCAGGGGCTTTGCACCCAGCCAGGCCATCAGCTCCCAAGCCTGCGCTCGACCCCAGATCTGTTTATCCACCCCTCTGTTCCCTTATCCCTGTGTTCAGCATGCTGTATCATCAAACAGACCTGATGAAAGCAAGCTTCCGCTCTCCACTCACTTGCGTGCCCCTGCCCGTGGCCCTCGCTGGCCCTCTCTGAAGTCAGTCTCTCTGGCTGTGATGGGTGTTCACTCGGCTGCCTCCGAACCACCTGCCTCCCAGGCAGCAGCTCTGAGCTCATGCCAGGGCCCGGCAACCCTGTGGGGCCAGGGGCAGAGGAAGAATAGTCATGCTGGCCTTGCCTTCATTTGAAAGGCTGATATTTTGTTCATCAAGGATATTTTTGCACTAATTTTTATTTTTGCAAATATAGCACTAAAATGTTGTTTATGTTGATTCCTGTTTTTGCATCCCCTTAGATTCTGCAGCAGTGGCAGGTGCCACCTCGCGTCACCTTAGTTTTAGCCCTGGTGTGTGCCAGGCACTGTGACCAGGAGGATAGAAAGGAGGATGAAGTAGATCCCAGCTCTCAGGCAGCTGGCCCTCTGTTGAGAGAGATTTTAAAGGCATTCACTACCCTGTTCGCTGCCCTGGGAGTGAAGAGTAACCTCCAGGCATTCGTTCACCCATAGTCTTCCTGTACCTGTCCCCGGGGTTCAGACCGCAAGCCTCTGCCACCATCTCCCAGTGTTCATTCTCCATCTACCCATTTTATTGCCTTCCAGTGTCCGGTTATGACATCTACAGACAAATATAATACAGCAATGTTTTATTTCAGCTTCATTAAAACAGAAATTTGTTTGTTTGTTTGTTTATTTATTGGAGATGGAATTTCACTCTTGTTGCCCATGCTGGAGTGCAATGGCACGATCTCAGCTCACTGTAACCTCTTTCTCTCGGGTTCAAGCGATTCTCCTACCTCAGACTCCCAAGTAGCTGAGATTACAGGCACCTGCCACCACACCTGGCTTTTTTTTTTTTTTTTTAATTATTATTATTTGTAGAGACAGGGTTTCACCATGTTGGCCAGGCTGCCCTCAAACTCCAGACCTCAGGTGATCCACCAGCCGCAGCCTCCCAAAGTGCTGGGATTACAGGTGTAAGCCACCATACCTGGCCAAAACAGAAGTTAATGAAAAATGGATCCTGAGGCAGTTTGGGTCTTTATCCTGCTACACCTCTGTCTTGCAATTTTGCTCTCTCTGGTTGGACCAGTTCCTCCACTAAGTGTCTTCCAAATCCAGCAGTTGGTCTTTGAGACCTCTGTGTGTGTGTGTGTCTCTTTCTGCTTACTGGGGAGCTCCTAGGGAGGCTCAGGGGGCTCATAGTTCCCACACAGTCCCTGCAGTCATGGCCGGAACAGATTAGCAGCTCCATGAAGGTTGCTTAAGTGAGAAATGAACACTGCAACCTCGGATACAGGAAGGAAGACGGAATTGAAGGCAGGAGCCCCCACCAGTTTAACCCTCTGGGATTCCAAGCCAAGACACTAGAGGTAGGCCCCTTATTCCTGCCTTCAGCAAGCTGGTGGCAGCAGTTTTCTTGCTCAGTGGAGACTTGGGAAGGCAAGGGTGGTCTCAGGGTCCCTGCTGAGAGTTCATTCAGTAGCTCATAATTAATGTTTGTTGAGCATGTACTATGGGCCAGTACATTTTGTGCATGAATTCCTTAAAATTTCATAATAACTGTGAGATACTATTATTATTCTAATTGTATTGATGAGGAAACTGAGGCACGGAGAGGTGATACAACATGCCTAAGGTCACACAAAGTGGTGGAACCATTTTGGCCCCAGGGACTGATGGCAGGGCCAACCCTCTTCCCCACATGGCACTGCCCCTCCTAAGGCAAAGTCACCAGGCATTGACGGGACACATTACTTTCCCCAGGGTGGCTGATGAGACCTTCAGAGACATTCTAAGGGCTAGGGTGCATGGAGGAGAGCAGGAATGCAGGGCCAGGGCACGGCCACCCACAGCCTCAGGCTGTTCGAAGCGGCTGAGTGAGTGCTTTAGACCACACAGGGTAGGTTGAGAGGCACCATGCATGCTTGGGAGGATGGCCCAGGTAACTGGGGGCCAGTGTCCCCACCAGCCCAGCCCCTCCCGTATCATCATGGGACATGAATGTGAGGATGTGGTGATGGTGGCAGTGTGAGGTTTAACAAATACATCTGGAAGGCCAGGTGCGGTGGTTCCCACCTGTAATCCCAGCACCCTGGGAGGCCAAGGTGGGCAGATCACGAGGTCAGGAGATCAAGACCATTCTGGCTAACATGGTGAAACCCTGTCTCTACGAAAGATACAAAAAAAAAAAAATTAGCCGGGCGTGATGGTGCATGCCTGTAGTCCCAGCTACTCAGGAGGCTGAGACTGGAGAATGGCATGAACCTGGAAGGCAGAGCTTGCAGTGAGCCGAGATTGTGCCACTGCACTCCAGCCTGGGCAAAAGAGTGAGACTCTATCTCAAAAAAAAAGAAGAAGAAATAAATCTGGAAGCAAGATAAACACGGTAGCTTCTTACCACACAAAACATTCATTTTAAGTCCACACTTTAATCTATGTTTGCATTAAGGACATGATACAGAGGAGGAGATATGGACATAATTTTAACTGCCATGCTGGTGAAAGCTCATGAAGTTCACAGTACAGCAACCTGGCATAAGTATAAATGGGCTGAGATTACACCATTCACTGCCGCCGAAAGGTGGGGCCACCCAAATGTCCGTAGATGAATCAACTGATATGTAAAATGTGATCTATACATACAGTGGAATATAAGTCTACCTTAAAAAGGAAGAAGATTCTGACACATGCTGACAGCATGCAGCAACCTTGAGGGCAGTATGCTAAGAAGAATAAACGAGCCACAAAGGACAAATCCTATATGATCCCATTCACATAAGGTACCCAGAGTAGTCAGATTCACAGAGACAGAAAGTAGAATGGTGGTGGCCGGGGCCTGCGGGGAGAGAGGAATGCAGAGTTAGTATTTTATGTGTACAGAGTTTCAGTTTGGGAAGATGAGAAAGTTCTGGAGTTGGATGGAGGTGATGGTTGCTCAACAGTGTAAAGGTACTTAATGCCACTGAATCTTACACTTAAAAATGGTTAAAATGGTAATTCATATTATGTATATTTCACCACATAACTGAGATTGAATGTACTGGTGTGGTATGTGCTAATAAAGTTTAAAACAGCTCTGTAGGCTGGACGCGGTGGCTCACGTCTGTAATCCCAGCACTTTGGGAGGCCGAGGCGGGTGGATCACAAGGTCAGGGGATCGAGACCAACCTGGCTAACATGGTGAAACCCCGTCTCTACTAAAGATACTAAAAACTAGCCGGGCGTGGTGACAGGCACCTGTAGTCCCAGCTACTCGGGAGGCTGAGGCAGGAGAATGGCATGAACCCGGGAGGCGGAGCTTGCAGTGAGCCGAGATCGCACCACTGCACTCCAGCCCCTGCAACAGACCAAGACTCCGTCTCACAAAAGAAAAGGAAAAAGAAAAAGAAAAAAAAGCCCTGTGCTGTGCAAGTGATCCTCACTGAAACAGAAGTGCTTGCTAAAACGAGGGAAGCTGAGACAGCCCCCGGCCAGGCCCAGGCATGGGAGACGGTGGTCAGCTGGCGAGCGGGGACCTGTAGGGCCCAGGAAGACAGAGTACATGCCTCAGGCAATTGGCCAAGGCCAAGATCCAGCCTCCTGTGACAAAAAGCCAAGGCTTCGGCCTCAGTCTGAGGGTAAAGAGATCACATGCTCTTGTTCTCTGATCTGTCCCCCAGGTGGCAGTGACAAAAGAAGAGACTCTCCCGGCCGAAGCCCCGGTGCATGGAGAGAAGGAAGAAATCGATTTCCTAATTGGTACCATATACATCAGGTCAAATAAATTTCTTATTTTCTAGCTGCATCAACTAAAAGTTATACCCAATAGGAGCTGTGTGCAAGATGGGGTGGTCACAATCAGTGTCCCTGAGGGTACGGACCTCCCTGCCTGAGACCCTCAGTCCTCAGGGTCTTGCACGTTAAGTGAGCTCATTTCCTGCATTCCTACAGAAAAACAGGAGTGCTCAGAGAGGTGAAGCCCATGTCACAGCTGGACAAGGGCAGGGCCAGGGTCACATCAGGCTATGTGCCTGGCTCTAAGGCATGGGCCACTGACACAGGACCTACCCCACCAAGCAGCACCCATCCCAGTGGGTTACTATGAAAGAAAGAACAGAGGACAGTCATCAATAGCATGGGATTCAAACTCACCCCCACAATCTGTAAAATTAATTACATGCTTACTAGCATGAAATTCTCCATTGCCCGTAATGGAGTCCGCAAACTTTTTCCGTCAAGTTCCAGGAAGTAAATCTTTTCAGTTTTGTGGGCCTTAGGGTCTCTGTTGTAACTCCTCAACTCAGCTGGGTGCAAAAGCAGCCACAGGCAATATGCAAATGAGTGGGTATGGCTGTATTCCCATAAAACTTCATTTACAAAAATGGGTGGCATACCACAGGTGGCCCATGGCCCATAACTTGCGGACCTTTTATCTACACAAACACAGGGATGCATCTGCACTCCATCAGCAAAGACTGAGCACCCACTGGGGACCCCAGCACCTCTGACTAGTGTAAGTCTCTCTCACTTGCAATGTGACAGTTGCTTTTCCCCAGCAATTGGCTGCTACAGTCAGCCTGGGTCAAGCTGCTGCACATCCATTTTGTTTCTCTGGCTGGGATCATACTGCCTGGGAAATCTGACATTCTTCAGAATGTTGTTGGATTGATGGCAGCTCTTAGAGAGATGGCAGATAGTTTAGTAGCCATCTTCAGCAAGTGTAGTATTTCAATCAACTGTGGATTAACCTGGAGTCTTTCCTAATGGCCAAGTCAGGGGTGAGGGCTGAGGGGGCAGGATGGCACACTGGTAAAGGCATAATTGGAATAGAGTGGGTAACATTCATCACATTGTGAAAAGTATTACAAGTCTATACAGTTCGGAAGAGGATTAGAAATCTAGCAACTCCAACTGAATTTTTCTAGGTATACTTAGGTGTTTGAAATTTTAAAATAATCTAGTCTTTTTTCCCCATCAGTTATTGGAATTAATAAAATGTAAGGTCAGGAGCACTGGAAATAGTGATGACCCCTTGCCTTAGTCTATCTAGGCTGCTGTGTCAAAATACAATAGCTTGGGAGGCTTATGAACAATAGAAACGTATTCCACACAATGCTAAAGGCTGGGGAGTCTAAGATCGGGGAACCAGCAGATTTGGTGTCTAGTGAGGGCCCATTTCCTGCTTCATAGGTGGCACTGTCTCCATCACCTTGGAGATGAGATATCAACATATGAATTTTAGGAGGAAACACAAACATTCGGCTCATAATACCCCTTCTCTCACATGGCATGTACAGAGGGATGACATTTTAGTTCAAATTCTATAATATAATGTCTTGCATGAAGAATCAGGCAGTTGGACCAAACCAGTTCAGAAAAATATGACAGCAGGTGGAAATGGCTCCTGTTCTCTCCCTCAGGTCTCTGCATGTAGTTGTCACTTGCAGCTCCATTTCCGTCACGTGGTAAAATGCCTTTTCTCTTCTTTCCTGCAGATGGATGGTTTCTAGTGTGCTTCCAAACCCCACCTCGGCTGAGTGTTGGGCAGCACTTCTACATGATCCTATGACTCTTGATATGGACGCAGTCCTGTCAGACTTTGTTCGGTCCACAGGGGCAGAACCTGGTCTGGCCAGAGACCTGCTGGAAGGTAAGCCCACCTCCTTGTCCCCCCACACCACCATTCGGGGTATAACCACCTTCCAAATAAGAAAATTTCCAATACCTGATAACAGTGGTACTTGGACAGTATTTGGACTCTCAAAAGTGAAAGTGTTGGTGATAAAATTATTTTTGTTATTTTTATTTGGATTATGAAATGGATCACCCAACTCTTGACAGTAAAGTTGCCGTGAAGCACTAATTGGGCTTTGCTTTGTGTCACATCTTACTGGTGTTGAGTCAAAATTTATCAATGATTATTATATTTAAGAAAATTTATTCAATGGAGCAGAAATACAAAACATTCAAGAAAATACTTTTATGGGAGGCCTTAGTTTCATATCTCTGTGTTAGCTGAGACAAAAATACTCTAGGCCAGGGTTTTTGGTGGAAAAAGCACCTACTAGCCAGTAAAGTCACTGGGAGTAATTCACAAACAAGAAGACAGCCTTCATCCTCCAGCTTTTCACATAGATATCATTTGCTGTGTGAGAAATGTGCACCCTCCATATGTGTGATGTTTTCTAACCATAGTGAACTAAAATGAAAGCTTAGTTTCTGTGTCACTAAAATGGATTTACCTTTTTTTTTTTTTTTTTTTTTGATAGTGGCAGTGGTATGTGAAGGTAGGAAGGACCAGTCACAACTTTTCAGGACAGTCAGCTGTGTGAGAAGACAGAACTTCGTAATGTTTACTCTTTACTTCAAATGTATAAACTGCAATCTGTGGAGTTAGTAAATACTTGGTCAAGAATTGTAAGTCACAATGATTCTTTAAGTCACTTAGGGAAAATAAGAGTTACTGTACATTTGCAGAAGTGGAGAGAATTATTCCATCCTATTGAAAATTAAGAACCACCTACTGGAGGATTATCAGAAAATGGCAATGGCAAAAACATAGTTTTTAAATTTTCCCCAACCTCTTAGAATTTCAAACCAACTCCAAGTTTAGAATAAAATATGCGTAGAGTTTTTGCAATCTATGGAAATCACAATATGATTCTCCCTTCCTGCTATTTATATGATATAATGTCTCCCTGTCAGTTTCCATTATTTTTGTTAAGTGGGCAGCAGAGTGGAGAAGCAGGCTTGGAATAAGGTCGGCAGTGAAATCTGAGTTCGAGTTTAGATTCAGCCACTTATCAACTATGAGATATAGGACAAATTCTTTTACTTCCTTTACCCTCAGATTTTTTCTACGTTGAACTTAACCCACCTTACGAGGTGACTGTGAATATTAGAAGTTGTGATATAAAATGTGTGGTAAAGAAGCAGCATGTAACAGATGCTCAAAAAAGTATTTTCATAAGAACATGCTTGTGGTGGCCATTATTGTAATTAGTACTAAAATCAGTATTAATGTCTAGACAGTCTTAAATAGGAAGCAAGAGATGTCATCTCTTTTCTTTATTTTTTTTACTTATGTTCTTCACGTTAAGATACAGAAACATTAAGTTTTTTGTGTCTAGTTCCATGAACTTTAACACATGTATGGATTTGTGTTATTATTACCACTTTCAGGACACAGAAGCACTTCATCGCCTCCAGATTCTCTGTCCTGATATCTTTTATAATCAGATCCTCCCCTACCCCAATCATTGGCAACCTGTGCTCTCTTTTCTATCACTCGTTTTGTCTCTTTGCAAGAATGTCAGATAAATGTCCTACAGAGCGTAATCTTTGAAACTGGCTCCTTTTCATGCAGTGGGATTATTCTGAGACTCATCAAGTCATGTAGCCGGTCAAGGAATCAGTAGCTGGTTCCTTTTTGTTGCTGAGTAATATTCCATTCTGTAGGTACACCACAATATATTTATCCACTCATCTGTCCAGGGGCATTTCAGTTGTTATCCATTTTTGGCAGTTATGACTAGAGCTTCTAGAAACATTTAAGAACAGGATTTTGTGAATATGGTTTTAATTTTTCTTTCTTTCTTTTTTTTTTTTTTTTTTTTGTGACATGCAGTCTCGCTCTGTAGCCCAGGCTGGAGTGCAATGGCGCCGTCTCAGCTCATTGCAACCTCCGCCTCCCAGGTCCCAATTCAAGCAATTCTCCTGCCTCAGCCTCCTGAGTAGCTGGGATTATAGCCGTGGACCACCATGCCCAGCTAATGTTTGTATTTTTAGTAGAGCCGGGGTTTCACCATATTGGCCAGGCTGGTCTTGAATTCCTAACCTCGTGATCCGCCTGTCTCAGCCTCCCAAAGTGCTGGGATTGTAGGTGTGAACCACCGTGGCCAGCCTAGTTTTAATTTTTCTAGGCTAAATACATATTAACCTTGTAAGAAACTGCCAACCTGTTTTCCAGAGTGCTATACCATTTTTCATTCCCACCAGCAATGTCTGAGAGCTCCAGCTGCCCCACATCCTTGTCAACACTTGGTATTTCTTCCTTTTTTGTTTTTTCGTTTTAACCATTTGATAGCTGTGTAATGGTATTTCTTCATGGTTTTAAATTTCATTTTCCTAATAACTAATGGCATTGAAAATTTTCATACTATTTATCATCCATCTTTTTATTCTCTTTCATGAAATGTCCGTTCAGGCTTTTTGCCTATGTCTAAATTGAGTTGTTTACTTGAGTTTTAAGAGTTCTTTACATATTCTGAGTATAAATCCTTTGTTCAGATATGTGATTTGCAAATATCTTCTCCCAGTCTGTGCTTAACTTTTAAGTCTCTTTAACAGGGCCTTTTACAGAGCACAGTTTTAAATTCTGAT
The DNA here is from genome assembly GCF_000951035.1 of Colobus angolensis palliatus. NCBI lineage: Eukaryota > Metazoa > Chordata > Mammalia > Primates > Cercopithecidae > Colobus > Colobus angolensis. The sequence goes on from NW_012116199.1 coordinate 517,003, forward strand.
GCAGTCCAACTGACGTTTTTCTGGTATAGATCTTGCATTGCGTGACATATCTGAGAAATTTTACATAACTCCAGATCATGAAGATTTTCTCATAGTTGGTCTTTTAAAAGTTTTATACTTTCATGTTTTACATTTAGATCTACGATCCATTTGAGTTGCTTTTTGTATAATATGTGAGATTTAGGTCCAGATTCAGTTTTACGCATACGAATATCCAATTGTTTCAACATCATTTATCAAAAATATCCTCCTTCTTTCATTGAAGTTGAATTGCCTTTACAGATTTCATAAAAAGCCAGCTGAGGGTATTTGTAAGAAATATATTTCTGGACAGTGGTTCTGTTCCATTAATCATTATGTCTGTTCTTTTATCAACACTGTGCCATATTGATTTCTATAGCTCTGTAATGAGTCTTAAAATCAGATAGTGTGATTTTTCTAAATTTATTCTTCTTTTTCAAAAGTGTTTCAGCTATTTTTTTTTTTTTTTGCCTTTCCATGTGAACTTTAGGATCCACTTACCTCCATCTACTCTATCTATAGACTGTTTTGCTGAGATTTTGACTACAATTTTAGTAAGTCTACAACTCAATCCTGTGTTGTGTCTTTCAGTCCATGAAGGAATGCCGTAATTTCCATGTACTTGGACCTCCGTTAAGTTCTTTCATCCACATTTTCTGGCTTTTGGCATATAGATCCTGTACATGTTTTGTTATATGTATATCGGGGAGTGGGGTTGTAAGCTATTGTGTATGGTATTTTTTATTTCAGTTTCTACTTGTTCATTGGTAATATACAAAAATACAATTGATTTTTGTGTGCTGACCTTGTATCCTGCAATCTTGCTAAAGCTAAACTCAGTTTGTTATAGGAAGGCTGTGTGTGTGTGTGTGTGTGTGTGTGTGTGTGTGTGTGTGTGTGTGTGTGTGTGTTCTCCTTGTACTTCTATCAATATGTAATTGATACATTTCCAAACTATATTGTTATGCTCATGTAGTTTTATGACCGTTACATGTTTCT
>NW_012116199.1:518072-549404 GCF_000951035.1 Colobus angolensis palliatus
TGTGTGTGTGTGTGTGTGTGTGTGTGTGTGTGTGTGTGTGTGTGTGTGTGTTCTCCTTGGGATTTTCTACATAGGTGATCATATTGTCTCTGAGTAAAGACAGTTTTATTTCTTCCTTTCCAGTCTCTAGGCCTTTCTGGTTTTCTTGTCTTGTTTCACTGACAAGGACTATTCAAAAGGTTAAATAGCGGTGTTAAAAAAGAAGATCCTTGTGTTGTTCTTAATCTCTGAGAAAAAGCAGTATTTCACCATGAAGTAGAATGTTGGCTATAGCTTTTAGTAGATGGTCTTTATCAGGTGAAGAAAATTTCTTTCTATTCCAAGTTTGCTGAGGGTTTTCTAATAAATAGATACTGAATTTTTAAAATGAAGATCAAATGGGTTTTTTGCTTTAAACTGTTGCTATACTAGATTAAACTGATTGTCTTCCAGTGGTAAACCAGACTTTCAGCTATTTCTTTCCATGTTTCTATGTTCTGCCGTTTTTTTCTTTGCTTCTGGGACTCAGATGATAGGACGCTCAGACCTTTTGTTGTTACCTAACGTCTCTATGGTTCTGTTCAAGTTTTTCAAATTTTGTCTGTTCAGATTCAATCATTTCTATTAATTTTATTTATAAATTTACTAACTACTTCCTCCATCATCTTCTGTTAGTGAGCCCATCCGGTGGGTTTTCTATTTTAGTAGTTGAATTTTTTCATTCTAAGATTTCCACTGAGTTCTTCTTCATATCTTCTATTTGCAAAACTTTCTGTATTTTTTAAGAGTACCCTTCTTTACTTGTACAATATTTTTAACAACTGCTTGAAAATCTTTGTCAAATAATTCCAGTATCTGTTTCATCTCAGAGTAGCTGTTGGCTTTCTGTATGCTGAGTATGCTTTCAGTATGCTGAATTGTATCCTAGACATTTTAAATACTACGTTTTGAGATTCTAGTTATTGTTAAAATCTTACAGTGAATGTTATTAACTTTATTTTAGAAGATAATCACTCCAAATGGGTTCAGACCACAAATTCCTAGTTCCCGCAAGACTTGTGTGGATTGTGGTTGCTATGAAAGTCTTTGAGATGTGGATCCATCTCACACAAGTGCCACCTAGTGGCCAGCCTGGGACTCCGGGGGTAGTCTATCCGGTATTTCAGCACTCAAAGTGTCATCTGTGTAGGGTCAGATCCATACATGTAGAGCTCAAGGGTAAGCCCAAGAATTCATGAGCAACTGTCAGGGGTTGCTCTCCCGAAGCCCTCCCTCACTGTAAGCTGCTCAGTAGTGTCTGGGTCCCTGGGCTCTACCTTTTCAGCCCTCCAGCCAGCTTGGGTGGTTGAGGCTTGATTTCCCCTACTCTCTGGTGCACTTGACGGAAACACGTCAGAGCTAAGCAGCCAGAAGCCAAAGAGAAAAAGCGTGAAGGTTTTCCCCACCTTCTGGGGACCGCAGACCTTCTGGTTGGAAAGGAAGTTTGCCTGGCCTGATGACTTTAATTATCTGCCATTTCTCACTAGGGCCACAAAATTTCTTGAGGTCTGGGGCACAGAGAAGAAAAACTTTTAGAAAAAAAAAGAGGATAAATTAGAGATTTCCAGACTTTCTCAGAACAGTAGAGACCCCTTTCCTGCTTCTGTACCTGAGTTGGTGGGCTTTTCCCGGAATTAGTGCCCACTCTGGATTAGAAGGTGCATTGAGTCCACACTGGGGAGACGAGGTGGGGAAGTGTCTCGCTCACCTCCAGCTCTGTGGCACTTCCAACCATGGTCTCCTTTCTGCATTGGCTCTTCCAACTGTGATCTACCTTCCTGAGCCCAGTCGCTGCTGCCTGCACGCTGTCCAGGGGTCCCGGCTGCACCCCAGTGGGAGAGAGCGTGGCAGTGCTGAGTGCTCACTCACCTCACCCACTGCTGGGTCCTGCCCTCGGCTTTCACAGGTAAGAGGACTGTGATTCCATTGTGTATGATGGATTAAGGTGTCAAAGTTATTTGGGTGAACATTTCTCTAAAGTCAGTATTTCGAAGAATGAAGTATTTTTGTTGTAAATCCTCAGAATGATCTGTATTGGGAGGATGTCAGTAATGTGGGAATTTAGAGGGGAGATGTCTAAAGGGAAATAAATCCTCATGGTGGCAGAAGCTGAGTGGAAGGTACATAGTTTTCATTTGTAACTTCTTGTATTTTTATTTATTTCAAAATGAAAAGTTAAAAAACACCGCAATGATGGGAATCACAGCACAGCAGAGGGAGACCAATAAGAGAGAGGAGGAGCAGAGGCTGATCACAACCTTGGTAAACTGAGGCAAGTGAACACCGACCTGCCTCCAGACAGAAGAGGGTGGCCTTGCCTGTTCGCCTGCTTCCTGTGTTACCAGATCAAACTTGGGTCTGGCCCTCTAGCGCAGCAAAGCCAGAAACTGACGTCAAGCTTGCAGTAAGAGAAAGTGAGACATTTATTGCAGGGCAGCAAGCCAGGAGAATTGGGCAGCTCGTGTTGAAGCCCTGAATCCCCCAGTGCCATATAGGTAAGCGTTTTCACAGGCAGGAAGAGTCTGGGCATGGTGGCTCATGCCTGTAATCCCAGCACTTTGGGAGGCCTAGGCAAGCAGATCACCTAAGGTCAGGAGTTCGAGACCAGCCCGGCTAACCTGATGAAACCCCGTCTCTACTACAAATACAAAAATTAGCTGGGTGTGGTGGTGGGCGCCTGTAATCCCAGCTACTCAGGAGGCTGAGGCACAAAAATCGCTTAAACCCAGGAGGCAGAGGTTGCAGTGAGCCAAGATTGTGCCATTGCACTCCAGCCTGGCAACAGAGCGAGACTCCATCTCAAAAAAAAAAAAAAAGTAATAATAATAATAATAAAATAAAGTCGGGGGCAGAAGTTACAGGCAAAGACATAAATCAATACATGGAGGCTGTACATTGGTTTGACCTAGAAAGACAGGCCATCTTGAACCAGATGTGGGGCGAAGGGCACAGGTCATAGGTGGATTCAAAGATTTTCTGATTTACAATGGGTTAAGGAGATGAAGCTTTGTCTACAAATTTGTGATCAGCAGAAAAGAATGTTAGCTCTGGTCTGTGGGCGTGACCTCCTCTAGGCCCGTCAGGAAGAATTTTAGAACAAAAGAATGATGGTCCAAGCTCAGTCCTCAGTTTCCCCCGTCTGAGGTCTGCATGCCAGCAGATAGCACTTTTCATTTGGTGAGGGTCCTGGTTTCTGAAAATCAACTCAGGACTTGTGTTAAAATGTTACCTTTATTCTCTATAGGGAACTTGGGTTTATTCTGTGACTTTAACTTCCCTGGCTCTTGTTTTAAGTTATTCTTCCCTTCTTGCTTCAGTTGCTCATTTACTTCCCAGTGCTGGCTAGGTGCCTGGAAATGCCTTTGAAGGAACTCAAGATTTCCTGTTATTTTCATGCTTGGGGGCAGGTGCCCAGCAGGCCGCTAAGAGGGGTCTCTGCTCCATCTCATCTTCCTATTAGCCTCTTGCACGTCCCTGAAGTGGTTCTCCAAAACAAATTCAAGTCAGGTAACTCCGTTTCCTCAAATGGTTCATACCCCGCCCCCATTAATTACCTGCAAAATAAACTTCTCCACCTGGTACTCCAGCTCTTTAGCATCTAGTCCTATTCCATCCCTTCCCTCACTACCTGAGGCGTCCCTTCACCATCCCTTTCCCTGACTTGACACCCACCTCTGTGCTTCTGTCTTCACCCATTGCTCCTGCTGCCACTCCCCCTGCACACACTGCCTCCCTGTTGAAATTCAGCTCTTCCTCCAAGATGGATCATGAACTCCCAGACAGCAAGGACCATACAAGGTTTTGTTCACTGTCTGCCAACACTCAGCACGTATGAGTCCCTCAGTAGAGTGATCTATTAATAGCTGCTGGGGTACAGTGATGAGCAGCCAGACAGAAATCGCCCCCATGGAGACAGGTGGAAATAAGTTATATAGTATGTTAGCCATTAATGCTGTGAAGATAACTAAGTAGGGGGAAGGAAGCAGGTATGAGTGTGTACAGTTTTAAATTAGGGTTGTCAGGGAAGGCTTAAGGCTTCACTTAAAAAAAAAAAGGGATCTGAGCAAAGATTTGAGGAGGTGAGAAAGCAAGCCACGTGGATGTCTGGGGGAAGAAGTTTCTATGAAGAGTAAGGATTCACTGATCATTCCTTGCCCACCTGTGGAACTTTGTGGACTTCTGCTGCAGCATGTGCTTGGTTGTGCCTTATTTTATAATTCATCACAGGCCTGTCAGGCTGGATTTGCCCAGTCTTGAGCACATGCCACTGATGTAGCAGAATTCACAGCTCTGACATTTCCAAGTGTGTGCAATTAGAGGACTGCCATGGACAAATCCCACACCCTTGAATGGGAACAAAAAGGTGGTCTAGGGACCATGAATCCTAAGCAGGAGTTAATGCTTGACCACAAGGTGTGAGGGCCCTTGGCCGGGGCTGGGACTGTCTTGTCAGTGGGTCTAGAAATACTGAAAGGAAACCGTTGGCTGCCCTTCCAACTGTCCTGTTCTCACTAGGGAGAGCTCTGCCCTTAGACCAGACATATTTGGGGGAAAAAATGGCAAAAACAGAAAAAAAAAAATCTCCAATCAGAATTCTAAGATACGTCCTCTAGCCTGGCCCCATTCAGGAAGACACATTCTTCCTTTAGAGATAAGAGTATTTAAATACTCTTAAACAGACCAGTTAAGACCATTTGCGGTGAGTTACCTTGTATCATGTTGATCAATTAAGTAGATCTGATTTCCCTCATTTCCTTCCTACCGGGGAAGCTTGTAACCCCTAGGTACCATCACTGGCCTATTTTGCTGGTTTTACTCAAAAGTCTGTGCCATTGTGGCTGCTTGAAATTAAATGCTTTGGCCAGGCGCGGTGGCTCACGCCTGTAATCCCAGCACTTTGGGAGGCTGAGGCAGGCAGATCACGAGATCAGGAGTTCAAAACCATCCTGACCAACACAGAGAAACCCCGTCTCTACCAAAAGTACAAAAATTGCTGGGCATGGTGGTGCACACCTGTAAACCCAGCTACTCAAGAGGCTGAGGCAGAGGTTGCAGTGAGCTGAGATCGTGCCATTGTACTACAGCTGGGGCAACGAGTGAGACTCTGTCTCAAAAGAAAAAAAGAAAGAGAGAAGGAAACACTTCCTTTCTGGAAAGCCAGCCACATTCGTCCCAGCATCTTTCTTGGTGTCTGTGCATGGACAAAGCCTCCCCATTCCCCCATGTCCCCCACCACTTTGTGTCCCTCCACTTTGCTTTACTTATGTGCCCACCACTCCAGGGTTCCTTGAGGTCCAGGAATTCCATGCCATTCCCTTTCACATGGCTGAGAGCCCCAGCCCTGTGAATTAGCTGTCCTGAGTGGGCACTCAGTAATGTGGGCGAAACTGAATCAAGCTGAAGAGGGAAGGAGCAAAAAAGCAACCAGAAGCCCTCTGATAGTGCAGCTCAGATTCACAGTCAAATTAAACACTTTTTAAGATAAAAAAATTAGCTGTGCAAACTGAAATCAATTTAAACTATTTTCTTTGATTAGGCAGGAAAGAGGAGGCTGCTACATATTAAGAACTCCCACTTAAGCCAAACCTTCATGTTTTCAATCTCCAAGCAGGCATTGAGGGCCTCTGGGCTGCGTGTGGGAGATCCAGGAAGAAAGAAGAGTAGGCCCTGCCTTCAGGGTCCTTCCTGCCTAAAGCAATCTATAGGCAGCTGTGTTCTAACAAAACTTTTATTTCTAAAACAGGCAGCCAGCCAGCCTATGGGCAGTAGTTTGCCAACCTGTGCTGTAGATTAAAAAAGGCTTGAGATCTGTCAAACAGTGATAATGTATGCACATTATTTGAATACTGATTCCAACAAACTAAAAAAGAAAAATTATAAGACAATTTGGGAAATGTGAGGACTTAACATTTACTGGATATTTGATGATATTAAAGAATAACTACTTTTAGATATGATATTTTTATTGTGATAGTGCTAAGAAAAATAAGATACATACTGACGTGGATGGATGAAGTAATATCATGCAGGGGTTTTCTGGGGACAGGCGAATGGGTGGGAGAGGAGATGAAACAGTATTATCCATGAGATGCTTTTTATTAAACCTGAACAGTGGATGCAAACAGGTTTATTATAAGCGATGTACGAATGTTTCCATAATAAAAAGTTTTAAAACAGACAGCACCAGGAAACCTCCGCTTCCAGCCAAGATGAAGTATCAGAATGTGGGTGTGCCCTCCTGCCTAAAGAAGAAAATGATAAATATGATAAACAAGACACTGAACATTAGATGGTGAAGGACAGTAGTCCCCAAGGGATTGGAAACAAACAAGGTTAGTCCTATAATTGCCCAGCTCACTGCCTTGAGAAAGTTTCTAATATGTGGTACAGGGAGGAGGAGCCCAGAGGAAGCTTGCCCGACTCCACAATGGAAAGAGACAGAGCTTAGAGTCCCAGGAGTCCAGGAGGCTGGAGTCCACAGGTCAGAGCCTGAGCGAGCAGACAGCTACACAGAGAGAACTGCAGTGATTCACAGAGGGTTTGCCTCTGCCACTCAGCCAAGTGTCAGTCAGTGCCTTTGTGTGAGGAAGCTCTGTGGAGCTGGGGAGAGAACCACCTAAGAGGGTTAGAGGAAACGGTGCCTGGGGCTGATACAGAGCCATGGAAAGTGCCTGTGCTCGCCAGCCAGGCCATACAAGCACTGAATATAATACCTAGAAGGATCTTGCCTCAGTAATTGAGAGTAATTAGCCCTGTAATAAAAACGTTTCTAGGGCTAGACACAGTGGCTCATATCTGTAATCCCAACACTTTGGGAGGCCAAGCGAAGAGGATCACTTGAGGACAAGAGTTCAAGACCAGCCTGAACAACATAGTGAGACCTCTGTCTCCACAAAAATCTTCTAAAAATTAGCTGGGCACGGTGGCATATGCCTGTTGTCCTAGCTATTCAGGAGGCTGAGTTGAGATCACTTGAGCCCGAGAGTTCGAGGTTATGGTGAGATACGAGTGCACCACTGCACTCCAGCCTAGGCAACACTAAGACCCTGACTCTAAAAAAATAAAAGTAGGTAAATCACTCTGATCATACCTAATGAACCTTAAAAGCAAGAAGCAAGATCCAAAAGGATCAAAGTGAAATGGCCTCTTTGCCTGACCCAAAGTTCTTGGTCTCACAGCCAAGGAAGTCAAGGACATGGCCACACCAAGGGTGAGGTTAGAGCAGAAGCAGAAATGTATTAGGTGAAAGCAAGATAACAGCTCTCTGCAGCAGAGAGGGGTCCCAAAAAGCATTGCCATTCAGCAGTGAAATGCAAAGGTTTTTTTAAGGTAGCTAGTGGGGAGGCGGTATCTTATCTACACCGGGTGTGAAAAACCAGTTAGGACCAGGTGTGCCATCTGCATAGAGCGTGAATCTCTGGCATCCTCCACCCCAGCCTTTTATTATGCAGGCAGTTCTTTTGCCTGAGCTACTACACGTTGCTTTCCTACTGTGTATGTGCTTAAAAAGGGGAGGTATAGCCCCCATGGTGGACACACCTGGCCCCAGGTACCCCTTTCTGTCTGTGCAGCTGCAAGCATGCCCCCATGCAAATTCCAGCTTCCTTATCTATGTTTGCAGCCAGATCTTCGAGGCTGCTCTTTGTTGGAAAAGAAGTGATTTCTTGGGCTGCTTTTTGGTAGAAGGGAAGTTCTGCCAAGGGCTCTCTGCCCTAACCATCTGCCTAGCTGGTCTCTTTTTACCTCCTCTCTCAAGAGTATTTCCAAGAAATGTAACTTCATTCTATAACAAAGCTCAATAATATTTATAGAAATATAAACTTGTCCAGCACCAAATAATGTAAAAGTCTTGCTGTCTGGCACCCAATCAGAAGTTATCAGGAATGCAAAGTAGCAGGAACATAGGACCCATAATGAGGAGAAACTATTCAATCAAAGTCAAACCAGAACTGCTAGAGATGTTAAAATTATCAGACAAGGGCACTAAAAGTTATTATAACTGTACTCTATAGAATAGAATAAGCTACATACTGACATGGTGTTCAAATGTTTAAGTAAAGATATGGAAGATACTTTTTAAAGCCTGAGTTGAACTTCCTGAGATGAAGACTACATCTGAGATGAAAAAGTAACTCAATGGAATTAACAGCAGATTGCTTATTACAAAAAAGAGAAAGATTAGTGAACGTGAAGACATAGCAATGGAAAATATCCAAAATGAAACACAGAAAGAAAATAGAAGTAAAGAAATATTAAAGGCATCAGTGAAAGCCAGCTGCAGTGGTGCATGCCTGTAATCCCAGCTACTTGGGAGGTTGAAGCAGGATGATTGCTTGAGCCCAGGAGTCTGAGGCTAGCCTGGGCTTCATAATGAGACCCTCATCTCTAAAAAAAATAAAATAATTAAAAATTAAAGCATCTGTGAGCTGTGGAAAAATGTAAGCAGCCTGAAATTAGTGTATTTGGAATCCTTGAAGGAGAAGCATGAAAAACAGGAAAAAATTATTCAAGGAAGCAGTACCTATGAGAAAATTTATAGGTTAAACACCTCTTATTAGAAAAGAAGCAAGGCCTCAAATCAATTACCTTAATTTTTATCTTGAAAACTAGAAAAAAAGAGCAAATTAAACCCAGACAGAATAAATGAAATAATAAAGACCAGAACAAAAAACAATGAAACAGTAAACAGAAAAATAGCAGAGAAATTCAGTGAAACCAAAAGTTGATAAACCCGTAGCCAGATAATCAGAGGAAAAAGAAGATACAAATTAACAATACCAAGAATGAAAGAGATGACCTCAGTATAGATTCTCAAGATATTAAAAGGATTGTAAAGGAATATTATAAACAATTGTATGCCAATAAATGCAGCAACTTAAATGAAATTCACAAACTGTTTGAAACGTACGAAATGCCAAAGCCTATGCAAGAAAAAATAAATAAATGATTTGGATAGCTCTATATTTATCAAAGAAATCCAAGTTGTAGTTTAAAACTTTCTCACAAAGAGAACTGCAAGCATCTATAGCTTCATTGGTAAATTCTACCACACATATAAAGAAAAAATTATACCAGCTCTTCCAGGAAATTGAAAAGGGGTTATACTTACCAACTCATTCATTCTTTGCACCAGCATTACCCTAATACAAAACCAAGAAAGACTGCAGATAAATATTCCTCATGAAGAAAAATGTGAAAACACTGAAAAAAATTTTAGCAAATCGAATTTGGCAGCATATAAAAAAGATACTACATCATGACCAAGTGGGTTTTATCCCAAGAATGCAAAAGTAATTTAACATTCAAAAATCAATCAAAATAATTTTCCATATTAACAAACTGAGAAACAGAAGGTATATGATCATCTCAATAAACGCAGAAAGAGCCTTTGGTAAAATACACATTCATTCCTGAGTTTTAGAAAACACTCAGAAAACTAGAAATAGATGAAAACTTCCTCAATCTTATATAAAGTATTTACAAAAAAAGCTTACAGCTAACCTGACACCTACTGATGAAAGAAAGCTTTTCCCCAAAGATCAAGAGGGAGATAAGGATGCCCCCTTTCACCACTTCTATCCAGCATTTTCCTGGATATTCCAGCCAGTGCAGTCAAACAATAAATCATAATTAAAAAGCATCCAGATTGGAAAAGAAGAAGCAAACTATCTTTATTCACAGGTGACATGAGGACATACGTAGAATATCCAATGGAATTTAAAAGCATTTTTTGGAACTAGTAAGTGAAGTTAGCAATGTTGTAAGATACAAAATCAATATAAAGAAGACAATTGCATTTTTACAATTGCAATGAATAACTGCATTATTTTTTAAAATATATTTTAAAAGTACTTTATTCAATAGCATCAAAAATACGAAATATGAATAAATTTACAACTGAAACTTCAAAACATTACTTAAAGAGATGAAAAACCTAAATAAAGGTTTAAATGTACCATATCCATGGGTCAAAAGACTCAATATTGTTAAGATGTTGGTTCTCCCAGATCACCTTAAATTCAGTACAATCTCAATAAAAATCCAAGCCAGTTTTTTATGTAGAAATTAGCAAGGTGACTTTAAAATTCACACATAAATCCAAGGACAGAACATAAACAACACAAACTTTGAAAAACTGGAATAAAGTTAGAAGGTGTGTTAGTCAGCTCTCACATTGCTATGAAGAAATACCCAAGACTGGATAATTTATGAAGGAAAGAGGCTTAATTGACTCACAGTTCCACATTACTGGGGAGGCCTCAGGAAACTCACAGTCATGGTGGAAGATAAAGGAGAAGCAGGCGCCTTCTTCACAGAGTGGCAGGACAGAGTTAGTGCAAGCAGGGGAGATGCCAGGCAGGCGCCTTCTTCACAGAGTGGCAGGACAGAGTTAGTGCAAGCAGGGGAGATGCCAGACACTTATAAAACCATCAAATCTCATGAGACTCACTCATTATTCACAAGAACAGCATGGGGGAAACTGCCCCCATGATCCAGTGACCTCCACCTGGTCCTGCCCTTGACACGTGGAGATTTGGGGATTACAATTCAAAGTGAAATTTGGGTGGGGACATAGAGCCAAACCATATCAGAGGTCTAGCAATACCTGATATTAAAACTCATAAGAGTACAGTAATCAAAACTGTGATATTGATCAAATGTTCAACATGAGGACTATCCTAATAATATTGCATTGTACACTGGAAAATTTGCTTTTAACACACACACATATACACAAAGGGGTAACCATGAAATGATGAATAAGTTGATGTACTTAACTGTAGTAACCATTTCACTATGTATAAGTGTGTATCAGAACATCATGTCACATACCTTAATATATACAATAAAGTAGTTTTTTTTAATGTAGAGAATTAGATCAATGAAACAAATTGGAAAGTTAAGAAACAGTTCACATATATGGACAACTGATCTTCAATAAGGATACAAAAGTAATTCAGTGCAAAAATAATCTTTTCAACAAACGGTGGAATAATTGGATTTTCATATGCAAAAGAAATGAACTTCGGTTTACATCTCACTCATATGCAGAAATTACCTTAAAATGGATGGTATTGCTAAATATAAAACCTAAAGCTAAAGAAGTCTTCTAGGAAAAAACACAGGGGAAAATATTTTTATTTTATTTTATTTTTTTTATTTCCATAGGTTATTGAGGAACAGGTGGTGTTTAGTTACATGAGTAAGTTCTTTAGTGGGGATTTGTGAGATTTTGGTGCGCCCATCACCCGAGCAATATACACTGAACCCTATTTGTAGTCTTTTATTCCTGAGTCCTCAAAGTCCATTGTGTCATTCTTTTGCCTTTGTGTCCTGAGAGCTTAGCTGCCACTTATGAGTCAGAACATACGATGTTTGGTTTTCCATTCCTGAGTTACTTCACTTAGCATAATAGTCTCCAATCTCAACCAGGTCGCTCAAATGCCATTAATTCATGAGAAAGCCTTTTTAACCTTGGGTTAGGAAAACATTTTCTAGATGCCATACCCCATAAACAATCCATAAAAGAAAAAATTAATAAATTGGACTTCATTAAAAAACTGCTTTTTGAGGATAGTGTTAAGAGAATGAAAAGATAAACTACAAGTTGGAAGAAAGTACTGCAAATCATATGTCTGGTAAAGTACTTGTTTCTAGAATATGTAAAGAACTCTCAAGACTCAATTATTTTTATAAAAACTATCCAATTAAAAATAAGCAAAAGGTTTGAACAGACTTCACCAAAGAAGATACACGGATAGCAAATAAGCAGGTGAAAAGACACTCAACATCATTAATCCTTAGGGAAATGCAACTTAAAGCCAGAATGAGACAGCACAACACACCTATGAGAACGACGAAAACCAACAATACTGAGCATACCTGATCTCAGCAAGGATGTGGAAACACTGGTTAACTTGTACGCTGCTGGTTTTGAATGGAAAGTGGTGCAGCTACTTTAGAAAACAATTCGGCAACTTCTTCAAAATTAGACATGTACCTACCTATGTACAATCCAGCAAATTTTACTCCTATTTAAGAGAACTGAAAACATTTGCCCATAGCAAAGCTTGTACACCAATGTTTTTAGCATTCTTAGTAAGAGCTAAAAACTGGAAACAACCTAAATGCCTATCACAGATAAACGGGTAAACAAATGGTAGTAGATACATACACCAGAATGCTGCTTGGCTCTCAATCCAAAGGAGTGAATTATTGATATGTGCAACAACAGAGATGACTCTCAAGATAATTACTTGAAGTGAAATAAGTGAGATAAAAAAACGACATATTGTACAATTCCACTTATGTAAAGTCTAGGAAATGCATACTGATCTATAGCGACGGAATGCAGGTCAGTGATTACCTCAGATAGGGCTGAGGGCAGCAGTGAGCAGCAGGGATTACAAAGCAGCTGAGGAATCTTTTGAGAGTGGTAGACATGTGTGGTATCTTGTGGTGATGGCAGACCTCAGAGGTATTGCAGATTCAGTTCCAGACCACTGCAATAAATATAGCAATAAGGCAAGTCACATGAATTTTTTGGTTTTCTAGTGCATGTAGAAATTATGTTGGCTAGGCCCAGTGGCTCACACCTGTAGTCCCAGCACTTTGAGAAGCCAAGGAGGATGGATAGCTTGAGCCCAAAGTTCCAGACCAGCCTGGGCAGCATGGTGAGACCTTGTCTCAAAAAAAAAAAAAAAAAAAGCCAGGTTTGGTGGTGCATGCCTGTAGTCCCAGCTACTGGGGAGGCTGAGGTGGGAGGATTGCTTGAGTCCAGGAGGCAGAGATTGCAAGTGAGTAGAAATCGTGCCAGTGTACTCCAGTCTGGGTAACAGAGCAAGACCCTGTCTCAAAAAAAAAAAAAAAAAAGTTATGTTTACATTATTCTGTAGTCTACTAAATGTTCACTAGCATTATATCTAAAAAATGTACATATCTTAATTTTAAAAAATACTTTATTGCCAAAAACTGCTAACACTCATCTGAGCCTTCAGTGAGTCATAATTCTTTTGCTGGTGGAGGGTCTTGTCTCGATGTTGATGGCTGCTAACTGATCAAGGTGGTGGTGGCTGAAGGTTGGAGTGGCTGTGACAATTTCTTAAAATAAGACAATCATGAAGTTGGATGCATTTGATTGACTCTTCCTCTCATGAAAGATTTCTCTGTAGCATGTGTGATGCTGTTTGATAGCATTTTACCCACAGTGGAACTTCTTTCAAAATTGAAGTCAGTCCTCTGAAACCCTGCTGCTGCTTTATCAAATAAATTTTGTAATCTCTAAATCCTTTGTTGTCATTTCAGCAATGTTCATAGCATCTTTACCAGTAGCAGATTCCATCTCAAGAAACCACTTTCTTTGCTCATCCATAAAAAGCAGCTCCCCAACTCTGATCATGAGATTGCAGCAATTTAGTCACATCTTCAGACTCCACTTCTAATTCCAGTTCTCTTCCACCACATCTGCAGTTAATTCTTCCACTGAAGTCTTGGACCCCACAAAGTCATCCATGAGGGTTAGAATCCACTTCTTACAAACTCCTTAATGTTAATGTTGATAATGTGACCTCCTCCCTTGAATCACAGATGTTCTTAATGACATCTAGAGTTGTGAATCCTTTCCAGAAGGTTTTCAATGTACTTTGCCCAGATCTATCAGAGGAATCACTATCTATGGCAGTTATAGCCTTAGAAAATGTATTTCTTAAGTAATAAGAGTTGAAAGTCAAAATTACTCCTTGATCCGTGGGGTACAGAATGGATGTTGTATTAGCAGGCATGAAAACATTGATCTTGTACAGCTCCATCAGAGCTCTTGGGTAACTAGGTGCATTGTCAATGAGCAGTAATATTTTGAAAGAAATCTTTCTTTCTGAGCAGCATGTCTCAGCAATGAGCTTAAAATATTCAGTAAACCAAAGTATCAACAGATGTGCTGCCCCCAGGCTTCTTTGGTCCTATAGAGCACAGGAAGGGTAGATTTAGTGTCATTCTTAAGGGCACTAGAATTTTCAGAATGATAAATGAGCATTGGTTTCAACTTAAAAGTCACCAACTACAATTGTCCCTGTCTGTAGAAGCTTTGAAGCCAGGCATCCACTTATTCTCATCTAACCTAGATAACATCTTCTTCCAATAGAGGGCTGTGTTGTCTACACTGAATATCTGTTGTGTAGTGTAGCCACCTTAATCAGTGATGTTAGCTAGATCTTCTAAGATCTAGAGATCTTGCTGCAGCTTCTCCATCAGCACCTGCCACTTTCCCAGTGCAATAACATAAAAATTTTATGTTATTGAAGATGACTTTTTTCCTTAAACCTCAATGAACCAACCTCTGATAGTTTCTAACTTTTCTTCTGTACCTTCCTCACCTCTCTTAGTCTCCGTAGAATTGAAGAGAATTAGGGCCTTGTTCTCGATCAGGCTTTGGCTTAAGGGAGTATTGTAACTGGTTTGATCTATCCAGACCACAGACCACTGAAACGTTCTCCATATCGGCAATGAGACTGTTTCACTTCCTTATCATTTGTGTATTCACTGGAGTAGCACTATTAATTTCTATCAATAATTATTCCTTTGCATTCAAAAGTTAGTTAACTGTTTAGTGTAAGAGGCCTAGCTTTTAGCCCATCTCAGCTTTTAAAATGCCTTCCTCACTAAGGCTTCCTCACTAACCATTCCTAGCTTTTGATTTAAAGTGAGACATGAAACATTTATTTTTTTTGTTTGAACAACTTGACATTGTAGAGTTGTTAATAGCCTAACTTTAATATTTTTGTGTCTCAGGGAATAGGGAGGCCTGAGGAGAGGGAGACAGGAGAATCACCCGTCAGTGGAGCAGTCAGAATACACACAACGTTGATTCAGTTCATCCATGCGTGTGAGTGTGGTTCGTGGTGCCCCAGAACAATGACAACAGTAACACCAAAGATCACTGAGCACAGATCACTATAACAGATATAATCCTAATGGAAAAGTTTGAAATATTACGAGAATTACCAAAATGTGACACAGAGATGCACAGTGGGTGCGCGCTGTTGGAAAAATGACGCCAATAAACTTGCTCAGCACGGGGTTGCCACAGACCTTTAGTTTGCAAAAAGAAAATGCAGTATCTGCAAAGGGCAATACAGTAAAGCACAGTAAAATGAGGTGTGTCTGTATGTACACGTGTCAGCTTCTCAAATTATAAACTTAAATATGTGCATTTTATTCAGCGTCAATTGTATAAAGCGATTAAATTTTTAAAAGGACAGATGCAGACAGCACCTGGTGTCTGGGATAAGGTGTATCATTTTCCTCTTTATGGCAGGAACGGCCATGCCCCCTGTTTTCACGCTGCTGGAGACCAGCCGGCAGGTGGGGTGGCATTGGCTCTCCGTGCCAGTCCTGGGCATGCAGGTGGCAGTGCAGGGAGTGCCTTTCCCACATGGCCCCTGTTTGTAGCCACAGCTGTCCCTGCAGAAACTGGGCAGCCTGAAGTGAATTAACAAGACCGTTTTCAGATCTTCACTGACTTCCGGGTCTCACATGTCACATTTAACCTCCAGTTACATCGACTTTTTCAAACCCCACTTAGGCATCTTAGAATTTTATCATTTACATTCTTTTATGTTGAATCAGAGAGTTGTAGTACATGCCCCACTGTCTGCTTTCTAAAACATCCAGGTTGGAGTTAGCACCTTCACACAGCCTCCCTGGAAGCACCAGGCGCCATCCTCAGTGCAGCATCAAGGCAGTGTCAGGGCTCTCTGCCCCCAAATCTCTCCCCGCCTGCCTCCATTGGCTGCTGGGAAGGATGTTTGGATGGGAGGTCTTTGTGTTTTCAGGCAGGAAATATTATTTGCTCTGCTAGCCCAAGCCTTACTAATTTACTGTGTGGTCTTCAACAAGTTTCTTGGTCTTCTTGCTCTCTGTTTTCTCATCTGTAAAATTGAGGGCAGTAAACAAGGTGATCTGTAGGTCCCAGGAGCACCAAGGTAGTGCTGTATTTAGTACCAGGTTTTTCTAAGAGGAAATGGGGGCTACTTGGGGTCAAAACAAAGGATCGTCTTTCTAGATAGGGAAAGACTAGCGGTGGGTCCAAACTTGCCAAGAAGGACTATGAATGGAGCTCTGCCTGGAGCTTAAAAACTTTGGTCACAGACTTGGAGGGACTCAAACCCCTCGCTTTAGAAGGCAGAAACCAAGAACCACGAGGGACCTAGGACTTGCTGACAGTGTCTCTGGAGTTTAAGGTGGAACTGTAGTGGGAGGTGATTTTCTTCCTGTCACATCCAGTAAGGCTGGGAATGGCTGGGTGCCAGAGGCAGGTCCCAGAAGGCGGGAAGAGTCCTGTCTGCGTCTCCGGGGTCCCGACCTTGAGGAAAGCTTGCTGTCCCTTTGTCCTGCCTCACACTCCCTTTGGTTAAAGGTTTCACTCAGAGCCCGATGGAAACCTTCAGGAAAAAAGGGCCCCAGACAGAGGCCGGGACACTAGGACACTGGGGAATCCTCGGGTGGTTTCTGTGTGGGGCGGCGCTGCTCTGGGAAGCGCAGGGAAACAGGACTCCGTCGCTGTCCTCAGGGCACTCATTCCCTGGTGCAGCCATGCAGGAGCATCGCCTGCTGTCTACAGGGCACGTGGGCACTGTGCTGGGAGAAGCCTGCAGGAAGGGAGGCCTGCAGGGATGAGGAGGGAACTCCGGCCATGAGCATGCACGGAGCTCCGTGAAGGAGGGTCTTGACAGACAGGGGCATGGCGGGTGGAGAACATCCCGGCAGAACAGAACACAGAGCACGTGCTGTGGCATGATGGCAGGAACACGTATGCTGTGGAAAGGCAGGGAGTAGGTCCAGGTGGCCTGGGAAGAGTGCGTGTAGGGAAACGTCACGGAAGAGGAGACGCCGAGGAAGACGCGACGCGAGGTCATGGCTGGTTTGCGTGCTGTGTGGCAACTGCCATAGACTGGCTTTTGTCAGCAGTGGCAGAGAGAGGGGGTTGCGTTTTTCTCTTTTCAATTTGCTTTTGAGGTTTGCCTGTCTCTGGAGAGTGGCTGTGAACCCCAGCCCTGCCCTGACGGGGCTCCAGGGGAGGTGTTATGTGTGTTCACGATGTGCCTTCACGGGCTGCTTCTTTATCCTGGCAGATGGCAGAGTCCCTGTGTCTGACCTGGACCTGGGTCTCTCACGGGAGACTTGTTTACCCTGTCAGACACCCTGGAGTCTCTGGTCTGTGTCCGGTGTATTTATTTATTTAGCCTACCAAGATAGCCACTCGCTGGGACAGTTCTGAATTTGGAAAGAAGTTAGGTTCAGGTGTGTCGGTCGAGACACAGAGGAGGCCACTCAACAAAATGAATGAAATACCAGAAGCAGTGAGTTCCTCGGGAGAAGAGGGCAGCACGCTTGACGGGGAGCTGTCAGGACCTGTGTGCTCACCAGCGGGTGGGGAGCAAGAGAGATGGAGTGTGGGCCCTGAGGGCTGAAGACTTTATGGGGTCCAGGCCATCACCCCAGCAGGTTCCCCACAAGGAGTTGTAATTTGTCGGGTTAGAGCAGGTAGGCACAAGTTACAGGAGGCCATGCTGTGAGCAAGGGGTGATCATTGCAGCATATCTGGGCAGTCTATGTAGGGTGTGAGGGTCTGCAGGGTGGGTCAAGTAGGTTGCATCTAGCTGTCCCTTAGGGACATGGTCACCGAGAGGCAGCTATACAAGGCACATCTCTGGATCGACCATTTTGAGGGCCTGGGAAGAGGTGGAGACCTGGAAACTTTCAAGGGTGATTAAGCCCTGCTTCTGGTATGAGAAAGTCCAACATATATTCAAAATAGGTACCAAGAAAGCATATCATTATAAGAATTCACTGCAGAGGATCATCTGAAGGGTCTAAGGCGAGAAATGAATAGCTAGTGTAGAAGTGGAAGACGCTTCCACAGGAATTATCTCTAATGAACTGGATCTTCCTCCAAGATAGAGATCAAAATTGCTTTAGAACAAATTCAGGCCAGGTGCAGGGCTCACGCCTGTAATTCCAGCACTTTGGGAGGCCAAGGCAGAGAATCATGTGAGGCGAGGAGTTGGAGCCCAGCCTGGGCAATATAGTAAGACCCTGTCTTTACTGAAAATACAAAAATTAGCCAGGTGAGGTGGTACACACCTGTAGTCCTGGCTACTGAGGAAGCTGAGGCAGGAGAATCATTTGAACCCAGGAGGTCAAGCCTGCAGTGAGCTATGATTGCACGACTGCAATCCAGCTTGGGCAACACAGTGAGACCCTGCCTCAAACAAAATTATATTCTGACTATCTGAGTCCATTAACACATTGTTCAAATGGATTTTTCTAGCTCCTCCAAGTTACAGATAGTTCCATGCACGCAGAACTCACCGCTCTCAAATATTTTCCCCACTAGTATACTATTAAATGTTGCAAACATGCAGAAAAGATGAAATAATTGCTCAGTGAGCACCATGTACCCACCACCTAGATTCTACAATTAACATTTTACCCTTTCTTTATCACGTATATGTACCTATCCATCTATCCATTCTTCCATGAATCCATCAATTCATCTAATTTTTTTTTTTTTTTTTTTTTTTTTGAGACAGAGTCTCGCTCTGTTGCCCAGCCTGGAGTGCAGTGGCCGGATCTCAGCTCACTGCAAGCTCCACCTCCCGGGTTTACGCCATTCTCCTGCCTCAGCCTCCCGAGTAGCTGAGACTACAGGCACCCTGCCACCTTGCCCGGCTAGTTTTTTTTTTTTTTTTTGTATTTTTTAGTAGAGACGGGGTTTCACTATGTTAGCCAGGATGGTCTCGATCTCCTGACCTCATGATCCGCCCGTCTCGGCCTCCCAAAGTGCTGGGATTACAGGCTTGAGCCACCACGCCCGGCCTTTTTTTTTAAATCAGGAATGTTTAGTCAAAGTTTGTTATTGCTGCATACAAAATCATCCCAAAATTTAGCAGCCTAAGACAACCATCATATATTTCTTACACCATTTCTGAGGATCATAAGTCCAAGTGTGACGTAACTGGCTCAGGGTCCTTCTCAAGGTTACAGTCCAGCTGGGACTGCAGGACCTTCTTCCAGCCCCACTCACGGGGCTGCTGGTGGCCTCAGTTCTTCACTGGCGGTCAGCAGGAGACCTCAGAGCCTCACCACAGCCTCTTCCTTGGCTACCTGGGCAACCTCGTAAGTCATCAGTTGACTTCCCTCAGAGTGAGTGATCAGAGGGAGATAAAGAGCTTACAGTGGAAGCCACAGCCTATCATGGAGTAATCTCAGAAGTGACATCCCATCACATAGGCTATCATCCATCGGTCATACAGACTAACCCTAGTATAAAGTGGAGGGGGCCACACAGAGGGATCCTTGGGGGCTGTATTGGAGGCTGGCCACCCTGTGGGGAGAAGGTGGAAGCAGCCGCCGCAGGGAGGCAGATCGTAGTCAGGATCCATAGGAGCAGCAGGGAGCCCATGTGTTTGTGTGAAGTTTGCCGAAGCCAGTCAGAACATCCTGAGCCTGACTTATCACCCTTCTCTGGCCTGCTGGGGTCACGCAGTTATAACATGGTGGTATGAATGACTGAAACAAGGTATCCACAACACTGAAATGGAACATAATAAGGCCTGAACAGAGGACAGTTATGAATATTTCCATACAAAATGCAGTTTTATGCCCTTCATCGATGGCCATTTTCTCTCGTTTTACTTTTGAGGACTAGATTTGCCAGAGTCCCTCTGGGGCCAACCCAGTACCCCACTGAGAAGCCCTTGGAAAAAGCCAGCTTTATCATCATTGTGTTTTTATTCCCTGATATTTGGAAAGTTTTCTTCCTTCTGTTTCTAAGTGTCCTCTACCTAATAGTCATGGTGACTCCTTGGATAGTATTCTCCATGGTTTGTTGTGAAATATTAATGCTTACATTGCAGTCTTGCAGCTTTCAGCAGGAATTATTTTTCTGTTTGTTATCAGGCCTCTAAGAAGAAGCACCACGGATTTTAATTTAATGTTAAATTTGTACTAAGACTGAATCATAATGGTTAGACTAATCTGAATGGTGCAAATGTATAAAACTACATGTCCATGTGCTCAGTTCCTGCTTGTTTATGTTTTGTTATAAAGTAACAGCTTTTTAACATCAAATATATTCCAAGTAGCCACCTTACATTGGCACTGCAAAACCTATTACAGAGCAAAGCCAACAAGACAAAGTCAAAATATTTGTTTCTTATTGAAGTATTGCATACCTCTAGAAATTACAACGTCACTGTGTAACTTAATGAATTCTTAGAAAGTGCAGATATCATTGAAATCAAATCAAACCATGACTATCAGCAGCCAGAAATCTCTTTGCTTCCCTCTTCCTGTCACAACACCTTCTTTCTCCCCAAAGGTAACCACAACTACAGTCATGGCTGCTAACACCTTGGGTTAGGCTTTCCTGTGCTTAAGCTTTGTATACATGGAATCATGCAGTATATATTCCTGTGTGTCTGCCTTCTTTTGCACATAGACACATAGATATAAATGCGTATAAGTCTTGCCAGAGTTATTGATTATTCTTTTTTCTTTTATTCTTCTTTTTTTTTTTTTTTTTTGAGACAGAGTCTCAATCTGTCACCAGGCTGCAATGCAGTGGCATGATCTGGGCTCACTGCAACTTCCGCCTCCTAGGTTCAAGCGATTCTTCTGCCTCAGCCTCCCAAGTAGCTGGGACTACAGGCGCCTGCTACAACGCCCAGCTAGTTTTTCTATTTTTAGTAGAGATAGGGTTTCACCCATCTTGGTCAGGATGATCTCGATCTCTTGACCTCGTGATCTGCCCACCTTGGCCTCCCAAAGTGCTGGGATTACAGGCGTGAGCCACTGCACCCGGCCGAGTTATCGATTAGTCTAAGTCTTTCCAAAGAACCATCTTTTGGCTTCATTGATTCTCTTTGTCATTTGTCATCTGTTCCATTAAAATCTGACGTTATTTTCATGAATGTTTGACATATTTGGTTGTAGATCTACCCTCTCAGCATTTGTGAGTTCTTTACTTGGTCTTGTTGTTTCCTTTTTTCCTTCTTTATTTGTTGGTTAAATTTGCTATTTCTTAAAACTCTTTGAGATCGGTACTCAGATCAGGGATTGGCAAACTTTCTTCCATGACAGGACAGATAGTAAGCACTTTGGGCTTTGCAAGCTGCACATGCTTCCTGTCACATGTTCTTTCTTTTAAATTTAAAATGTAAAAGCTGGCCGGGCACGATGGCTCACACCTATGATCCCAGCACTTTGGGAGGCTGAGGTGGGCAGATCACCTGAGGTCGGGAGTTCAAGACCAGCCTGGCCAACAAGGTGAAACCCCGTCTCTACTAAAAATATAAAAATTAGCCGGGCACAGTGGCAGGTGTCTGTAATCACAGCTACTCGGGAGGCTGAGGCAGGAGAATCGCTTGAGTCCGGGAGGTGGAGGTTTCAGTGAGCCAAGATCGCGCCACTGCACTCCAGCCTGGGCAACAGAGTGAGACTCTGTCTCAAATAAATGGATAAAAATAAAATGTAAAAGCTATTCTTATTTTATGCATTATACAAAAAGAGGGGCAGAGTGGAACTGGCCCATGGGTCATAATTTGCAAACCCCCAACTTAGATTATTGATGCCCAGCCTCTTTTCACATACATATAAATGATTATACATTTCCAGTTAATTCCTCAGCATATGAGGATTTTTCACTTCTTTTTCTGTTATTGATTTCTGTCAAGCACACACCAGACAAGGCAAGGGCAAGGTCTGCCTGATTCAACCAGTAAGGATGCGACAGGCCA
This sequence comes from Colobus angolensis palliatus, assembly GCF_000951035.1. Lineage (NCBI taxonomy): Eukaryota > Metazoa > Chordata > Mammalia > Primates > Cercopithecidae > Colobus > Colobus angolensis. The sequence goes on from NW_012116199.1 coordinate 539,888, forward strand.
GTTTTAGATGCAGACAGTTTATTACTCACATAGACAGTGAAGGAGAGAGTAGCCAAGGTGCCAGCTCCCAGGTCCTTGTTCCGCATGCCAGAAAGCATGACACTGAAACAAAAGAGACGGACTGCTGTATGAGTTGTGCAAGACCCCATTGCTGAGGAACCTGTTCTGTGCTGCAGCTAAGAAGTTTTACCTGTTTATTACAGTTTTATTTTCATTCATGTCTACTATCCTGAGGGGGTGGGAGAAGAAAGGCCCATACCTCATCAGAACAGTGAGGCCAAGTGGAGCTGTCTCATGACTGCCTTGCAGGGGAGAGAGCAAGGTGAGGGAGAGACGTCCTCAGAGCAGTGCCTGACAGAGCTCCCGTCTGCTCCTGTGCCGGGAGGATCCCAAGGCGTTCTGCCAAGACTCAGAACACGGTTCAAGTCTCTGCCTGTGGGGTCTCTGTTGGTACCTGGAAGGTCACCTGGGCACGGTGGCACAGCCAGTTCCCTACAATTCCCTGTCCTCTTCCAGTTGGTCAGAGAAGAGGGTCTGAACGATTTCAGCCTTTTGAAATTTGGTACTTGCTTTATGGCCTAGCATATGATCAGTTTTGGTAAACGTCCATGTTCACAAAGAAACAAAAAGTGGATTTTGTGATTCTTGGTGCAGTGATCTGTATATGTTAATTGGATCATATTTTTCCTGCAATTTAAATCCATACTGATTAGTTTTGTCTGCTTATTCTATCAGCTCCTGAAAGCACTTTGTTAACTATGATTGTGGACTTGTATATTTGTCTTTATTTTCTGTCGATTTTTCCTTTATATAATTTGAAGTTAAGAATAGTCTTGAGGTAGCTTCCTGTTGGACTGATATTTTATCATTATAAACTTTGTTCTATGGTTATTAAAGTTTTATTTTCATTAATGTCAACTTGTCTGACATTGGTGTTTCTACATTAGCTCTTTTGATTAGTGTTTGCATGATATATTTTTAAAATCATTCTACTTTCAACCTTTGTGACCATTTGTAATTCAGATGTAAGCAATGTAAAATTAAGGTTTTTAAAATCCAGTCTGATCATCTGTTTTTCACTTGAAGCATTTTAGTTTACCTACATTGGATGTGATAACTGATCTAGTTGGTTATAGCTCTAACATCTCATTATTTGCTTTTGTTTGCCCTGTCATTTCCTTTTTCATCTTTCTTGCCTAATTTTGTATAAATCAAAGTATTTATTAATTTTCTATTCTATTAGCTTCTTCCCGGTACATTCTTTTACTATTCTTTTGGTAGTTACAATAGAGGTTACAATCTATATCCTTGACTATATAGAGAGTTTCTGGTAAAATAGTACTTGTACCATACTTTGGACAATTCAAGGAACTTAGTACTTCTGAACTCCATTTAGCCCCTCCTGCCTTGTATATTAACGTTGTCCTGTAATTTGATTCTCTTTCAAATTCCATAGGGCAACTTTATTTTCTATAGGGTCAATACCCACTTAGGCTATAACGATTTTCCGTTGTTCTTTATTTTTTCCTGCAGCTCTGAGCTTCCATCTGAGATTATTTCTTTCTACCTAAAGAACACCCTTGGCCGGGCGCAGTGGCTCACGCCTGTAATCCCAGCACTTTGGGAGGCTGAGGTGGGTGGATCACGAGGTCAGGAGATCGAGACCATCCTGGCTAACACGGTGAAACCCCGTCTCAACTAAAAAAAATACAAAAAAACTAGCCGGGCGAGGTGGCGGGCGCCTGTAGTACCAGCTACTTGGGAGGCTGAAGCAGGAGAATGGCGTGAACCCGGGAGGCGGAGCTTACAGTGAGCTGAGATCCGGCCACTGCACTCCAGCCTGGGCGACAGAGCGAGACTCCGTCTCAACAAAAAAAAAAAAAAAAGAACACCCTTTAGTATTTTCTGTAGTGTGGTCCCCTGGTGATAAGTGTCTGCAATTTTTTTTCATTTTGCATCTGCTTTTAAAGAATAATTTTACAAGATATAGGATGGTAGGCTGGCATTTATGTAAGTATTTACTTATTTTTGCCCTCTGAAGATATTCCATTTTCTTCTGGCCTTTATTATTTCCATTTAAAAGTCAAGGTAGCAGTCTTTTTTCTTGTGCTGTTTCTAAAATATTTTTCTTTATAATAGGTTTTCAGCAGTTTTATTATAACATGCAGACTTGTATTTTTCTTATCTTTATGCTCCTTGGGGTTCATACGAATTCTCAATCTGTGGCTTGATATCTCTCATTAATTTTAGACAATTCTCAGTCATTATCTTCTAGTTTTTTCTATTTTTCCATAGGTTATTGGGATACAGGTGGTGTTTGGTTACATGAGTAAGTTCTTTAGTGGAGATTTGTGAGATTTCGGTGCATCCGTCACCTGAGCAGTAACACACTGCACCCTATTTGTAGTCTTTTATCCCTTGCCATCCTCCCGTTCTTCCCCCAAGTCCACAAGTCCATTGTATAATTCCTATGCCTTTGTGTCCTCAGAGCTTAGCTCCTACATATCAGTGAGAACATACGATGTTTGGTTTTCCATTCCTGAGTTAATTCAGTTAGAATAATAGTCTCCAGTCTCGTCCAGGTTGCTGCGAATGCCTTTAATTCATTCCTTTTTATGGCTGAGTAGTATTCCACCATGTATACATATATATATATATATACACCACAGTTTCTTTACCTACTCATTGATTGATGGACATTTGGGTTGGTTCCATGATTTTGCAGTTGTGAATTGTGCTGCCACAAACGTGCATGTACAAGTGTCTTTTTCGTATAATGACTTCTTTTCCTCTCTAGCTAGACACCCAGTACTGGGATTGCTAGATCAAATGGTAGTTCTACTTCTGGTTCTTTAAGGAATCTCCATACTGTTTTCCATAGTGGCTGCACTAGTTTACATTCCCACCAGCAGCGTTGAAGTGTTCCCTGATCACTGCATCCATGCCAACACCTGTTTGTTGATTTTTTTTTATTATGGCCGTTCTTGCAGGAGTAAGGTGGTATCACATTGTGGTTTTGATTTCCATTTCCCTGATCGTTAATGATGTTGAGTATTTTTTCATATGTTTGTTGGCCATTTGTGTATCTCCTTTTGAGAATTGTCTGTTCATCCTTAGCCCACTTTTTGATGGGATTGTCTGTTTTTTTCTTGCTGATTTGTTTGAGTTTGGGTTCTAGATTCTGGATATTAGTCCTTTGTCAAATGTATAGATTGTGAAGATTTTCTCCCTCTCTGTGGGTTGTCTGTTTACTCTTCTGGCTGTTCCTTTTGCCATGCAAAAGCTCTTTAGTTTAATTAAGTCCCAGCTATTTATCTTTGTTTCTATTGCATTTGCTTTTGGGTTCTTGCTCATAAATCCTTACCTAAGCCAATGTCTAGAAGGGGTTTTCCAATGTTATCTTCTGGAATTTTCATAGTTTCAGGTCTTAGATATAAGTCATTAATCCTTCTTGAGTTGATTTTTGTAAAAGGTGAGAGATGAGTATTGCATTTCATTCTCTTACATGTGGCTAGCCAGTTATCCCAGCACCATTTGTTGAAAAGGGTGTCCTTTCCCCACTTTTTGTTTTTGTTTGCTTTGTCGAAAATCAGTTGGCTGTAAGTATTTCGGCTTATTACTTGGTACTCTATTCTGTTCCATTGGTCTGTGTGCCTGTTTTTATACCAGTACCATGCTGTTTTGGTGACTATGGCCTTATAGTGTAGTCTGAAATCAGGTAGTGTGATGCCTCCAAATTTGTTCTTTTTGCTTAGTCTTGCTTTGGCTACGTGGGCTCTTTTTTGGTTCCATATGAATTTTAGAATTGTTTTTTCTAATTCTGTGAAGAATGACAATGGTATTTTGATGGGGATTGTGTTGAATTTGTAGATTGCTTTTGGCAGTGTGGTCGTTTTCTCAATATTGCTACCTATCCATGAGCATGGGACATGTTTCCATTTGTTTGTGTCATCTATGATTTATTTCACCAGGGTTTTGTAGTTTTCCTTGTGGAGGTCTTTCTCCTCCTCGGTTAGGTATATTCCTAGGTATTTTATTTGTTTGCAGCTATTGTAAAAGGGTTGAGTTCTTAATTTGATTATCCGCTTGGTCACTCTTGCTGTATAGAAGAGTTACCAATTTGTTTACATTAATCTTGTATCTAGAAAGTGGTGTGTTCTTTTAGCAGTTCTAGGAGCTTTTTGGAGGAGTCTTCAGGGTTTTCAAGGTAAACAACCATATTGTCAGCCAACAGTGACAGTTGGACTTCCTCATCCCCGATTTGAATGCCTTTTATTTCTTTCTCTTATCTGATTGCCCTGGCTAAGACTTCCAGTACTATGTTGAAGAGGAGTAGTGAGTAGCCTTGAATGATCATTTGTATTTCGGTGGTGTCAGTTGTAATATCTCCCGTTTCGTTTCTTAATGAGGTTATTTGGATTTTCTCTCTTCTTGGTTAATCTTACTAATGGTTTATCAATTTTATTTATCTTTTCAAAGAACTAGCTTTTTGTTTCATTTATCTTTTGTATTTTTTTTTTTTTTTGGTTCAATTTCATTTAGTTCCGCTCTGATCTTGGTTATTTCCTTTCTCCTCCTAGGTTTGGGTTTGGTTTGTTCTTGTTTCTCTAGTTCCTTGAGATGTGACCTGAGAATGTCAGTTTGTGCTCTTTCAGTCTTTTTGATGCAGGCGTATAGGGCTATGAACTTTCCTCTTAGCACCTCCTTTGCTGTATCCCAGAAGTTTTGATTGGTTGTGTCATTATTGTCATTCAGCTTGAAGAATTTTTTAATTTCCATCTTGATTCCATTTTTGACCCAATGATCATTTAGGAGTAGGTTACTTAATTTCCATGTATTTGCATGGTTTTGAAGGTTCCTTTTGAAGTTGATTTCCAGTTTGATTCCACTGTAGTCTGATAGAGTGCTTAATATAATTTCATTTTTCTGGTCGGGCGTGGTGGCTCATGCCTGTAATCCCAGCACTTTGGGAGGCTGAGGCGGGCAGATCATGAGGTCAAGAGATCGAGACCATCCTGGCTAACACGGTGAAACCCCGTCTCTGCTAAAAATACAAAAAATTAGCCAGGCATGGTGGCGGGCACCTGTAGTCCCAGCTACTCGGGAGGCTGAGGCAGGAGAATGGTGTGAACCCAGGAGGCGGAGCTTGCAGTGAGCCGAGATCGCACCACTGCACTCCAGCCTGGGCAACAGAGCGAGACTCTGTCTCAAAAAAAAAAAAAATTATATATATATGTATAAATAAAATTTCATTTTTCTTAAATTTATTGAGGCTTGTTTTGTGGCCTATCATATGGTCTATTTTGGAGAAAGTTCCTTGTGCTGTTGAATAGAATGTGTATTCTACAGTTCTTGGATGAAATGTTCTGTGTATATATGTTAAGTCCATTTGTTCTAAGGTATAGTTTAAATCCATTGTTTCTTTGTTGACTTTCTGTCTTGATGACCTGAATAGTGCTGTCAATGGAGTGTTGAAGTTCCCCACTATTATTGTGTTGCTGTCTATCTCATTTCTTAGGTCTATTAGTAACTGTTGTATACATTTGAGCGCTCCAGTGTTAGGTGCATATATGTTTAGGATCGTGATATTTTCCTGTTGGACAAGGCTTTTAAAAAAAGCATTATATAATGTCCCTCCTCCATGTCTCTTTTCACTGCTGTTGCTTTAAAGTTTGTTTTGTCTGACATAAGAATAGCTACTTCTGCTTTTGTTTTGTAATATTACCAGAGCTGATTTTCTGGTTCCTTCTCATTTGGTAGGCTGTCAGAGGGAAGGTCTAGAGCTGAAGGCTGTTCAGATTCTTTTGTCCCACAGGGTGTTCCCTTGATGTAGTTCTCTCCCCCTTTCCTGTGAGCTGAGCTGCAGTGATTGTTATCGGTCTTCTGGGTCTAGCCATCCAGCAAGTCTGCCCGGCTCCAGGCTGGCACTGGGGGCTGTCTGCACAAAGTCTTGTGATGTGAACCATCTATGGGTCTCTCAGCCATGGATCCCAGCACCTGTTCCAGTGGAGGTGGCAGGGGGGTGAAATGGACTCTGTGAACGTTCTTAGCTTCGGTGGTTTAATGTTCTGTTTTTGTGCCGGTTGGCCTCCTGCCAGGAGGTAGCGCTTTCGAGAGAGCGTCAGCTGTGCTGTTATGGAGAGGGACCAGCAGTGGGTGGGACCCTAGAACTCCCACGAGTATATGCCCTTTGTCCTCAGCTACCAGAGTAGGTAGGGAAGGACCATCATTCGGGGGCAGGGCTAGGCGTGTCTGAGCTCAGACTCTCCATTGGGTCTTGCTGTGCTGCGGCTGCTGTGGGGACTGGGGGTGAGGTTCCCAGGTCAATGGAGTTGTGTTCCTGGGAGGATTATGGCTGCCTCTGCAGAGTCATGCAGGCTGTCAGCAAAGTGGGGGCAATTCGGCAGTCACAGGCCTCACCCAGCTCCCACACAATCTGAAGGGCTGATCTCACTTCCACCATGTCTCTGCTAATGGCACCGAGTTTGTTTCCAGGCAGTGGGCAAGCAGAGCTGAGGACTTACCCAAGGCTACCCACCTCAAGGTCCAGCTGCAAAAGACAAGGGCTTTAGTTCCTCGCCATCCTGTGGAGCTTGCAGCTTTAGTTCCTCGCCATCCTGTGGAGCTTGCAGGTCAGGTTTGCGCCCTCCCCCGAGGTCTGGCCAGGAGGCTGTTGCCCAGTTCAAACTGTTACAAAGTTCAGCTTGAGACTTCCTTTTCCTTCGCCTCTGACTGCCCCTGGATCCCTGTGGTGCCAGGCAGGATGGCCTGCTTGGGGACCCAGCGAGCTCCCAGGGCCTTTCCCGCTGCTTCCTCTACCCCTGTATTTCTCTTAGCTCTGTGAATTGACGACTCAGCTCTAGGTAAGGTCAGGATCGTCTCCCACAAACTAGACCTTCAGTTTCCCCAGTGGGAGTGTGTGTCTGGGGACAGAGGATCTCCCTTTCCTGCTTCTGCAGTTTGGGCACTCACAGTATTTGGGGTGTCTCCCCGGTCCTGCAGGAGCAATCTGCTTCTTTCAGAGTGTCTGTGGATCCTCTCGGGGTTCCTGGTTTGTTCCTGCAGTCATTCTGGAGCTAAAATTCATGATGCAAGCTTCCGCACACTGCTGTGTTCTTCCCAGTTGTAGCTACAATCTAGTCCTGCCTCATGTCCACCATTATCTTTTAAAATACTGCTTCTGTCCCATCCTGTATATTCTTCCTTCTGGAACTCAGCTATAGCTGGTCACTGACTTATGATAGTTCGACTTATGATTTTTCAACTTTATAATAGGCTTATTGGGGTATTACATGAATTTTCAACTCACAGTATTTTTGACTTAGGATGGGTTTGTTGGGACATAACTCCATGGTAAGTTGAGGAGCTTCTGTGCACGTGTGTCGAAAAGCCGCTTTCCCATGCTTATGCGTATGGCCTTGTACTTTAATCTCTCATTCCACGCCTCCACCTCCCACTGTGTGTCTGTGTATCTGCATGTCTGTAAGTCTGCTTCAAACTGAATATTTTCTTCTGAATTTATCTTTCACTTTATTTATTCTTTTCTCTTGATTGCCCAGTCAGCTCTTAACCATATGCACTGAGTTCTTATTTTTAGTTCATCTATTTTTCAGTTCTAGACTGGACTTATTTTTATGTTTCTCAGTTCAATTCTCTGCCAAAATTCTTTTTTTTTCTCTCTCTCTCTCTTTGAGATGAGTCTCGCTCTGTCTCCAGGCTGGAGTGCAGTGGCACAATCTCATCTCACTGCAACCTCTCCTTGGTTCAGGCGATTCTCCTGCCTCAGCCTCCCAAGTAGCTGGGACTACAGGCATGTGCCACCACGCCCAGCTAATTTTTGTATTTTTAGTAGAGATGGGGTTTCACCATGTTGGCCAGGACGGTCTCGATCTCCTGACCTCGTGATCTGCCTGCCTCAGCCTCCCAAGGTGCTGGGATTACAGGCGTGAGCCCGTGTACCCAGCCCAAAATTCTTTAACATCTACATACTAAATATAATTATTTTAAACTATAATCATGCATCACTTAATGATGGAGACACATTCTAAGAAATGCATTGTTAGGCAACTTCCCTACTGTGCAGACATCAGAGTACATTTATACAAACCTAGATGGTGTAGCCTACGACACACCGAGGCTATATGGTATAGCCACTGTTCGTAAGTTACAAACCTGTACAGCATGTTACTGCACTCAATACTGTAGGTAACTGTAAGACAATACTAAGTATTTGTGTGTGTATCCTATATAAATATAGAAAAGGTAATACATTACACTAGAACATGATGGCACCTTCAACATCACTAGGCAATAGGAATTTTTCAGCTCCGTTTTAAACTTATGGGACCACTGGTAATTTTTATTGGGTCTTGGATATTACATATTAAGATTTTGAGATATAATTTTAGGCTATGGGTGATTTTATTTTTTTTCCTGAGGAAGTGAAGTTTGCTTATTTTAGGCAACCAGGGTAGGGACTTTAGTAATCCAAGACCACTTTAAGCCAATCAGGTATTTAAGTTATTTGAAGCTGAACTTAATTCCCTACTATGGCTGCTTTATTTTTAGTTTACTCTGACTCTTGGGGTATAGCCCTTCAAGTTCCCAGCCAAAAGCCTGGGGTGTTGGCCAAGCTTTGTTCTTCACTGAGGGCCCTGAATTCTAGTTTCTATCTGCCCATATCCATAAGACTTGTTGAAAGCTCTGTTCAGCTCCCCAGCCTCTCAGCCACTGCTTTTATCACTGGCAATATTCCCAGTGGGGAAAGTAACTCCAAATGCTAGTTTATCTCTCTTGTCTCTAATCCTCTCCTAGTTCTTAGCCTTAACATTCCTCACTACCTTTGTACTCTCTGATGTCATCAAACAGATACCTTTCTTATATTTTACCATGTTTCCTAGTTATTCCAATGTCAGTATTGTTGTAAAACAACCTACTCCACCATTTCTAGAAGCAGAACTCCCCGGGGCCGTTTGAACATATTTACTGTGCTATCACTGATAAACACTTCCTTCAGTGCTGGAATAAGCGGACAGTAACAGTTTTGTGAAAGAAAATTTTTATTAAAGAATTCTAAACTGATTTAGATGATATATAATGTCAGCATTATATAACTAATCTTGAAATAAAATATTATTACTTACACATGAAAAAAGTGTTTGTATATATTACTGATTTAATGCCTAGAGGGTATCTGGTTTTATCAGTTGAATAAAGGGCTGCTGACTGCCGAAACAGAAGTCGTGCATTAGACAGTTAATGTGATAGATGTTGACAGCAGCTTTGTAGTGTTACAGTTTACACAGGTGAATTTGGTGCAGGATGTGTATTTCCATTACTGTCTGACTTAGTACATATTTGCAGTATAGGGAACACAGATCATCTGCTATTGTTTACATTTTACTAGTTATACTAAAAAATCCAGTTAACTGGCCGGGCGCGGTGGCTCAAGCCTGTAATCCCAGCACTTTGGGAGGCCGAGACGGGCGGATCACGAGGTCAGGAGATCGAGACCATC
>NW_012116199.1:550604-553342 GCF_000951035.1 Colobus angolensis palliatus
AAAAAATAACTGATTGTTCTCTGCTTTAATCGATTTGTTCCATGATTGCAGGCTACAGTGGAGAGTGAGCACGGAGGCGCCCCCTAGCGGCTTTGCCCAATAGGAAGCCCCTCACAGCCAGGGCAGTTTCCATCCGGTTGGTTGGAGCCACTCCCTGACCTACCCAGTTACGGTGCAGGCCCAGAGGCCACCAAGGAGAATCCGCCGTCCACCCACCCCCGAGGGCCCAGGGTGATGTTTCCGAGGAGAGCAACTCAGGTGCCGAACGCCAGTGGTCCCATGTGACCGGATGCGTGGCCACTGTCCCCAGTGCACCCCTATGTGTCCAGAGTGGCCCTTACATTCCTCTGATGCAGGGTCCTTGATGTCTGTGGCTGCGACAGAGGGAGCCAGAATGATGGATGGCCTCACGCTGTGCACACACAACCCAACACACACCTGCCACACACGCCACACAACATATTTATCACCCATTCCCCCTGCACACCCACACGCACCCATTCTACACAGCAGATAGAGAGTAAGTTCTAACGCCCACCCAAAATGCAAATTCCCTCATCAAAAGCAAACTAAAATCAAATATAAAAGCAAAGAAACAAGCAGCTGTGGACGGCCCTACTTTCTCCTGGCCTGACCATGCGTCCTAGCCACACTGCACCCAGAGCAGAGCCTGTATTCCGCCCTGTGCCTCCTGGGCTACTCTGCTCATCACACCTGTTGCTTGTAGAAGCTTCTGGCTCCCTGATGGCTCAGTTAGACCCGGAGTCTCATGCAGGACCTCCTCGCCAGTCCAGTAGCCAGTCTGGACTCCAGGGCACAGAGGTGAGGGGCACAGCTGCCACACACCCTGAGCACACTCGCCCATCTTATTGAGCTTCTCAGCCCACCCTGCCCTGGAAGTCCTCCCCTGGGCTCCTGAGTGGGAGCCACAGGTTGTCCTCTGACCCACTTCTCTGGCCACATGCATGAGCCAGTTTACTAACGTAACGCACTTTAGGTAAAGGCACTGCTCTAGCAGCTATTTGCAAGTATTTTTGTGAAGCAGCTGAATATAGTTTTCTTTCTTTCTTTTTTTTTTTTTAAGCTCTGGGATACATGTGCAGAATGTGCAGTTTTGTTACATAGGTATACACGTGCCATGGTGGTTTGCTGCACCCATCAACCTGTCACCTACATTAGGTATTTCTCCTAATGCTATCCCTCTCCAAGGCCCCCACTCCCAACAGGCCCCGATGTGTGATGTTCCCTGCCCTGTGTCCATGTGTTCTCATTATTCAACTCCCACTTATGAGTGAGAACATACAGTGTTTGGTTTTTTGTTCTTGTGTTAATTTGCTGATAATAGTGGTTTCCAGCTTCATCCATGTCCCTGCAAAAGACATGAACTCATCCTTTTATATGACTGCATAGTATTCCATGGTGTGTATGTGCCGCATTTTTTTTATCCAGTCTATCATTGGTGGACATTTGGGTGGGTTCCAAGTCTTTGCTATTGTGAACAGTGCCACAATAAACATATGTGTGCATGTGTCTTTATAGTAGAATGATCTATAATCCTCTGGATATATACCCAGTAATGGGATTGCTGGGTCGAATGGTATTTCTAGTTCTAGATCCTGGAGGAATCGCCATACTGTCTTCCACAATGGTTGAACTAGTTTACATTCCCACCAACAGTGTAAAAGCGTTCCTGTTTCTCCACATTCTCTCTAGCATCTGTTGTTTCCTGACTTTTTAATGATAGCCATTCTAACTGGTGTGAGATGGTATCTCATTGTGGTTTTGATTTGCATTTCTTTAATGAGCAATGATGAGCTTTTTTTCATATGTTTGTTGACCACATAAATGTCTTCTTTTGAGAAGTGTCTGTTCATATAATTCACCCACTTTTTGATGGAGTTGTTTGTTTTTTTCTTGTAAATTTATTTAAGTTCTTTGTAGATTCTGGATATTAGCCCATTGTAAAATAGATAGATTACAAAATTTTCTCCCATTCTGTAGGTTGCCTGTTCATGCTGATGATAGTTTCTTTTGCTGTGCAGAAGCTCTTTAGTTTAACTAGATCGCATTTGTCAATTTTGGCTTTTGTTGCCATTGCTTTTAGTGTTTTAGACATGAAGTCTTTGCCCATGCCTATGTCCCGAATGGTATTCCCTAGGTTTTCTTCTAGGATTTTTATGGTTTTAGGTCTTATGTTTAAGTCTTTAATCCATCTTGAATTAATTTTTGTATAAGGTGTAAGGAAGGGGTCCAGTTTCAGTTTTCTGCATATGGCTAGCCAGTTTTCCCAACACCATTTATTAAATAGGGAATCCTTTCCCCATTGCTTGTTTGTGTCAGGTTTGTCAAAGATCAGATGGTTGTAGATGTGTGATGTTATTTCTGAGGCATCTGTTCTGTTCCATTGGTCTATATATCTGTTTTGGTACCAGTGCCATGCTGTTTTGGTTACTGTAGCCTTGTAGCGTAGTTTGAAGTCAGGTAGTGTGATGCCTCCAGCTTTGTTCTTTTTGCTTAGAATTGTCTTGGCTATGCAGGCTCTTTTTGGTTCCATATGAAATTTAAAATAATTTTTTCCAATTCTGTGAAGAAAGTCAATGGTAGCTTGATGGGGATAGTATTGAATCTATAAATTACTTTGGGCAGTGTGGCCATTTTCATGATATTAATTCTTCCTATCCATGAGCCTGGAATGTGTTTTCATTTGTTTGTGTCCTCTCTTATTTCCTTGAAGAGTG
>NW_012116199.1:554892-557504 GCF_000951035.1 Colobus angolensis palliatus
ATTTTGCATTTGCTGAGGAGTGTTTTACTTCCAATTATGTTGTCAATTTTAGAAAAAGTGTGATGTGGTGCTGAGAAGAATATATATTCTGTTGATTTGAAGTGGAGAGTTCTGTATATGTCTATTAGGTCCGCTTGGTCCAGAGCTGAGTTCAAATCCTGAATATCCTTGTTAATTTTCTGTCTCGGTGATCTGTTTAATATTAACAGTGGAGTGTTAAGGTCTCCCACTATTACTGTGTGGGAGTCTAAGTCCTTTTGTAGGTCTCTAAGAACTTGCTTGATGAATCTGGGTGCTCCTGTATTAGGTACATATGTATTTAGGATAGTTAGCTCTTCTTGTTCCATTGATCCTTTTACCATTATGTAATGCCTGTCTTTGTCTCTTTTGATCTGTGTTGGTTTAAAGTCTGTTTTATCAGAGACTAGGATGGCAACCCCTGCTTTTTCTTTACTTTCCATTTGCTTGGTAAATATTTCTCCATCCCTTTATTTTGAGCCTATGTGTGTCTTTGCACATGAGATGGGTCTCCTGAATGGAGCACACCAATGGGTCTTGACACTTTATCCAATTTGCCAGTCTGTGTCTTTTAATTGGAGCATTTAGCCCATTTACATTTAAAGTTAATATTGTTATGTGTGAATTTGATCCTGTCATTATGGTGCTACCTGGTTATTTTGCCCGTTTGTTGATGCAGTTTCTTCATAGTGTTGATAGTCTTTACAATTTGGTATGTTTTTGCAGTGGCTGGTACCAGTTGTTCCTTTCCATGTTTAGTGCTTCCTTCAGGAGCTCTTGTAAGGCAGGCCTGGTGGTGACAAAATCTCTCAGCATTTGCTTGTAAACTGTAAAGGATTTTATTTCTCCTTCATTTATGAAGTTTAGTTTGGCTGGATATGAAATTCTGGGTTGAAAACTCTTTTCTTCAAGAATGTTGAATATTGGCCCCCATTCTCTTCTGGCTTGTAGGGTTTCTACTGAGAGATCCGCTGTTAGTCTGATGGGCTCCCTTTTGTGAGTAACCTGACCTTTCTCTCTGGCCGCCCTTAACGTTTTTTCCTTCATTTCAACCTTAGTGAATCTGACAATTATGTGTCTTGGGGTTGCTCTTCTCGAGGAGTATCTTTGTGGTGTTCTCTGTATTTCCTGCATTTGAATGTTGGCCTGTCTTGCTAGGTTGGGGAAGTTCTCCTGGATAATATCCTGAAGAGTGTTTTCCAACTTGGTTCCATTCTCCCCGTCACTTTCAGGTACATCAATCAAACGTAGATTTGGTCTTTTCACATAGTCCCGTATTTCTTGGAGGCTTTGTTCATTCCTTTTCATTCTTTTTTCTCTAATCTTGTCTACTTGCTTTATTTCGTTAAGCTGATCTTTAATCTCTGGTATCGTTTCTTTGCTTGATCGATTCGGCTATTGATACTTGTGTATGCTTCACAAAGTTCTTGTGCTGTGTTTTCAGCTCCATCAGGTCATTTATGTTCTTCTCTAAACTGGTTGCTCTAGTTAGTAATTTGTCTAACCTTTTTCCAAGGTTCTTAGCTTCCTTGCATTGGGTTAGAACATGCTCCTTTAGCTCAGAGGAGTTTGTTATTACCCACCTTCTGAAGCCTGCTTCTGTCAATTCGTCACACTCATTTTCCATCCAGTTTTGTTCCCTTGCTGAAGAGGAATTGTGATCCTTTGGAGGAGAAGAGGTGTTCTGGTTTTTGGAATTTTCAGCCTTTTTGCCCTGGTTTTTCCCCAGCTTCGTGGATTTACTACCTTAGGTCTTTGATGTTGGTGACCTTCAGTTGGGGTCTTTGAGTGGATGTGCTATTCCTTTCTGTTGGTTTTCCTTCTGACAGTCAGGGCCCTCTGCTGCAGGCCTTCTGGAGTTTGCTGGAGGTCCACTCCAGACCCTGTTTGCCTGGGCATTACCAGCGGAGGCTGCAGAATAGCAAAGATTGCTGCCTGTTCTTTCCTTTGGAAGCTTCCTCCCAGAGAGGCATCCGCCAGATGCCAGCCAGAGCTCTCCTGTATGAGGTGTCTGTTGGCCCCTCCCGGGAGGTATCTCCCAGTCAGGATACACAGGGGTCAGGGACCCACTTGAGGAGGCAGTCTGACCCTTAGCAGAACTCAAACACTGTGCTGGGAGGTCCACCACTCTCTTCAGAGCCATCAGGCAGGGACGTTTAAGTCTACTGAAGCTGTACCCACAGCCACCCCTTCCCCCAGGTGCTCTGTCCCAGGGAGATGGGAGTTTTTTCTGTAATTCCCTGACTAGGGCTGCTGCCTGTTTTTCAGAGATGCCCTGCCCATAGAGGAGGAATCTAGAGAGGCAATCCGGCCACCGCGGCCTTGCTGAGCTGTGATGGGCCCCATCCAGTTCGAACTTCCCAGTGGCTTTGTTTACACTGTGAGGGTAAAACTGCCTACTCAAGCCTCAGCAATGGCGGACGCCCCTTCCCCCACCAAGCTCAAGTGTCCCAGGTCGACCTCAGACTGCTGTGCTAACAGCGAGAATTTCAAGCCAGTGCATCTTAGTTTGCTGGGTTCCGTGGGGGTGGTACCCACTGAGCCAGACCACTTGACTTGCTGGCTTCAGCCCCCTTTCCAGGAGAGTGAACCGT
>NW_012116199.1:557554-562343 GCF_000951035.1 Colobus angolensis palliatus
GGCATCCGCCAGATGCCAGCCAGAGCTCTCCTGTATGAGGTGTCTGTTGGCCCCTCCCGGGAGGTATCTCCCAGTCAGGATACACAGGGGTCAGGGACCCACTTGAGGAGGCAGTCTGACCCTTAGCAGAACTCAAACACTGTGCTGGGAGGTCCACCACTCTCTTCAGAGCCATCAGGCAGGGACGTTTAAGTCTACTGAAGCTGTACCCACAGCCACCCCTTCCCCCAGGTGCTCTGTCCCAGGGAGATGGGAGTTTTTTCTGTAATTCCCTGACTAGGGCTGCTGCCTGTTTTTCAGAGATGCCCTGCCCATAGAGGAGGAATCTAGAGAGGCAATCCGGCCACCGCGGCCTTGCTGAGCTGTGATGGGCCCCATCCAGTTCGAACTTCCCAGTGGCTTTGTTTACACTGTGAGGGTAAAACTGCCTACTCAAGCCTCAGCAATGGCGGACGCCCCTTCCCCCACCAAGCTCAAGTGTCCCAGGTCGACCTCAGACTGCTGTGCTAACAGCGAGAATTTCAAGCCAGTGCATCTTAGTTTGCTGGGTTCCGTGGGGGTGGTACCCACTGAGCCAGACCACTTGACTTGCTGGCTTCAGCCCCCTTTCCAGGAGAGTGAACCGTGCTGTCTCTGGTGTTCCAGATACCACTGGGGTATGGAAAAAAAAAAAAACTCCTGCAGCTAGTTTTCTGTCTGCCTGAACAGCCACCCAGCTTTGTGCTTGAAACCCAGGGCTCTGGTGACCTAGGCACTGGAAGGAATCTCCTGGTCTTCAGGTTGCAAAGACCATGGGAAAAGTGCAGTATCTGGGCCAGAGTGTGCACAGTTCCTCAGGCTCAGTCCCTCACGGCTTCCCTTGCATAGGGGAGATAATGCCCTGACCCCTTGTACTTCCTGGGTAAGGCGGCACCCTGCCCTGCTTCGGCTCGCGCTCTGTGGGCTGCACCCACTGTCCAACCAGTCCCGATGAGATGAACCTGTACCTCAGTTGGAAATGCAGAAATCACCTACCCTTTGCGTTGATCTCACTGGGAACTGCACACTGGAGTTGTTCTTATTCAGCCATCTTGTCAGCAATCTGAATATAGTTTTCAACTGAAATCTTAGGGTATGCCCATATGTCAAATAGGTGGAACTGCCCTGGCTGACTCCAAGCGGAGAACCTGAGCCTCCCCTAACCTAGGGGCAGCATCACCACCGCAGAACTCCCAGGCTCTCCCAGACCAGGCTCCCTTGGCCATCACATAAACCTCCGGGGTCACTCAGCCCATCTCAGCCCTAGCCACGGGGGACTGGAAACACGCTGCGCTTCCTGTCTGAAAGCTCGAAAGTTTCCACTGCTTTTACTCACACCCACAGCCAGTCATCAGAAATCCTGCTGGCTCCCCTCAGAAGCCCAGCAGCCCCTGTGTGGGGGTCCACAGCCAGGCTCCATGCCTCTTGCCTTGCCCACTGCTTCTGCTTTTCAGACAGCAGCCAGAGCCAAATGTAAAATAGAAGTCACTCAGTTTCTCCAAAAACAAGAAGGCCTGGGTTTGGTGGGTTACTGCTAGAAGCTGATTGGGGTTGCACTGAATCTCTGAGGACACAGGGGAGGACAGTCCTCCAGAAGAGAGCAGGAGGGCTTGCAGGGCCTGACTTCCAGCCACAGTGATTGGGTGATGTGAGCGTACACAGAGACCGTGTATCCCAGAACAGGACGGAATCCAGAGAGAGGCCTGCACCAAGGGCAAGGGAAAGAAAGGAAAGTCTTCTCAACAAAGGTGCTGAAACAACTGCAAAATGGTATGTTAAAAAAAAAAAAGGAGGACCTTGACGCTCTCTGCCTCCTGCCATGCATACGAATTACTTCAAGGCAGGTTAGGCCTAAATGTATAAACAAAACCTAAGAAGCTTCTAGAAGAAGGCATGGAGGGAAAATCTTCATGAACTTGGAGTTGGCAAACATGTTTTAGAGAGGCCAAAAAAGGACTATGAAAAAGGAAAACATGAATTGAATTTCAAATGAAAAGTATTATGAATTGAATTTCACCAAAACAAAAAATTTCGGTTCATCAAAAGTCACTTAAAATAAATAGGCTGGGCACGGTGGCTCACACCTGTAATCCCAGCACTTTGGGAGGCCAAGGCCAGCAGATTACTTGAGCTCAGGAATTCAAGACCAGCCTGGGCATCATGGCAAAAGTATTTCTCTACAAAAAAAAAAGAAGACAAAAACTAGCCAGGTATGATAGCATGCACCTGTGGTCCCAGCTACTTGGGAGGCTGAGGCAGGAGGATTACTTGAGCCGGGGAAGCAGAGGTTTCAGTGAGCTAAGATCATGCTACTGCACTCCAGCCTGGGCAACAGAGCAAAACCATGTCTTAAAAATAATAAATTAAATAAATTAAATAGATAAGCCACAAACTGGGAAATAATATTCATAAAACATGTATCTGTTAGAGCACTTGTATCCAGAATGAATAAATTACAACCACAAGTTAATTATAAAAATACAAATAATAGAAAAGTGAGCAAAAGACTTAAAAACAGAAAAAAAGAAGATACACGAATTACCAGTAAGCACATGAGAAAATGTTCATATTAGTCATCAGGCAAATAGAAATTAGAACCACAATGAGATACTACTGCACACCCACCAAAACAAAAAAAATTAAGAATGACAATACCAAGTATTAGAATGATGTGGAAAAATAGAACTTCCCAATGTTAAAAGGCAAAATAATAAAACCACTTTGGGAAACAGTTTGGTGGTTTCTTACAAAATTAAAAATACATTTAAGCCCTTAACCCAGCAATTCTACTCTCGGATATTAACTAAAGAAAAATGAAAACATATGTCCACGAAAAGACATTTACTGGAATGTTCATAGCAGCTTTGCTTATAATCACACAAATCTAGAAGCAATGCAGATATCCCTCAGCGAGTGAATAGATGAATTCACTGCAGTGCAGCTACACAGTAGATAGTACTCAGTGGTTAAAAGAAGCGAACTATCAATGCACACTGCAACACGGATGAAACCAGAGACCCTATTCTGAGCAAACGAGGAGAGACACGGAAGACACTTACTGCATGATTCCATTTATATGGAGCTCAAGGGCCATGTGGAAGACAAGATTCTGAAGATGTCCCTCAAGATTCCTGTTCCCTGACATTCAGCCAAACACTGCTCTGGGTACCACTGCGAAGGGACTTTAAAATAAATTATCCTGGATTATCTGGGTGGGCCCAAGGTAATATTAAGGGCTTTTAAAAGCAAAAGAGGAAGACAGACGGCCCCAAGAGAAGAGGAAGAAGAGGCCACCAAGACTTAATGTATGAAGGGGACTCCATCAGTCATTGCTGGCTTGAGGATGGAGAAAGGGGCCACGAGCCAAGGAACATAGGTGGCGTCTGGACACTGACAGTGACCTCCAGCTGACAGCCTGCAAGGAAACAGGGACTCAGTGCTACAGTCAGCCACCTGGAATGGGGTCCTGCCACACCTGAATGAGGCTGGAAGCCAGTTCTCTTTCAAGCCTCTAGGAGGGACTGCAGCCCTGCTGACACCTCTTCAGCCTTGTAAGACTCAAAGCAGAGAAACCAGCTGAGCCTACTGGATATCCAGCCTACTGTTTTAAGCTACTATGTGTGTGATACTTTGTAGGAAATGATGCCAGAGGGATTGGCTGGGAGGGGCATGGGGCCATCTGATGTGATGAGCTTGACGTAGCCATGATCTACTTGATCATGCTAGTGGCTACACGGATGTGCACACTTGAAGAAGTTCACCCAGCTGGGCACAGCTCTGGGCATTCATTCTACCGTGTACAGATTATCCAACCATAAAAGAGAATAAAACCCTGTCATTTGTAACAATGTGTATGGAACTGGAGGTAATTGTGTTAAGTGAAACAAGCCAAGCACTGAAAGACAAATTTTAAAACTTTTAATTAAATGAAAGACTGTGAGAACATTTCTGCAGCTGAGAATCTGCCAGTGGTCTGGTCTCTCCCAAGGTAAAATCTTGCGTCCTTACCATGGCCCCACTCTGCACACTCCAGGCACAGGCTTCCCTGTCCCACTCATTTCTGCAGCTGAGAATCTGCCAGTGGTCTGGTCTCTCCCAAGGTAAAATCGTGCGTCCTTACCATGGCCCCACTCTGCACACTCCAGGCACAGGCTTCCCTGTCCCACTCATCGATAGACTCTACAACCGCACAGGCCCAGGGCACAGTTCGACCTTACTGTTCTAATGACCAAGAATGCTGGCCTCCAGATAGCCACGTCACTCCCTTCCTCATTTCTTCAGATGTCTGTCTTGAAGTCATCTTATTAGGGAACTATGTATGTGGTGCCTGAGTATGAAAACAGCACAGAGTAGGTGCCCCCTGAATCTCTGATGAATGCTTGAACATGGTTCCTGGGTGGACAGTCTCCTTGATGCATGCAGATCACTGGGGGATGCAGTCTCCTGGGAGGACAAGTCCTTCTGGGTGGACAGGGCCTCCCAGCCCTCAGGCTCACACAGCACAGTGGGTTCTGCACCTGCACCCATCCCTGTCACCACCCTCACCTGCTTCTCCTGGGTATCCTGCCTTCTCCACCAGGCAACCTGGGAAGAGGGGGGCAGGTACTGCTCACCCAAATTCTGACCCCACCATTAGTGGGAGCTCATTATTTTGTAGACATAGAGATCCACCAGGATTTCACTGAATCTGAACAAACAGGAAATTTCCTAGGACAGGTGGCCTTTTTCTGTCATTTGTGTGGGCTGGTTGGCCACCCATGCTAGCTCTCTA
>NW_012116199.1:563308-615444 GCF_000951035.1 Colobus angolensis palliatus
TTATTTCTCTTTAAAATCAAATTATTTGTTTTTTAAAAATTCATCTGACACTTTGAAATGAAATTATATGTTTTCTAAAAGTCCCCCCGCAGGACTATCATTTTGGTCCTCTCTGGTCCCGCCCTACAGCCCAGCCCCGCTGACCTCCTGTTGTGTACATGAGCCAGAGGTGGCCTCCATGTTCTGGCCCCTAGGCTGGTGATTTCTTTACTGCAGACCATTTGCCGAAAGTCTGCCAGCCCCAAGCTCAAGTTTTCACATATCCAGTTGTTTTAAACATTGACCAATTATGAGCAGTTTTCTCCATGAAGAGCCTGCCAGCTTTGCATCCCACATGAAACCTCCCCAGCATCCACTGCCCACTGGTAGGATAGAGCCTTGTGCCTATAAAGCCCCAAGCTGCTGCTGCCCTCGGAGCTCTGACCCTGAGACCCCGCTTCTGAGTGACAGCACCTGGACATGTGTCTCAGTCGAGGCTCTCTGGCGAAACAGAACCAATAGGAGACGTAGGTCCTGTGTGCAGTCATGTGCTACATAATGACTTTTCAGTCAGTGATGGACTGCATATTCCATGGTGGTCCCATTAGATTACAGTGGAGCTGAAAAATTCCTATCACCAAATGACATTGTAGCTGTCACGTATTTGCGAGGATGCTGCAAATAAATCTGTGCTGCCGTTTGTATACAAGTCTAGCACATACAACTATGTACGGTACATAATACTTGCTAACAAATGACTACGTGCAGACCCCCGGCTCCTCTGCAGTACCTCTCAGTCATCCAGTCCATGACAGGTGTTCGCGTGTCTGTCTTACCTCTTACTCATCCGCCTTTTAAGAAGCACATATGTAATGGGTTTCTGTATTTACTATGCTATACTTTTTATCATCATTTGAGAGTGTGTGCCTTCTGCTTATATATTTTTTTAAAGTTAGTGTAAAATGGCCTCAGGCAGGTCCTTCAGGAAGTGTTCCAGAAGAAGACGTTGTTATCATAAGAGATGACAGCTCCATGCATGTCACTGCCCCTGAAGACCTACCAGTGGGACAGGCTGTGGAGGTGGAGACAGTGATATGGATGATCCTGACCCTCTGTGGGCCTAGGCTAAGAAAAAATGTTAATTTTTTTTTTTAGAAAAGATTATAGAATAAGGATATAAAGAAAGAAAAGATTTTTGTGCTGTGGTACAATGTGTATTTTAGTCTAAGTGTTAGTAACACTTTGTAATACAAGAGTCAAAAAGTTTTAAAAATGTATAAAATAAAGTTATAGTAAGCTCAGTTTAATTTATTGTTGAGAAAGAAAAAATTAAATTAGTATAGCCTAAGTGTGCAGTGTTTCTACAATCTACAGTAGTGTAGTAATGTCCTGGCCTTCACACTCACTCACCACTCACTCAACTGACTCATCCAGAGTAACTCCCAGTCCTGCAAGCTCCGTTTACGGTAAGTGCCCTATGCAGGTGTACCATTTTTTATTTTTTGTACCATATTTTTACTGTACTTTTTAAATTTTTAGACATGTTTAGATGCACAAATACTTACCCTTGTGGTACAGTTGCCTACAGTATTCAGTACAGTTACATGCTGTGCAGGTTTGTAGCCTAAGAGCAGTAGGCTACATCACAGAGCCCAGGTGTGTAGTAGGCTGTGCCATCTAGGTTGTTTAAGTTCACTTGGTGATGTTCGCACAATGATGAGATCGCCTAGTGATGCATTTCTCGGTGGGTATTTCCATTGTTAAGTGGCACATGACTGTGCAATATGCACACATACCCATACGTGTTTGTATCTGTGTGTGAGTGTGCATGTACATGTATATTACAGAGAGAGTGGGGGAGAGAGACACACCTATTATAAGGAATTGACCCATGAGGTTATGGAGGCTGAGAAGTCTCATGATCTGCAGTCAGCATGCTGGAGAACCGGAAGAGCTGAGGGTGTAAGTTCCAGCTGAGTCCAAGGCCACCTCAATGACAGTCAGGCAGAGAGAGTGAGTTTCCTCTTCTTTAGCCTTTTGTTCTACTCAGCCCTTCAGTGGATTAGATGAGGCCCATCCATGTTGGGGAGGGCAATGTGTGTTGCCCAGTTTACAAATCAAAATTAAATGTTCATCTCATGCAGAAACACCCTCCCAGACACACCCTGAGTAATGTCTGAGCAAATGTCTTGTCTAGATAAGCTCCTGCTGTGAGGATGTGCCCCTTCCCCACGTATCCGCTGCAGACCACTCCAAGCTCGCCCAGTACAGCTTGTGCATGCTGCTGCCTGCCTGTGGTCTCATCTCTTTTCCTTATTCAGCCACCAAATCTCTCAAACCCCCAACACCTCTGTGCAGGTGGTGGTTTTGCAAGCCTCTGAGCCTTTCTATGTTCTGTGTCCCATACTGCCCTCCCTCTTCCTCTTCCGGGAAGCTTCCACGACGCGCTCACAAATAGCAGGGTGTGTCCGCCCCTGTGCAGACCCCCTGGCTCCTCTGCAGTACCTCTCAGTCATCCCAGTCCATAACAGTTGTTCCCATATCTGTCTTACCACTTCCTCCGTCGGCCTCTTAAGAAGCACATACGCATCTTTATTCATATCCATGCCATCAGCACCCAGGGATGGCTGCATGTCCTGGGAGCCTCTTGGGGGTATTGCTCAGTGAATCCATGGCCATGAGCCAGCCAGCCTTCCGTAAGGCACAGCGTGGAGCACTTCCCTGTCTGTAGCTTTTGGCTGTTCAGTTTAGCTATTTCTTCAGCTGCCATGAAAACGCTTATACCATATATTTGCATCATTGTTTAGATTAATTGTATTCTGAGTACAGAGAACCCAAGCATCTGGAAATACTTAAGAATACACTTTGTTTATAAGATCTGGAGTGTGTGAAACCCAAAAGTAGAATTTCTCAGGCTGTAAGCACGTATTCTTTTATCTATCCATACAACAATAAGATAATTTCATCTGTGGAATAAGTCAACCATGAGTTAATGCCTACTGTGTATGTATGCATGTATGTGTGTGTAAGGTATTTCCATCATTAAGTGATGAATGACGATATATGTGTGTTTAATTTATTGTATATGTATGTATACACATACACCAAATCACACTATACACATACTATATACATACACACATGCACAATAATAAACACACACATGTATATAGTCATTGATCACTGAATGACAGAAATACCTTATGAGACATGTGATTGGTGATTGCATCATTGCGCAAACGTTGGAGTTCACTTACACGCAGTAGATGGCATAGCCTACTACACACCTAGGCTCTAGGCTGTAACCGACTGCTCCTAAGCTACAAAACTTTAGGCAATTGTAACATAGTGGTATTTGTATATCTAAACATAGAAAAGGTAAGGTGTTGCACTTTGAAGTTAACAAAAGCTATGATGTCACTAGGTAATAGGAATTTTTCAGCTCCACTGTACTCTTACGAGAATACCATTGTATATGTAATGTGTCATTGACTGAATTGTCATACAGCACGATTGTATGTGAACATATGTGTGTGTATAATTATAACTTGCTCTTTTACTCCGTTGATATATATATATATAACCAAATTGAAAGGTTTTTTCCCAAAATTATTATCCCTTTATCATAAAAATATACTAATTATATTTTATATTACCATGAGATTGATAGTTTCGATACCAATCTTGCAGAGTAATACAAAATAGTTACCATTCAATACTAAAACTGAATGATTTACTTTTCTACAGCATTTAGCCAGTTGTTTGAAATAGTTGAGTACACAATTTATTTTAGCTTTTGGATGTCTGCATATTCATTAAAAACAACCAAAAGGAGCCAGTTAGTTACCCAAACAATCACATCCACCAGGCATTTAGGTAAACTGAGACCCTGAGGAGATTAGTGTAAATTCATTGAAAAAATGCCAACAGAATGAGAAAATACAGGTGGGCATGGTAACGCACACCTGTAATCCCAGCACTTTGGGAGACTGAGGTGGGCAGATCCCTTGAGCCCAGGAGTTGGAGACTAGCCTGGGCAACATGGAAAAATCCCATCTCTACTTAAAAAAAAAAAAGCCCAGTGCAGTGGCACACCTGTAGTCCCGGCTATTCAGGAGGCTGAGGTTGGAGGATCACTTGAACCTGGGAGGTGGAGGTTGAGTGAGCCAAGATCATGTCACTGCACTCCAGCCTGTGTGATAGAGTGAGACCCTGTCTCAAAAAAAAGGCCCCAGAAAAACAAAATGAGAAAATACAAGTCACTCCGGATCTACGCTTTAAAGAGAATCCCAAGGATATTTTGATGTCTCTTCTTTCAGTTCTCCATACAGATATCCATATACACACATGTGTGTGTAGATGCAATATGTGTGTATGTATATGTATACATACACAGGATTTGTAGTATACATCTTTTTCAAATGTTTGAGCTAGCAACTAGCTATTTCCAAAACCTGTCCTTCCTCTCTCTCTGCCTAAGCAGGCTAAGAGGCCTCATGTCCCAGGCTCCCTTGCACTTCAATATGGCCGTGTCACGCACCCCACCATGGAACAACAGAAAGAGTGACATGTGCCCTTCTAGGCTGGCCCGTCATAGCCTACCTGAGGAGGTGAAGTTTGAGGGGAGTCTGCAGTGAAGCCAGGAGGAAGAGGCCCTCCTCCCTTCTGAGTAGCAATCCCTGCCCTCCAGGCTGCCATAGTCCCTGGAAAAGCAGTCTCCGCTGTGAGGGACTTCCCCTACCCCTGCTGGCTGAGTGGGCTGCTGCCGCCCAGGCAGCCTTGGAAGCCACGTGTGGAAGATGGTACCTGGATCCCTGGATGAGTGTGTGGAGCGGAACCATCAGAGGCCTGGACTCCACCCTGGACTGCTATGTGCAGAAAGGAATAGGCCTTTTGTCTTTAAGCTCCTGATGGGAGGCAGGAGGCTCTACTGATTGCCACAGTTTAACCTATTCTGATTCATTATTTCTGTTAAACATTGAGATAGTACAAAATTAATTTATCAGAATTAATTATGAAAATTCCCAGCTTAGAAAGTGTGGGGGGCATGGAATTTGTCATTAACTTTGACATCCCTTTGTGTTTCTTGCTAACCTATCATGTTGCCTCCCCCTTGGAAACGACCACTCACCTGAAGTTTGTGTTTACCTTTCCCTTGCTTTCTCTTAGCATGTTGCCATGCATGTCTGCACCTATAGTCAACATGTTGTTTAGTATTGCATGCTTTGGCCTTCATATAAATGGAGCCAGACTGCATGAATCTTTAGGAACTTTCTCCTTTCCTACAACAAGATATTCCTGAGACTCCTCTGTGTTGTTGTATGGAATTAAATTGCTTTTTCATTGCCACATAGCATTCCACTGCTTGAATAAACCAAATGTATTTGTTCATTCTACTTTTGATGAACATTTGACTTGTTTCTCTTTTCTGCTGTTATGAACAGGGCTGCTGTATGCGTCTTTAGTGGCTGTATGCGCATATGGCAGATGTACGGGCATTTCTGTAGGCATTATACCTACAAGTGGGATTGCTGGATACCAGGACACAGGGCATTTTAGATTAAAAGGTCAGGAAGAGCCTTTCTGATGAGGTGATAGCTCAGGAGAGACCACAATGAAGTGAAGGAGAAAGAGTGCAGATATTCTGAGAATGCATAATCCAAGCTGAAGGAACAACGAGTGTTAGGGCCCTATGGCGGAAAGCCCTGGCCAAGGTCAGAGTGGCTGGAGCCCAAAGAGGGACAAAAGGCGAAGTCACTTGGTGCCTGGGACCAGATTGCCAAAGGCCTGGAGGCCATGGGGTAGACTCTGAAGTTATTTGGAAAGTGATTGGAAGTCCCTGGGGTTTCAAAGGAGAGGAACATGACAAGATTTACATTTTCTTTTTTCTTTTTTTTTTTTGAGACAGAGTCTCAGTCTCTGTTGCCCAGGCTGGAGTGCAGTGGCATGATCTCAGCTCCCTGCAACCTCTGCCCCCT
Source organism: Colobus angolensis palliatus (assembly GCF_000951035.1). Taxonomy (NCBI): domain Eukaryota; kingdom Metazoa; phylum Chordata; class Mammalia; order Primates; family Cercopithecidae; genus Colobus; species Colobus angolensis. The sequence goes on from NW_012116199.1 coordinate 569,266, forward strand.
GCGTTCAAGCAATTCTCCTGCCTCAGCCTCCCGAGTAGCTGGGATTACAGGCACCTACCACCGCACCTGGCTAATTTTTATATTTTCTTTTTCAGTAGAGATGGGGTTTCACCATCTTGGCCAGGCTGGTCTTGAACTCCTGACCTTGTGATCCACCTGCCTCAGCCTCCCAAAGTGCTGGGATTATAGGTGTGAGCCACCACGCCCGTCTAAGATTTACATTTTCAAAGGGCCAAGCAAAAAGCTTCATCCAAGCAAAAAGCCTAGGGTTTTCCCTGGTGATGGCCATATGCGTGCTTCTTGGGGTTTCCAGCCGGACATCTGAATAACAGCAGAAGCCTCTATTCTGTGTTGTTTTTAAACTTTCAGACTCTTCAGACTTACATGGCCCCTTAGAGATGAATCTCAACCATCTCTCCTTAACATTGCCAAAACTGGGTCTCAAAGAGGAGGCAGAAGTTGCCCAAGGTTACAAGGCAAGCTCACAGCAGGGCTGCGGCCAGACCCTGGCCCCGACACTCCCTGCAGTTCTGACTCCCACCCCCGAGTGAATGCATGTGGTACCCACAGCCCTGGCAGGCTGCTGTGCAGAAAACCCTGCCCTCAGTCCTTGCTATCTAATACACCAAAGCCATGCTGTAAATTGATACATACGTGAGCTAGTCACACTGGATGTATGGAATTTAGACTTTCATTTAAGTTCAGGGTTGATTCATTTAAAGAAATTGACTGTAAAAGCTGAGGCTAAGCCTCCCACCCATCACATCTGCGCTGTCTGCAGTCTTTATGTTCTGCCTACATTTCCCTTCTTTGGTCATTCTATCCTGGAGGAAGGAAACCGGATAAATGGATTCACTCCTAGAATAACAGGAAGGGTTAATAGTAATCGTAACTGGCGGGAGCCTTTCTCCATAGGGTGAACCAGCGTAACCTCACCTTCAGAACTCCTGCTGAGGGCCCATCCTGACCCCACCTGCCTTTCTACTGTTTTAATGTATACATTTATATTCACATGCATATGTAATTTTGCATGAATGGCGTCATAACATATATATCATTTGTTTCTAGAAAAAGTCTTCTTTGTTGCTTGGCTCATCCCCATCCCTCCTTCCTCTCTCTATTCATGTCATTACAACTCCTGGAAACCCATGTGAGCAAGCTAGTGTGTGTTCTCTCATATTTTTCTCCAAGTTCAAATAGTGGTCTGTAGACACCTGTGTACATACACATCTTTATGTATACACATGTATGTATACACATGTGAATATAGCCAGGGCTCTTTCAGGGGCACATAAGAATCTGGAGGTTGCAAGTGAGAAGGATTTTCAGACCACCACTTAGAGGCTTGCGCCCCAGCTGGAAGGGTGGGAGTGAAGGGCAGGGAAGCCACAGATAGAAACACGTGACTGAAAGGTCAAGCTCAAGCCCGGGGATGCCGGTGGGGACGCGCTGTGCTATCACAGCCTACTGCCCCAGAGCACCGAAGCAGCTCACCCACAGAGGCTCTCCTGGGCGCAGCATGACTCACAGGCAGAGCCACTGTCACCATCTGGGCTGCTGAGGATGGGATTCCCCGGAGCTGGGCCAGAAGTAGTCTGTTTCTGCTCACAGCTAACCTTGGCATTCGAAGACTTCTCCTGCTACCTTCCAAGCCTCACATGAATGTTTCTCGTTTGAGAACCTGGAGCTTGTCTGGAAAGCAGTTCTGGGAAGTGCCATTCCAGGCTGTTCCCAAATTATGCAGAGGAGAATGAAGGGAGGGGAGAGGTTGAGCACAGGCTCTCTGGCACCATCCACCCCTTTTGTCAAATCCTCATCCATCCATATCCTTTGGCCCATATCTAACCAGCAAGCAACAGCGGTAACATCGCGCCCTGCTGATTCTCCTCTTCTTGATACCACTGGAAATGTGCACGCTTCTCACCAACAAGGGGAGGCACAACGTCCGATAAGTCACCAAACTCATCTATAGCTTAGAGACTGAATTGAGAACTTCATTTCTCCTCATCGATAGGTCTTATGGCATATGACAAGGAAGGGAGAGGGCGCACAGGATTTCTGTACTCCAACAGATAAATCACCAAACCAGAGGGAAATAGGCAGAGCATCACGGTCTTGAACACTGCACCTTGCAGACTCTGGCTGACATATCTGTGACCGTTTTCCACTGTGACAAAGATATGGTTTGGAGTAGGAGCTTATGTTGAAAAGGGAAGCAGAGCATAAAAGTTTGGAAAATTTGCAGTCTGATAATGCAGTAGAAAAGAAAAACCCATTATCTGGGGAGAAATTCAAGCCAGCTGCAGAAATTTCTGTAAGTAACGAGGAGTCAAATTTTAATCGCCAAGACAATGGGAAAAATGTCTCCAGGCATGTCAGAGGTCTTCACAGGAGCCCCTCCCATCACAGGAGCCCCTCCCATCACAGCAGCCCCTCCCATCACAGGAGGCCCTCCCATCACAGCAGCCCCTCCCATCACAGCAGGCCTGGAGGCCTAAGAAAACAATGGTTTTAAGGGCCAGGCCCAGGGCCTTGCTGCTCTGTGCAGTCTCAAATCCCAGCCATGGCTAAAAAGGGCCAATGTAGAGCTCAGGCCACTGCTTCAGAGGGTGCAAGTCCCAAGCCGTGGCATCTTCCACATGGTGTTAAGCCTGCAGGTGTATAGAAGTCAAGAAGTGAGGTTTGGGAACCTCCACCTAGAATTCAGAGGATGTATGGAAATGCATGGGTGTCCAGGCAAAAGTTTACTGCAGGGGCAGAGCCCTCATGGAGAACCTCTGCTAGTGCAGTGCGGAAGGGAAGTGTGGGATGGGAGCCCCCACACAGAGTCCCTACTGGGGCCCTGCCCAGTGGAGCTGTGAAAAGAGGGCCACCATCCTCCAGACCCCAGAATGATAGATGGACCAACAGCTTGCACTGTGCACCTGGAAAAGCTGCAGACACTCAGTGCCAGCCTGTGAAAGCAACTAGGAGGAGGGCTATACCCTGCAAAGCCACAGGGTGGAGCTGCCCAAGACCACCTCTTGCATCAGCGTGACCTGGATGTGAGACATGGAGTCAAAGGAGATCATATTGGAGCTTTAAGATTTGACTGACCTGCTAGATTTTGAACTTGCATGGGGCCTGTAGCCCCTTCCTTTTGGCCAAGTATTTACCCATTGCATGTACCCCCATTGCATATCTAGGAAGTAACTAACTTGCTATTGATTTTACAGGCTTATAGGTGGAAGGGACTTGCCTTGTCTTGAGACTTTGGACTGTGGACTTTTGAGTTAATGCTAAAATGAGTTAAGACTTTAGGGGACTGTTGGGAAGGGATGATAATTTTTGAAATGTGAGGATGTGAGATTTGGGAGGGGCCAGGGCGGAATGACATGGTTTGGCTGTGTCCCTACCCAAATCTCGCCTTGAATTGTAATAATCCCCACGTGTCAAGGGCAGGGTCAGGTAGAGATAGTTGAATCATGGGGACAGTTTCCCCCGTACTGTTCTCATGGTCGTAAATAAGTCTCACAAGATCTGATGGTTATACAAATGTGAGTTCTCCTGTATAAGCTCGTGCCTGCCACCATGTAAGACATGACTTTACCCCTCATTCACCTTCCACCTTGATTGTCAGGCCTCCCTAGCCATGTGTAACTGTGAGTCAGTTACACCTCTTTCCTTTATAAATTAGCCTTGGGTATGTCTTTACTAGCAGCATGAGACAAGACTAATACAGGTGTTCTCCTAACGTTCATTTTGCCCCAGTATTGTGCGAAAGCAAATGCAGTCTCTGCTATGCAACCAGAGTAATTTTTCTGAAATGCAAATACTTTATTTTCTAGATTAAAAATCTCATCAAGTTTCACTCCTATTGAAAACACCTCAGTGACTCATCTTTGCCTTTGAGGTCAAATCTAAACCCCACTGCACAATTCCTGCAAGGCGTCTCTCTCCTGGCATCTCATCTTCCCTACTATCCTGCTACCATCATCCTAACCAGACCTCTCCTCCTGCTGCTGTCCACTTCATCCACACTTAATGACCTCAGTACCTTGAATGTGCTTGCCCATTCTACTTCCAGGTTTATCCAGATGCAACTTTCTGTCCCGTAACACCCCTGCTCACCCTCCTGGCTTCTTTGCCAAGACAACTTTTGCTCTTCTTTTTGATCTCAGACAAAAAAAATGACACTTCCCCCAGGGAGCCCCTTGGATCCCAAATGATGGTGGTTCTTTCCTGGATATCCTGGTGGAATCTGTACTTCTACCTAGCACATAGTTCCCCCTGCCATTGTTTGTTCTCCTGTATTTTTCCCTACATTATTTAGGAATGCGTTGGGCTCCAGGTAATGGAAAACTCACAAAACAGTGGATTATGTGGTACAGATACATACACATGCACTCACACACATACTATATATAGTGTGTATGAGTACACATATATACTAAATGTAGAGAGAGTATATATGTATTGAAACTGTGGATTAGGGGAGCTATTATATGTGTGTGCATGTGTGCATGTGTATACATGTGCATATATACATATATACATACACACAGGCACATACATACAATAGCCCCCCTTATGCACGGTTTCACTTTTAAAGTCTTCAGTTTTACCTGCAGTCAATCACGATCTGAAAATATTAAATGGAAAATTCAAGAAATCATAAGTTTTAAATCACGCACCATTCTGAGTAGCATGATGAAATCTCACCCTGACGTGAATCATTCCTTTGACCAGCGGGTCCGGGCTGTACATGTCACCCACCCATTCATCACTAAGTGGCCATCTCAGTGATCAGATCAGCTATCCTGGCATCACAGGACCTGTGTTCAAGTAACCCTTCTTTTACTTAATAGTGGCCCCAAAGTACAAGAATAGTGATACTGGCATTTTGGATAAGACCAAAAGAAGCCATAATGTGTTTCATTTAGGTGAAAAGGTGAACTTTCCTGACTTAAAGAAAAAAATATTTTTTATGACAGTATTTGTTGCAATATACTGCACCTGCACTGTGGGCCTGCTGCTCTTTCTGCCCAATCCCCTGACAAACTTCCTGCCTCACGTTTTTGCCTCAGATTTTTCCAGGACCTGACCTTCTTCAGATATAAACCCCTTGTAGGTGATACGAGTTGCAAACATTTTCCCAAGTTGACAACTGTCTTTTAACATTTTGTGTGTATTTCATTCTCTTTGGGGCTTTTCATTGTCAACGAAAAGAGTCAAACTCTGTAAAATATTTGGAGAGACATTTAGAGCCAAATATGAGTGGCCAATGACACAGGCCTCAGGAGACCCTAATAACATGTGCCCAAGGTGGTTGGGGCACAGCTTGGTTTTATACATCTTAGGGAGACAGGAGACATCAGTCAAATACATTTAAGATGTACATTGGGGCCAGGCATAGTAGCTCATGGATGTAATCCCAGTGCTTTGCAGGCCAAGGCAGCGGATCACCTGAGGTTAGGAGTTTGAGACCAGCCTGGCCAACATGGCGAAACCCTGCCTCTACTAAAAATACAAAAATTAGCTGGGCATGGTGGCAGGAGCCTGTAGTCCCAGCTACTTGGGTGACTGAGGCAGGAGAATTGCTTGAACCTGGGAGGCAGAGGTTGCAGTAAGCTGAAATTGCACCACTGTGCTCCAGCCTGGATGACAAAGTGAGACTCCGTCTCAAAAACAAAAAAAAAAAGAAAGAAAAAGGACATTGTTTGGTCTGGAAAGGTGAAACAGTGCGAAGTGGGGGCTTCCAGATTATAGGTAGATTTAAAATTTTTCTAATTGGCAGTTGGTTGAAACAGTTATCAATAGAAAGGAATGTCTGGGTTGTGATAAAGAGGTTGTTGAGACCAAAGTTTTATTATGCAGATGAAGCCTTCAGGTGGCAGGCTTCAGAGAGAATAGATTTTAAATGTTTCTTATCAGACTTAAGTCCAATTAGATGTTAAATGCTGGGTGTTAAATGTGGGTGTTAAATGCTGGTCAGCTTTTAAATGCTAGATGTTAAACGTGGATGTTTAAATGTTAAATGCTGGATGTTAAATGCTGGTTGGCTTTTCCTGCATTCCAAAAAGGAGGAGGGCATAATGAGGCCTGTCTGACCCGTACTTCCCACCCTGGCCTTCACCAGTCTTTCCAGTTAAATTTTAGGGTGCCCTGGCCCAGGAGGGAGCCTATTTAGATGGTTGTCGGGGGCCTTCGAACTTTATTTTTGGTTTACACCATTATGTTCCATTGTTGAGTCTGATCACAAACCAGTCATTGAGGCGGTAGAGTTCATGCCAGTGTCTCAGAGTGCTCCTTCCTCCTCTTTGTACTTACTTTTCAGAGTTTCTCTGGTTATTCTTGCTTATTTTTTTACGTGAATTTAAAATCAGCTTGTCTGATTCCAAGGAAGGAAAACAAAACCTGCTTCTGTTTTTTGTTTTGTTTTGTTTTTACTGGAATCAAATCATATATATAAGTTAGAGGAATAAATTACAACATTAAGTCTCCTAAACTAGGAACATAGTATTGTTGACGGAAAAAACAAATTCTGTAAAATATTTTAAAAGGTTTATTCTGAGCCAGTATGAATGACCATGACGTGGGGAATAATCTGAAGAGGTCCTGAGAACAAGTGCCCAAGGTGATGAGGTTACAGTTTTGTTTTATACATTTTAGGGAGACAGAAGTTACAAGCAAAGGCATGGATCCATACATGTAAGGTATACATTGGTTCAGCTTTAAAAGGTGGGACATCTCAAAGATGCTTAGAAAGGCAGGGAGTGGGGATGGTCACAGGTCATAGGTGGATTCAGAGAGATTTTCCAATTGGCAATTGGTTGAAAGAGTTAAGCTTTGCCTAAAGATTTGAAGTCAGTAGAAAGAAATGCTTGAGTTAAGATAAAGGGATTGTGGAAGCCAACATTCTTGTTATGTAGAGGCAGCCTCCAGCTAGCAGTCTTCAGAGAGAATACATCGTAAATGTCTCTTTTCAGACCTTACAATGTGTCAGACTCTTAGTTAATCTTTCCTGGATCCAGGACAGTGCTAGCTGCGTTAATGGAGATTCTCTACAGATGCAAATTTCCCCCACAAAGGTAGCTTTGCAGAGCCATTTTAAAATATGTCAAAGAAATATATTTTGGAGTAAAATATATTTGATTTCATTCAGGGCCTATTATCTGTCATGTGATGCTATCCCAGAGTCAGGTTGGAATTTGGTACCTCATTGCCACACAGTCTGTTTGGTCAGTCTTAGGATCTGTACTTTAACATTAACGCTGGCCAGTTGTGTCCAGGAATTCAGTTTTTCAGGTATCTCTGGGGTCCCCTGGGCCCAGAGAGGGTCCATTTGGTTAGTTGGTGGGGATTAGGATTTTCAGTTTATGGTATGCACAGTTTAACTTGTATGCCCTTGAGGAATATTGTAAGTTTTCCACATTTATGTTGTTGTTGACAAAAAGATTCAAACTCTGTAAGACATTTGAAGAGATTTATTCTGAGCCAAATATGAGTGACCAATGGTTCATGACATAGCCCTCAGGAGATCCTGAGCACCTGTGCCCAAGGTGGTCAGGGCACAGTGTGGTTTTATACACTTTACGGAGACAGGAGACATCAATCAATATGTGTAAGAGGTACATTTGTTCGGTCTGGGAAGGTGAGACAACTTCAAGTGGGGGCTTCCAGGTCATAGGTAGATAAGAATCAAAAGTTTGCTTTCTTTTGGGGCTTTGATCAGCCTTTCACTAAATACACCATTTACATGAGAGAGGCGGGTAGAGGAATAGTCACTTATGCTTTAGTCTGACTCAGTAAATCTGAATTTTTACATAAACAAGAGGGCAGAGGAAGCAACCAGATATGCATTTGTCTTAGGTGAGCAGAGAGATGACTTAAGTATCTCTAAGATGACTTAGAACTCTAAGACAGAACTTAAGAGTTCTGCCTGTCCTTTGTCCCATACCTGTGGAGATAAGCTATCGATTTATATTGCCAGGGTAAAATGCAACAGAACTGTTTTAGGGCTCTGAGGCCCTAAAGGAAGATCTTGAAGCCCATAAGGAATTTCCTTGTGAGCAAATTGTGAGGGAGGTATGTAGTGTTTTTTATCTTTGTAGCTCTCTTATTTAGAAATAAAATGGGAGGCAGGTTTGCCTGACACCCTTTGACTTAGTGATTTTGGGGTCTTGAGTTTTATTTTCCTTTCATGTTGTGTATATTTCTTTTAAATATATCCCTCACCACTTTATCATTTTAGTTGCAATTGTGTATGGAATATTCTTCCATTATGTCTTCTAACATCTTTTTCTTCACAGATAAAGGCTCTTTATTTATGTGTGTTAATTTTACATCCAGTGTATGAAGTGCTAACGCTCTTCACGGACTACGTCCAGCTCTCTGACTCCCGCTTGTGGGCACGTGGGAGGAGGTAGTTCCTGGGCCCCATGTTTGGATGGGAGCCTGTGGCTAGTTCTTGCCATGGATTGTAACAGGTGAGATATCACCTCTGGACTAGAGTGTTTGATTGTTGATGGGAGATGCTCCTGGCTTTTTATCCTTCTTCCACAGTCATAGGCATAGAGTGGCTGCTCTGTGAGCCTGAATCCTGGAATGACAAGGCATGTCACAGAGCTCAGTCCGCCCATGGTGGATGTATGGAACAAGTGAAAAGAAAACCGGTGTTGTTACAACCTCTAGGATTTGGAGGCTGTTTGTTACCATGTTGTAGTCACTCCTGCTATTGATGGTACGCTCTAGGTAATTGTGTACGTCAGTGTGGTGATCTTAGTGTTTCATGGTAGTTTCCGCCGTATAAAGTTTCTGCCTTCTTATTTACTATGCAGATATTCATACCTCTTATATCTTCTGTTTCCTTATGTACTTTGGATTTGTTTTAATCAGGTGTGCAGATATGGAAATTATTATTATAAAGGAAGAAGCTTGTTCCTCACAATTCCCTGGAAGCAGGGTGCATGACACAACACACAGGGCCCCATGGGGAAGCCCTGTTTCTTTATTTCTGTTTTAGGTTGGCTACTTGACTTATTTTTCATTTTTATCATTCTTACTATGCTATCTGTAGTGTGTTTTCTCTTTTCTCCCTTATACTTTAACTTCATTTCTAAAACAATTTGACTCCTTTTTGCCCCTGAGTTTAATCTGTTTCTGTTTCATAGTCAGGAGGCAGAGGGAGCAGGAGAAAAACCAGAGCAAGAGCCTTTATTGCAGTTTCCATGGGAAGGATTGGGCAGGGCACGGCAAGCAGGCTAAGCTGGTTGAGGGTTGGCTCGTCTGAATAATTCCAGCAGGCCCAAGGTGGAGGGACCGTTCTGAGTTATCTGGTACCTGGCTCTGGGCTGATTAGAGGAGGGGAATATCGGCCTGGAAGTGTAGGAAAGGCTGTGGTTGAGGGGTCTGGGCTTTGGATTAATGGGTTTGTATATGAAAGGAAGGCTTGCAGAAGAGTAGTTTGTTATCTCCAGGAATTTGCTAGCCCAAGGAGATGCAGCCTCTCCCAGGTCACAAAGGCCCCAAGATGTCAAAGCGTCGTAAAATACAAAGAATAAAAAACATGATTAATACACTTAGTTGCCTATTGAACACTTTTGCCTTATAAGGTGGTTTTCCTCATCTTACTTAATGCTTTTTGGCCTGAATTCTACCTTGTTTGATACAAGATCATAACCTCAGTTTTGTTGTTATTGTTGTTTTGTCTTTGTCTTGTATACCTGATAAACTACTATCTGTTTTAGTTGTGACCTTTCTAAATCACTTTGCTCTAGGTGTGTCTCTTATATACAGCAAATGATTCATCTTTCTTTAATTTAGAGATAATGTAAAAATCCTTTTCTTTAAATAGTTGTGTTAAGCCTACTTAAATTTATTGCTATGACAGATATGGTTGGTTTTAGTTCTGTCATAATTTCTGGTTTTCTGTATAAATATTTTAAATGTCTTTCACTATGCTATCTTAGCTTTTTATTTTAGAATATCTTTCCTGATATTTAAAAAATTACGTTAATGGTTACTTTTTTAACCACTGGTATAACAACTATAACTACTTATAATTATGTTTATAACTAGTGGTTACATAAGTTTTCCTTTATGTAATATCCTATATCCCTTTTTCTTTAGACAATGTCAGTTTATTCCCTATATGCCTCAATAAAACAAGCTTCTATCTTCTTCCTTCATTCTCCCCTCTCTCTTCTACCATCTAATTTAACCAGTAGTATATCTTTTGTCTGTTCTTATTATTTGCCCTTCTACTATTAAATATGCTTACATGTACATATTTGACCTGTCAACTGGTTTTTTTTGTGTTTTTGTTATTGTTGTTATTTTTGAGACAGTTTCACTCTGTCGCCCAGGCTGGAGTGCAGTGGTGCAATCTTAGCTCACTGCAACCTCCACCTCCCAGGTTCAAGCAAATCTTGTGCGTCAGCGTTCTGAGCAGCTGGGACTACAGGCGTGGCCCACCATGCTCAGGTAATTTTTGTATTTTTAGTAGAGACAGGGTTTCGCCATGTTGGCCAGGCTAGTCTCAAACTCCTGGCCTCAAGTGATCTGCCCACTTTGGCCTCCCAAAAGTATGAAATACTGCACCTGGCCTGACCTGTCAACTGTAAACATTATCTTTGCAGTCTCATGTATAACAGCTGAGGCATTGCAAATTTATTCTGCTTTCTAAATTCTACCATTTTTGTTGATTATGTCATTTTCATTTTGGTACAATATTGATATTCTTCATCACTTGTATCTCTACCTTTGCTTTTCCTTAGATGTGCAGTTAAGAAAACTTACTGCTGCCTGACTGCTCCTTTGCCAAACTCTTATTCATCTCTTGATTGGCTGGAGTTCATCCTCTAGTAGTTTTCTCAAAAAGTGTCCATTTGAGAAATGTTTTCTGAACTGTTCATGTTTTAAATGGTTTGTCTACAGTCTTTATACAGAAAAGAGTAGACTAGATGTACATAAAACCTTCTTAGTTCATATTGCTTTCTTTCTTTAAGTATCTTGTAGATATGGCCCTATTGTCTTTTGGCATTGAATGTTCCTGCCAAGAAGTATATTGCCAACCTGATTTTCTTTCTTTTTTGCTTACATATTTAAAAAATTATCTTTATCTTTAAAAGAGGATAATTTTTAAAGGATATATGTTGGCATTGACTATACTAGAACAGTTTCCTTATACAGTATGACCTTTAAATATGTAAAAACAAATATTTCAAAAAGTTTGTTTCTTTAATTAAAATCTTTAAATTCTTTTTTTTCCTTTTCCATTATTTTAGATTTCTTATTTGGGGCTCCAATTATGAGTATGTTGGATTTTTTTTTTTACGTACTTTATATCTAACATTTTTCTTTAACCCTGTGTTTCTTTATTTCTGTTTTGTCTACTTATTTTTCATATTTATCATTCATTCTTACTATGCAATCTGTAGTCTGTTTTCTCTTTTCTCCCTTATAGTTTAACTTCATTCCTAAAACAATTTGACTCCTTTTCCCCCTGAATTTAGTCAGTTTCTGTTTCACCTCCTCTTGTGAGTTCACGTATATCTGATTTATAGCTTTTCTTCAGAGCTATGATAGCTTTGTACTAAATTAAAGCAGCTCATCCCTCTCTGAGTGCCAAAATACATATGTTAAATTTAACTTGAAATCCACTGCCTCTTAAGACAATGAAAATAAAATCAAATGATTTAGAAGTTTAAGGCATAAACATTTTCAGCAGTAAACTGTACTAGAGGTTGTAGTTCTTACCATGAAACCTGTGCCTGCTAGTAATCCAATAACTTGCTGTTTGGTGATAATCAGAAATTGAGGCATTCTGAAAGAAAAACTTCACAGGCAACTTCCTCAGTCTTTGAATTCTTTTGGTTAAGGTCTTCTTCCATACAGCTATACTGTCTTGCTGCTTGGAGGAACTATTCCAGGAAGAAGGAACAGAGTACGCAAATACAGAAAGATAGGATAACAGGAACATATTTTGAAGATCTGCAGGAGAAAAGGAATATTTTGAGCTGTGTGTATTGCTATCCAAAATAAATTAGAATTCTGAGCATATAGAATTAGATGAGGAGAATAGAAACTGGATAGTCAGCTAATATCTGCCATAGTCAAGATATTTGGCTTTAAAACTTAGGATGTAAGTTGTAACTAGATTAAGCTTATTCTCATAGAGATGGACTTAATCTTCAAAGGAGGGTATAAATTAAGAGTAAAGAAGAGCAAGAAGAAAAATTAGGGGAATCCATGTGTTTTAAGGGCAGGAAGAGGCAAAGGAACCAGTGAAGGGATCGTAGAGCATCCCAGGGTGCAGGAGAAGAGGAAGTATGAAAATATCCATGTTAGAATTAGGCCTCTAGTGTCCTCCATGGATTTTACGGCCACGGTGTGTTTTGGGACATGGCGTTAGTAACAGTCGAATGAGAACCTCACAGAGTATAGGTAAATCTGTGCAGAAGAGAGTAGAACCCAGCAGTTGAATGCATTAGCAAGGTGGGGATGGAGAGTGGGGATCCAGGTGAAAAGGGTAAACTCTGGTTATGAAGGGTCATGGTAGGTGGGCAACGTAGAGAAGGAGGTGTGTCAGCAACCAGGAGCCATGATGCCCAAAGCTGGGTCAGGTTCAAGGGAACGATAACGCCAAAAGCTAAGGTTTGAATCAAGGCAGATCTGTATTTGAATCTCAGCTCCATAACTTACTCACTGGCTTTTAACTCTGAGTGCTAGAAGTTAAACATAAAACAAAAACCTATAATTAATGAGAATAATGGTAACTACCATCTATTAAGCACTTTGCATAAAGGAAGAACTTTACAAACACTATCTCCTTTTCTCATTTAACCCTCATAAGAGTTCTCATTAGATGGATTGTGTTATCCTAGTTGTACAGGAAGGAATGCAAGGCCTTAGGTGATGAAATGATATATTCACCACCAGAGAATTAGTTAGAAGGTGGAACCAGGGCTCAAAACCAGGCTCTAGAACCTGTGTTCTTGACTGTTCTTCTGGGTTGCATTCCTTCCCAGAAGTGAGTATCCCGGCATCAGGGACACGTATCCTGTGGCTGCCCCAGTCTTCAGCCTCAGGTTTCACCATGGGCCTCTGCGCCTTTCCTTCTCATCCTTACTTGATGTGACATCTGTTGAGGTTCCCAGTAACTTAAAATGGAAAAGATGAGAAGGGAGCTTATATTTTTTTGCTCCTTAAAATTAAGGCTAACTTTTTAATTCTTTAATTTCTTTTTAAATTTTTTTTAATTTTTAATTTTTATGGATACATAATAGTTGTACCTACTGACGGGGCAGATGTGATATTTTGATACAAGCATACAGTGTGTAGTGATCAAATCTGGCTAATCGGGATATCCATCAACTCAAACATGCATCATTTCTTTGTGTTGGGAACATTCCAAATCTATGCTTCTGGTTATGTTGAAATATACAATATTGTTAACTATAGTTGCCCAGTCGTGCTATAGGACGATGCCTAACTGAATCGGATGCAGTGTGTGACACTCCTTCCTGCTGTTACAAGTCCACCGACTCTCAGAGTCGGGAATCAGAGTGCCCACGCTGCCTCCAACTCCCCAGTGTAGCTGCGCCTAGTGCTACGAAGTGCCAGTCCAGCACCCCGTGTCGGGGTGGGAGCCCTGCTGAGTGTGTACCCACACAGGGCACACCTGCCCAGCCTAGCATCGCACCCGCTGCAGGGCTTGAGCTTGGAAGCCTATCTCCTACCAACACTCACTAACAAGAGAATTCCTCCCAAGCTTCTGCTTCTCTCATAGTAAGCTTAAAAAGTAAAACTCTGAGCAAAAGCCCAAAGAAACTTTGAGAATTATTTCAATTCATGTTTCTTTAATTGACACTTTGTTCCCCTCAGAGAGTAAGCTCTACAACTTGATTTTCACAGGCGGATGTGATAATCAGGGGTGCAGTGTTTAGGGGGTGTGTGTGTGTGTGGGTGTGTGTGTGTGTGTGTGTGTGTGTGTTTGAACCTAAAGGCTCTGAGACTGTGTGTAGTCACATATTTTAGATGGACGTCAATTATGGGTATGAAATTCTACTTTTAGAGTCATGCAGAGGGCCATTTTCCCCTTTGAAAAATGAGAACTACTGGTAGAAAATTCATTAGTTTATGTCCTCATGGGAAACCCTTCTTGTCACGGTTCTTCTCTATGATGAGACCATTATTCATGCATTCGTATTGTCACCTCTTGTCGCTTCTTGTCCACAGGCAAAAACTGGGACCTGACAGCCGCTCTGAGCGACTATGAGCAGCTCCGCCAGGTGCACACAGCCAATCTGCCGCATGTGTTCAACGAAGGGAGGGGTCCCAAGCAGCCAGAGCGAGAGCCACAGCCCGGGCACAAGGTGGAGCGGCCCTGCCTGCAGAGGCAGGACGACATTGCCCAAGGTACCGCTGAGGGACTGAGCCTGGGCACAGCTGCCCAGGCCAGTGCACCGCAGCTCGCAGGTGGGTTGGGTGGTACAAAGAATGGTGGGGTCATCACCTCCCAGGTGCAGACAAATTGGACTCTCAGTGCCTTCTTCCTCACACTATGCCGAAATGTCCTTTGTTGCTTCTATCCATGGCTCTAGCCTCTACCTCAGAAAAGCGGAAAAATGAGTCTGATTTCCTAGGACCCCAAAAGCCCAATAAGTGAGTAAAAGCCAGCATTCCTCCTAGAGTCCTGGTTTTTTCAGACCAAACATCTCTAGTTCTTTTACTTATTTCCAAAGTAGCAGTCTCCAAGTCTGTTCAGTGCCACATTTCTTGCCCCATGCGCTCCATCTTCTCTATCCTTTTTCTTCATTATGAAAGTAAGACATGCTTATTATAACAAAGGAAACAATACTGAGATATATGAGGAACACTTAAGAACATTCTCCTGCACACCTCCCAGATCTCATCAGTATAATGACGACTGATAACATCCTGGTGGTCTCCTCCTGCTCCTCTTGCTATCTTGTTCAAAATCAAACGCATCAGAGTCAAATGCACAGCACACTGCAAAGTGCTTGTTTCACTGAGCAGGAGATGATGAACATAATCTCTTAATAGCTACATTTTACTCTATAATGTGTTAATTTTTAGATCGCTGCTGTATTCATGGTGATTCTGTTTTTGCTTGGGTTTTTGTCGTTGTTATTATTTGTTAATTGCCACTGCAAGCAATGCTGAAAGAAACGTCTTTATACCTGTAATCTTACATACTGGTGCTTTTGTTTCTATAGGTTTGCATTCCCAGAATGGATTTGCTGTGCCAACACATGTGTGTTTCTAGCTGAATAATTTTAGGACTTCTTTCCTGACATATTTCTACTCCCCGTGTGTGAAACCGGGTGTTTCCCTTCATTCTTGCCAGCACTGGATATTACAATGTATGGTGTGTTTGGCCATTCTTGCACCGCTATAAAGAAATACCTAAAGTTGGGTAATTTATTTTAAAAAGAGGATTTATTGGCTCATGGTTCTTCAGGCTGTACAGGAAGTAGGGTACTGGCATCTACTCAGCTTCTGGGGAGGCCTCAGGAAGCTTACAGTCATGCAGAAGGCAAAGGGAACAGGCACTCCACAGGGCCAGAGCAGGAGCAAGGGAGAGTGAGTTGGAAGGCAGCGGTGCTGCATACTTTTAAATGATCAGATCTCATGTGAACTCAGAGTGAGAGCTCACTTATCACCGAGAGGATGGCCCAAGCAATTCATGAAGGATCTCCCCCCACCCATGATCCAAACACGTCCCACTAGGCCTCACCTCCAAGATGGCGGATTACATTTCAATATGAGATCTGGGTGGTGACAGATATCCAGACTATATCATTCCACTCCTGGGCCCTCCCAAATCTCATGTCCTTCTCATTGCAAAATACAACCACGCCTTCCCAGCAGTCCCCCATACTCTTGACTTGTTCCAGCACTAACTCGAAAGTCCAAATTCTCATCTGAGTCAAGGCAAGTCCCTTCCACCTGTGAGCCTGTAAAATCAAAAACAAGTTATTCACACCCAAAATACAATGGGGTATAGACATTGGGTAAGCATTCCCATTCCAAAAGGGAGACATTGGCCAAAAGAAAGGGGCTCCAGGCCCCACACAAGTTCAAAACCTAGCCAGACAATCATTAAACCTTAAAGCTCCAAAATAATCTCCTTTGACTCCGTATCTCACATCCAGGGCACACCAGTGCAAGAGGTGGACTCCCAAGACCTTGGGCAGCTCTGCCCCTGTGGCTTTCCAGAGTTCAGTCCCCACTGCTGCTCTCTGCTTGCAGCTTTTCCAGGTGCAGGGTGCAAGCCACCAGTAGATCTACCATTCTGGAGTCTGGAAGGTGGTGGCCCCCTTCTCACGGCTCTGCTAGGCAGTGCCCCCATGAGGACTCTGTGTAGGGTCTTCCGCCTCACGTTTCCCCTTGGCACTGCCCTAGTGAGGTTGCCTGTGAGGGCTGTGCCCCTGCTGCAGACTTCTACCTGGACACCCAGGCTTTTCCATACATCCTCTGAAATCTAGGCAGAGGTTGCCAAACCTCATTCACTCTTGCATTCTACATGTCTACAGGTGTTTAACACCATGAGAAAGTCACCAAGGCTTATGGCTTGCACCCTCTGAAGCAGCAGCCTGAACTGTATCTGGGACCTTTTGAGCCAAGGCTGGAGCTGGAGCAGCCAGGATGTAGGGAGCAGTGTCCCAAAGCTGCACAAGGTAGCAGGGCCCTGGGCCTGGCCCCTGAAACCATTCTTTCCAACTAGGCCTCTAGGCCTTTGATGGGAGGGGCTGCTGTGAAGGTCTCTGAAATGCCTTAGGGCCTTTTCACCATTGTGTTGGGCATTAGCACTCACCTAACTCCCTTTTTATTATGCAAATATCTCTAGCAAGTAGTTGCTCCTCAGCCTGCTCAAATTCTTCTGAAAAAGCTTTTTCTTTCTTTGCCACATGGCTAGGCTGCAAATTTTTCAAACATTTACATTCTGCTTCCCTTTTACATTCTGCTTCCCTTGAATATAAGTTCCAACTCGTTTCTCTGCTCCAGCATCTGAATGCAGACTGTTAGAAGCAGCCATGCCACTTCTTGAATACTTTGCTGCTTATCAATTTCTTCTACCACATACCCTAAATCATCAAGTTCAACCTTCCACAGATCCCTAGGGTATGAACAGAATGTAGCTGAGCTCTTTGCTTGTAGCAGGACAAGCAGGACAAGCTGCAGACAAAACTCCTCAGACACCAAGTTAAAGAAGGAAGGGGTTTATTTGGCTGGGGGCCTCGGCAAGACTCCTGTCTCAAGAGCTGAGCTCCCTGATTGAGCAATTTCTATTCCTTTTAAGGGCTCACAACTCTAACAGGCTGTGCATGAGAGGGTTGTGATCCACTGAGCAAGCACAGGATACGTGACTGGGGGCTGCATGCACCGGTAATTAGACTGGAACAAAGCAGGACAGGGATTTTCACAGTGCTTTTCTATACAATGTCTGTAATCTATAGATAACATAACCGATTAGTTCAGGGATCAGTCTCTAACTACCAGGCCCAGGGTGCGGTGCCGGGCTGTCTGCCTGTGGATTTCATTTCTGCCTTTTAGTTTTTACTTTTTCTTTCTTTGGAGGCAGAAATTGGGCATAAGACAACATGAGGGGTGGTCTCCTCCCTTATGCTAAGGCAAAACATGTGACATTTGCTCCAATACCCAATAATTTATTCATATCCATCTGAGACCTCCTCAGCCTTGACTCTGTTGTCCATTTCATTATCCATATTTTGGTCATAACCATTTAACCAATCCCTAAGAAGTTCCAAACTTTCCCTCACTTGCTGTCTTCTTCTGAACCCTCCAGACTTCCAGCCTCTGCCCATTTCCCATTTCCTAAGTTGCTTTCACATTTTCAGGTACCCCTTGGTACTGATTTTCTATGTTAGTCCATTCTTGCATTGCTATAAAGAAATATCTGAGGCTGGGTGATTTATAAAGAAAAGAGGTTTACTTGGCTCATGGTTCTGCAGGCTTAAAGGAAGCATGGTGCTGGCATCAGCTCAGCTTCTGGGAAGACCTCAGGAAGCTTAAAATCATGGCAGAGGCCAAAGAGGGAACAGGCACTTTACATGGCCAGAGCTGGAGCAAGAGAGAGAGAGTGGTGGGTGGGAGGTCCCCGCCAAGACTGGGAATCACATTTCAACTTGAGATTTGGAGACAAATGTCCAAACTACCTCAAATGTGTTTATGTTGTTTTTCTACTCTGAAGAGTGGAAAATGGTGTCTTGTTTACACTCTCATCTTGCCATTTGCTTGTTAGGCCATTGGATTTCCCCTTTGTAACTTGGCTGTTCATGTACTTTGTCCATTTTCTATTGATTGGTTTGCCTTTTCTTATCAATTTGTTGCTCTCTTTGTAATAAAGACTAAAACATATATTTCGTGTGTGTGTGTGTGTGTGTGTGTGTGTGTGTGTGTGTTTCCCACTGTATCACTTGCCTTAGGACTTTCTTTTCAGAATGTTTTTCCATACACAATGTTTACATTATCTTGCTCTCATGGCTGATGAGCTTTCTCTCTCACTTTGGAAGGTGGAAGATTTCTTGGACTATAGAGTTACTGAAATATATTCTTTTTTTTTTTTTTTTTTTTTGAGATGGAGTCTTGCTCTGTCACCCAGGCTAGAGTGCAGTGGCACAATCTCGGCTCACTGCAAGCTCTGCCTCGCAGGTTCACACCATTCTCCTGCCTCATCCTCCCAAGTAGCTGGGACTACAGGTGCCTGCCACACGCCCAGCTAATTTTTTTGTATTTTTAGTAGAGATGGGGTTTCACTGTGTTAGCCAGGATGGTCTCGATCTCCTGACCTTGTGATCCGCCTGCCTCAGCCTCCCAAAGTGCTGGGATTACAGTCATGAGCTACCACGCCTGGCCTGAAATATATTCTTATATTTAATTTAAATTTTGTTCTTTGAGTCTTTTCATCAATTTGAAATTTTTATAATAGCAAATAATCTGGTTTTGCTTTCTTCTGGATTGAGAGTGAGTTATTCAAGTACATTTCCCCACTGAACTGAACTAAAATGCCAGCCTTGCCTTATATTAAATTCTCAACATACCTGGACCTATTTCCATACTTTGTTCTGCCCACCCCATGGCTGCCCCCCGTTACACTTGACTCAGTGGTTTCACAGGGTATCACTCTCCGCTAAGCAAACCCTTCTATTGCTATGCTTTTCCTTTTTTTTTTTTTTGCTGTTTTTGAATATTTATTTTGCCATCTAAACCTTAAAATTATAATTCTGAGTGGAATTGGAATAGATTTTTATTTCATTTTAAAAATAATTTGCATTTGTAATATTGTTCTTCTATCCAAGAACATTATGTATGCCTCTCCACATATTCAGATTCTGTTCAGATTTTAGGCATGGAAAAAAGAAACTCATTTTTTACTTATTTGTCTTTTATCCAGTGAGCTACATAAATTCTCTTATTAGTTCTAATAATTTGTCCTAAGAGAATCACTTAGATATCTAAGTATACAGTAGTAGCATCTGAAATAATTGTATGTTCTTCATATTTATATAATTAATTCAGTTTTTTATTTTATTGTATTAGGTAGACTCTCCTGAACTGTTGAGAATGAATGCTGTCTTTGTTTCTATTAGCTCAGCCTATCATTCAAGCTATATTTGAATCTATATCTTGGATTATTCTTGACTGTTTATTCTGTTGTTTAGAAAAGCCATAATTGAGTTAGAAATTTTAATACATATTATCTGTGTCTTCTCTGAGTTTCATCCTTTCTGCTGTATTTGTTTTGATGCTATCTTGTTAGGTATATGTATATTCATAATTTTTTAGATTATCTTGCTCTAGTATGTTTTTTAACCAATATATAGGCTGTCTCCTTGTCAAGCCATTTGATATAATAGTTTTTATCTTGAAATCTGCTTTTGTTGATATTAAACAGCTACCCTGGCTTTCTATTGGTTCATATTTGCCAGAAATATCATTTTTTCTGCTGATATAATTTCAACTTTTCTTTATCCTTTCATGTTAAATGTGATTCTTGTAGACAACTTATTATTAGGTTTTATTTTATTATCCAATCCAAGAATCTCTGTCTTTTGAGTAGTTAATTCAATCCATCCTTCTGTCCTATCTTCTCTATCTAACTGAATTTTTCTACTGGTTTTCAAGTTACACATTCTACTTTTACTCACATTGCGATTACTGCTATTCTATTAAAATCAATATTTTGGTTTTCTTCCTATTATTTTTAAAAACTTAACAACTATATTTTCCCCTGCAAAATACATCCCTTAATATGATTTTATGTTGTTCTGTCCTGCCTCTACTTGCTCTCAAACATATTTAGATACTTTTTGTTGCCTTTGCTTATTTAGATAACAATTAACTCCTTTATTTATTCACATGTATTCATTTCTCTTTTGCAAAAACAAAAAACAAAAAACTTCCTCAAAGACTACTTCCAAAAAGAATTTTTGTATGGTGAATCTTCGAAGGCCTTTAGTGCCTAAAAAGGTTTACATAATATACTTATATTTTCATTTAGTAGATTAAAAACTCTAGATTGAAATTATTTGCTTTGAACACTTTCCACCCTTTCCTCCATCGTGTTCTTGCAGCTTGTTCCTCATGTCTTCTAAGAGATTCACTTGACCTGATGTTTTCGCATCCCCATTTATTCTGCACATGAATGCATTATTAGTCTCATTAACATTTTTTCATCCCAAGTTAATTCTTTGTCATTATTATTATTATTATTATTATTTTGCACTCTGATATTCTCTTTATCTCTTTGCACATATTTACTGGGCTCATTTTTTAATCTAGTCCTCCTGGCCAGTACTTTGTTGCCTTTCTTTAACAGTTTCCCTGGAAGCTCCTGGGGCGTGCGGTTATCATCCATCTTCACTTGCACTGGAGCACAGGCTCTGGTGGATGCTCCTCCAGATGAGAGGCGGGGAAGGGTCCTCAAGCTGGAGAGCCTTGGATGTTGTCATTTGGCTTCCAGAAGTTCCCCGCCTGTTCCCCTCCACACAGCTGGACTATCTCCTGAGGGCTGCTCCCAGCTCCTCTCATCTAGAAAGTCCTTGTTTCCTGTAGGGACTGCCCCGTTCTGGTGTAACTGCCAAGCTCCCCGGTATGTTAGGGAAAGGAGGGGAGTAGTGCTCATGGTGACTGGTGCCCCACCCAGCTGTGCTCCAGCACCACCTGACGTTCTCCAGCTGGCACAGGGTCGGGGCTGGGGGATGATAGGGAAGGCAGGCCATGCTGGAGAGAGGAAAGGCAGGACCAGACGCCCTACCCCAGGCCCTCTCGGTCAGCCTCACCCATTCCCACCTCCTGCCCCTGGGGATTTCCAGGTGGGCGTAAGGACAGGACACTGAGGCTGTGCACTGTCTTGCCCCTCTTGTTGATTATTCTTAAATTCGGTTTCATTTCTGCCATTAGACCTGACTCCAGAGGAACCACCTCTTCTAGTCATTGGCTCGGTCTTGTTCTCAGGGCCTTCCTTGACTGTAGCACACGGTTAAGGCTCCTGGTGTCTTTCATGCAGCAGCAGTCCAGACAGATGACCACATGGCCGTTCCTGCTCTTTTGAGCTGGCAGCAAACAAACCAACCCACTATCTTATCCTCCTGGTACAGAGGCTAGAAGGACCCTCCTGTCTGCTACCAGAGAGGTTGGCAGAATCAGGGCCTAGTAAGTGTAGCTGTTACATACTGTGATCTGACTTTTCTTAGATACCATTTAAGAAAAAAAAATAGGACTCTATCCCAGCATAATCCTATTAATTGAGGCTTGTGAGTAATCATATCGATTCCTATTGAATTACAGAGTTTCCGAATTGAATTTATGTCTCCTTTAGTTGAGTTCTTCCTGAAACCATAGTGTGCTAAAACGGAAAATGGAACATTTCATATTCTAAATCAGGGGCCAGAAAATGACCTGTCAGCCCAATCTGGCCTGCTTTTTAAGTAAAGTTTTATTGGAACTCCCCCACGCTCACTCATGTATGTGCTGTCTTCGGCAGCTTTAGTGCTGCAAAGACAGAGGTGAGTAGTTGAGACTGCATGGCTCACAAAGCCTAAAATATTTCTATCTCACCCTTTAGGAAAAGTTTTGTCCACTTGTTTTAAAATGTACCCAGGATCCGTTTTAATCAGGTATCATAAGACACGCAAACCACAGAAATTACTGATGAAGGTGGAAACAGGCCAAGGACAGCATGCAGGGCCACATTGGGAGGTGCGGGTCGCACGGCGGTAGGAGAGAGAGGAAGCACGGACCAAAGCCTTTGTGATGGTTTCTATGGGAAGGCAGGGTAGGGGGAGCAGCCCCTACCCCAGCTAGTGTGCATAACTGCAGCCAGCTCAGGGGCAAAGGGCCTGTCTCCGGCTGCCTGATACCTGGCCTGAAGTGCTTAGGGCAAAGGAACGTTGCCTCCTGGAGAGTAAGAGCCAGCTGGAGAGGGTGGTTGGGAGTGTAGAGTCTGGATTGGCAGCTCTGCATAGGACAGGCATGCTGCCAGGCAAGGCCTTTGCCATCTCTAACATCAGTTCACCCAGGAGGGGCAGCCTCTCCCCAGTCAGGGAGGTCCCAGGTGCCAGAGCAACAAAAACTAAGAAAATAAGGAAACACAGGGTCAGGTGCAGTGGCTTATTCCTGTAATCCTCGCTGAGCCCAAGTGTTCGAGACCAGACTGGGCAACACAGCAAGACCCCATCTCTGTAAAAATTAAAAATAAAAGGAAAATAAATGAAAAAAGAATTTATAGTCAATACATCTCCCCTTTGTCAGTGGCAAGGAAATTCTGCACATTCTTATACTATGTTCTGTTTTGTTTTTTAATCTTTCTGTGTTTTTCTGAGACATAACTTTGATCATGGTAATTCCTGTAAAACATTTTATTTATACATCCAAAAGCAGAATCACTGAGTTCACATTTAAAGAATCAGTATGTGAGTGTGTGTGTTTGTGACTCTGTGTGTGTGTGAGAGAGAGATGATACATGTGCATTCCTGGGGTGTCACGGGAAATGTTAGAATTAGGAGCATATATTTCGCATTATATGATCGTCAACACAATCTATTAATATTTTTAGTTCAAAAATACTTTTTTCCTTTAGACTCCAAATATTTCATGTTTAGAACTACAGAACAGCATCCTGTTGTCCTAGGAGTCACCATGTTTCTGAGACCCTTGAAGTGTCTCATGTCGGTGCTGATTGATGGGCCAGGAGGAGCATGGGTGCCCCTGACCAGCAGGTGCCCACTGTTGAGAGCAACCTCGAGATTGTCTGTCCCACTGACTGCGGGTGCATATAGCACCTCAATTCTCTAATGCCTGATGTCCCTCTCCATCAGGTCCCCAAAAATGGGGCAGTTCCTTCTTTCCCGGATGCAAAAATGGTAGTATGTGGCAAGATGAGCGGCCTCAGCATGGCTTGCCCGAGGTAGAAAGACACAAGCCTCCGCTGCTCCTGCACTCAAGTACCTGAAGCAGTGTGGGAAGCAGTGGGCCATCCCCCACCCCCCAAGCTGGGCCCACACCCTCCCTCCCTCTTCTTTCTATCTGCCTGTG
The DNA here is from genome assembly GCF_000951035.1 of Colobus angolensis palliatus. Taxonomy (NCBI): domain Eukaryota; kingdom Metazoa; phylum Chordata; class Mammalia; order Primates; family Cercopithecidae; genus Colobus; species Colobus angolensis. The sequence continues at coordinate 592,831 of NW_012116199.1, forward strand.
TGGCTTAACGTCTCTTTTTACCTTTCCTCAAAATACAAAGAACTTAATCCTGTTGGTCTCAGAGTGAAAGTGAAGGTGAATCTAAACCACCCATTGTGAAATATAGTCTGTCTCTGTGACTCTGTATTCATTTTAATGGGAAAATACGCGAACCTTCTGGGAACTCACTTTGGGTTTAAAACTAACTTGCCACAGGATCGAAAAGCCTATGCTTTTTAGTCTGTCTTAACAAAACTCCATGAATGCCATTTCTGTCCAGTGCTCTTGCAGGTGGGGAAGGAGGACGCTGCTGTTCCGGGTGAAGGCTGGGGCTGGGTTTTCCGTGTGACCATGGTGTGCTGGTCAGCGTGGACCTCAGAGGGGCATTGCCGGAGCACAGACCTCACTAGTGGGCAGGCTGAACTAGAGGACAGTGGGAGTCCTTGGGACCTCAGGGAATAGCCTCAGGAACTTGCCACAGGGCTTAGACAATCCTTATTTAGACGTAATTTAGGCAGCACAGGCAGCAGGTTTTTGAATGAAACACCAGAGACGGCGCTTTCCTGAGAACAATGACAGATCTGCCGCCTTGCTAGAAAGACCTCTCCTTACTGAAAACACTGACTGTGAAAAAAGATAACCTATTCCTAACACATATTTAAACATTCTTGTTTTATGTGCATTGTTAGTCATTAGAACACAGAGCTTAGAAAAACAAGTGTGCTTTTGCAGCACCAAGAGGATACATCTACTTTCTAGGTAATCAACTTCCTAATGTGGTAACATATTGTACCTTAGAGAAATCCCACACTGCATTTCTCATTCCTGGCTGAAAAGCCCAAGAAGAATAAAGCCAGAGGAGAGCATTACTTTTTAGAGTGCTGTGGCAAAAGAATAGCCAGACGGAAGAGAAACACATGGACTGACTTCATATTGTGCGTCCTGGGAGGGCCACGTAGGAGGCATTTATCAGCGTAACTTGAGTGAAACAGCCTGTCTTAAAACCTGAGCCGCTGTGGATACCTGAATGACTGTTTCTTGCATTAAGTGCATAAATGCATCGAGACAAAGAGCAGTCTCCCTTGTACCATTTAGTCCTGGGAGAGGACAGCTCAGTGGACTCGAGTTAGATATAACTTCAGACCCAAGAACAAGCCTGGTGCTTTTTGACAGTGCTGATGTGCAGCTGTACCGTGGGCTCGCAGCTCCCCACTTACCAAGTGCTTTCCTGACTCTTGTGAATACGTGCCACATACCGGGTGATGGTGATTAATGCAGCAGCAGGAAGGCCTGCAGGATAGAACAGGCTTGTAGGATAGAAGGGCTGGTACAGAGAGAATATGGGTGCGCATGTGTATGTGTGTGCACACATGTGTGTGTACATGTGTGTATGCATAGTTTGTGCGTGTTGTACATGTATGTGCACTGTGTGTCCTGTGTATTTGTGCTGTGTGTATGTAGCATGTGCAAATACATCTATATGTGTACATGTATATAGTATGTATACAGTCTGTAGTGTATGTACATGGGCATGTGTGTATGCGTGTAGTATATGTGCCTAGTATCTGTATGTATGTGTGTGCGCATGCATGTATGCATATGCTATGTAGTATATGTGCATGTATGTATGCAAGTGGATGTGCCGTGTATATGTGTCTAGTGTAGGCATGCATATGTTCCTGTGTATACTTTTGTATTCATGTGTGTGCATTTGTGTGTGTGCATGTGTGTGTGTATGTGTGCAGCATGTGTATGCACATGTATATCTCTGCTTATAAGTGTGTGCACATGTATATATGTGTGAACATGTATGGTGTGTTCATATGTGTGTACATGTGTATTGATGTGTGTTGTGTGGTATGTGAATGTGGCATGTGTCCATGAACGTGTACCTGTGTGTGTGTATTGTGCGTGCACAGTATGTGTTTATGTACACACACAGAGCCATGCCTACACCCATTCAGCCCTCATGGCTATCTTTCCTTCTCCCCCTGCAGAAAAGCGACTTTCCCGGGGGATTTCCCACGCCAGCTCAGCCATCGTCTCCCTGGCCCGGTCCCACGTGGCAAGTGAATGCAACAACGAGCAGTTCCCCCTGGAGATGCCAATCTACACATTCCAGTTGCCAGACCTGAGCGTGTACAGTGAAGATTTCAGGAGCTTCATCGAGCGGGACTTGATCGAGCAGGCAACGATGGTGGCTCTGGAGCAGGCAGGTGAGTTGCGCCTGCCGGCAGGCCTGCGCCCTTTAGACTTGGTGAATGGTGAGCCGGCCTAACCTACTCTATGAGCAAGAGAAGGGCACATGTTCTCAGACGCTGGGCAGTTTTCAGTTAGGATTCTAGGTGCTGCACCGCACCTCCTGCTCTACGGGCTGACGGTGTTCTCGCCAGCATGGGCTGGATAGAGGGGCCGATAACCAGGTAGTGGTGAAACCTCTCGAGTTTTTCCCCTTGCTCCTAAATCCCAGTCCTCCTCTAAGGAGAACCTATGCTTCTTTGCCTTGCTTCTCTCTCTCCCCAGACAACTCCTCCGTGGGTGTTGAACGAAAGATAGGAAAGACCGTGGGCTTTAGAGAAAACAGGAGACCCGCCACTTCCTGTGGACTTGGGCAAGTCAGGTGATCTCTCTGAGCCTCAGTTTCCCGATCTGCAAAGATGAGGAGACTGCTGACCCGGCAGCACTTTGGGGTACTGACTGACGTGTTCCTTCCTTAGCTGTCGGTTCCCTGCCTTCACAGCCTCCTCCAGCTTCCAGGTTAAGGAAGCATGAAACCTGACCTCAGTCTCCTTCCTTCTCCTTAGTGTTTCCTCACCACTCTAACATCCCAATGAAGAAAGCATTCAAGAAGCAAGACAAACTCTCTTCTTTGGAATGTTTAAGGAGAAAATAATGAGTCCAAAACAAAAGTCTAAAACAGATTTAGGTTCTTCCTGAGACAAAGCAATGCCAATTTCACTCATGATCATTCACATCATAAACACTGCAAAATCACACATGTGGGGCTTTCTGAGGCACGCATGTGGAAGACGTTACGGCTGTCTCCTCAGGCCCACCACGCTCCTTCCAGTGGGGGCCCCGCCTGCCTGCACGGGCTGATGGTGCACATGGAGCATGTCCTCAGTCAGTGGGAAGCCCTGCTCCTGCTGGGGTGAGGAAGCATCTCCTTCCAGTGCTGACCCAGCCTTCAGCCAGCTCTTCATGTCCACAGTGGAGTGGAGCCTCCACTTCCAAGGCTTGGTCCATGGAGACGTCCCCAGATGTGTCATCCCAGGAGTTTAGGGCTGCAGCCAGCAATGTGCTGTTAGGGAGTAGAGCTTCTCTCGGCCCTTAGCCAAGACCCAATAAAATTACTAAGCACTTTCTAGAGTTTCAGAAGAAGACAGAAGAGAAATACCTGTAGGTTGGTATGATTCTGATATTGGTGGATGGACCAATCAGGACCCTGGTAGGAAAGAAAAGGCAGCACAAAACTGTGAGATAAAAGGACTCCATAAAGGGACTGCTTTCCAAGGAGTGAGCAGGATTTAAGGACACCAGTGAAAGATACTACTATTCCTGGTACTACCATAGGACCTGGCGAAAAGACAAGGGATGAGAGTGGCTGATGGAGATAGCCACTGGCAGGAGGTGTGGCGTCCGGGAGAGAGAAGATGCTGGGGAAATAAATACTCTGACCACACTCTTCCTCCACCATCCAGGTTCTGACCAGTGCTTCTTAATGACAGAAGGGCAGACTGCAGGGAGCTCACTGATATGGTCCACGCAGGTCACCCTCTGCATACACAGCAGCATGGAGAAGGATAGACAGTAGATCTGTGGGACCAATGGGAAACATCTAGAAAGTCAATGTGCCAGGAAGTTTTACCAGACCTGGCTTCTGTGTACACGTGTACACCTGCTTTCATGCCATTGCTTGTCATTGTTTGCCCAGGGCTGTCGTCATCTACCGCTTTCAAGGGGGAAGGCACAAGATGCATTTAGACAAAGGATGCGATGGTGCTTAGTGGGGCTTATTTGTGTTGGGCAGGCTTGCGGTCAGGTTGCAGCCACAGGACTCACAGAAGCCTCACCAATGGCATGCTTGGCATTAGAACAGGCTCTGCATTCCCAATAGCTGGCTCTCATGTTGTGACTGTGGAGAAATTGTTATCTCAGTGTCTTCACAGCCATCAAAAGCAACCCAGTGACTGGTACCCACAGCCTTGCTCTGTCTTACCTCAGCAAGATTCAACAAACATAAAACAATTCAGCTAGATGAGCAATAACGTAAACCACTCACTGTGGGGGCCGGCTATCTTAAAGACGCTTCTCTATGACTAATTCAGATAAGATATTTTCAATGGAAAAGGCTCACTATTCATAGAGAAGCGGAAATTCGTATTTGTTAAGAAAGAAACAAGTTTCATGGGTTACTGTCTGTTGAATGCTACGGCGGCGCAGACCTTTACACAGCTCAGCACTGACGATGGCTAACAGCTCGGGTGAGTGTAGCAGCTGCCTGAGTGCTGTGCTTCGTGGGAAACGCAGTCTCGTGCAAGGTCGTAGGTAGAGCCCACCTTGTTACCTTCTCCTTGAGCCCTACCATGCTTAGCAAAAGCCTTCGCTTATTTTAAACGTCTTTTCTGTTCTTTTTTTCCACATTTTGTGTATTAATTTTTATCACTTACATTTTACCTTCCAGACTAACATTTTAAGATGAGACTCTGACTTCATCCAGTCTTGAGAAAACCTTTTAAAACCCCAAACTTAGTGAGTTAAGATGTTAAATTATGAACAGCCCATTGTTTATGTTGGGCACCACGAAGAGAACCAACTGGAAGCAGAGGTCAGTGAAGGCAGGAGGTTCAGGCTCCCATCCAGCGCTGGAGAAGCCTCCGCTCACAGCCTACACTCACAGGAGGCCTTGAGGAAGTGGGTCTCACGCTTCAGGGAGTGGTCAAAGGTGCTTGTGGTGCAATTAGCACCTGAAGATCAGGGGTCTGCCTGGGACAGGAGTCCTAGTAGCCAACGTGTCTTCCTCGTCCCTCGTGCTGAAAAATAACGAAAGTGGCTAGGTGTGGTGGCTCACGCCTATAATCCTAGCACTTTGGGAGGCCAAGGCAGGAGAATCACTTGAGCCCAGAAGTCTAAGACCAGCTTGAGCAACATAGTAAGACCCCATCTCTACAAATAATAAAACAGATTAACCAAGCATGGTGGTGCACGCCTGTGGTCCCAGCTACTCAGGAAGCTGAGGTGGGAGAATCTCTGGAGTCCTGGCAGTCAGGGCTGCAGTGAGCCATGATCACACCACTGCACTCCAGCCTGGGTAACAAAGCAAGACCCTGACCCCCCCCAAAAAAAAAAAATAGAAAAAAAATGAAAATAACAGAGGCACACAGACAACTGTGTGTGTGCTCCCTCAGTGGCGTGAAGCAGTCTCTGGGCTGGGTGATAGCGTGAACCTGACCCCACCCGCCATCCGTCTCCTCTGAACTCCTTTCCTCTGCTCTCAAGTGAGGTCTTAGACTAGATCATTTCTCAGTACCCTGCTATGCTCAGACTCACGTGAAGACCCTCAGCTGGCTGGTGCTAAATGGGTCTCCCACAGCCCTCACCCCATCTGGGTGAGGAGTTTGGTCACTGGAAAGCACTGGCAGCTCCCGCACCTTCCACCCCACAGCCAGGCTCTGCTCCCATGGCCATGTTTCCATCATGTCACTGTCCTGTTTCCATCATGAAATGGCCGTCCACGAAAGCTGCTCAGTGTCGCTGGGTACAAAGGGTAAATGTCTCTTTCTAATAGCTTAGTGCTTAGAATCTTTATGAATAAACTGTTTATATGTAATATTATTTTACTGAATATATGAGAGATTGAAATACAGATGTCAAAAAATTATTGAGCAAAAAAACAATCCACTTGTTTAAGGGACAGTTCTAGCTGTGCTTGGCAGGAAACATTACTCTGTCATAAGACTTTGGATGGAGGACTTCCCTTTCCCTTGGGACAGAACATGAACCCAGGACTCAGGTGGTTCTGAAAATTGGCAAACAATGGCCTTCACTCAGTTAACATTGCCCACGGTCCAGCTGTCCATCCTGGGGCCTGATTCCACTCTCCTGGAGCCCTGCGTGGTATCTGCCTGGCCTCCCGAGCCACATAAGCAGCCCCATATATTTCTGAGGCCTCCGTGTCAAGTGGAGTGCCAGTCTGAACTCCCATAAAACCCACAGATCTGGGAGACTGGTCTTCCCAAGCCTTCAAACCCTAGAGAGCTCAACCCACTCCCACCCCATGACAGTCTCAGGACAACAGAAGGGCGAGATCTTCTGGACCTAAAACCAGCTGACCTCCTGAGAGAGGAAGGGAAACACCTTTTGTTTTCTAATGACTAGTCTGCCATTAAGAAGGCAAGAAACCAAACACTGCTTTTGCCATCAGCTGATCCTGCTGCATTTATACAGGAGATGGCTCAGAGACCCAGGTCTCTGGGCTTGGGAAGTTTCATCTGCTACCTCTGGCAGCAGCTAAGCACCATGTGGGTGAGATGGTGTGGTTCTTCAGTGTGTCTGGGGGCAGAGGGCACCATGCGGGTGAGATGGTGGGTTCTTCAGTGTGTCTGGGGGCAGAGGGCACCATGTGGGTGAGATGGTGGGTTCTTCGGTGTGTCTGGGAGCAGAGGGCACCATGCGGGTGAGATGGTGGGTTCTTCAGTGTGTCTGGGGGCAGAGGGCACCATGTGGGTGAGATGGTGGGTTCTTCAGTGTGTCTGGGGGCAGAGGGCAGAGGCATTTTGTGTATAATGCAGGAGTCAGTCACTGCATACATGGGAGGTGGAAACACAGATGATGAGAAATCTCTAGACACACCTTTGAGTTGTGCTCCAGGGGAGGATAATTGGATTGAGGGGAATCTGCTGGGGAACCTGCCAGGGAATCGTAAGCTACAGAGGAGGCTGGCAGGCTTCTGAGTCAGCCCAACCCTGGCTGTGGGCCCGGATCAGCACGGGGAGCTTGGCCACGTCACTGGACCGGCTTGAGCCTCACTTTCTTCCCTCTGAAAGTCGGAGATGTGTAACGGCGGCCAAATGGAGACAGATTGACCCAGTGTCAGCCTGTGTTGAATGCCCACAAAATGCCCCATCCAGGTCTGGGGTTACCTCCACACTCCAGGCAGATGAAACCCCTGCCCTTAGGGAGGTGAAATTCCAGTGGAAGAAAGCCAGTGAACAAGGGGAGCATGAAAATGAGGTGGGGGGCCTCAGAGGCTGCTCTGGGGAGGTTAGGAAGGAAGGTGAGGGAGTCCCAGGATGCCGCTGGAGGACAGGGAGGGAGGCAGCAACAGATACCTGCGGGCCCAGCTTTCCTGACGGAGGGAGTCTAGCATCAAAGTCTTGGCATATTTAAGGAAGCCAGTATCACCTGAGCTGGTGGAGCAAGCGCGCGAGGATTTGGAAAGGAGGGCAGGAGAATGGGAACGGGGCCCTAGGGAGCCTCATAAGTCCTTTGGGCTTCACTCTAGGTAGACACACAGCCCCTGGAGGGTTTTGAGCAGGGAGCTGGTGCGTCTTGATTCACATCTGACGGATTCTGGCTGCTCGAGCATGGACTATGGGGTGGTAAGAGAAGAAGCTAGAAGAGGAGGGAGAGGCGGCTGCTATAGACCAGGGCAGGAAGAGGCAGCTGCTACAGACCAGGGCAGGGAGAGGCGGCTGGCAGAGTCGTGGGGGTGGTAGTGCAGGTGAGGGGCAGTAGAGAGACACGGCTGTGGGGTACGTTTTGAAGGCAGACCTGCAGGCCATGACGATGGAGGGCTGGGGCTATGGCAGGCGGGGAGGAGTCCAGCATGGCCCTAAGAATGTTGCCCTGAACATGTGGGTAGATAATGGTGCCTGAGGAGATGGAGACCCCTGGAGGAAGGGCAAGATCAAGGTGGGGGCGAAGAAGAAGCCAGCACCGTCAGGCAAAGCCGGAGACTGTAGTGAGACCTGTAAAGTTGCTGTCCAGATGAACGTGAGGGTCTGGAGTCACAGAGAGCTCTGAGCTGTGACTGTGGATGTGGAGTTAGTGCCCTAAGGTGAGACCTGTGGATGGAGTGAGCTCCTCGTAGGACCCTGCGGTGCACCATGCCCCCAGCCTGGCTCCATGCAATGGTGAGCATGAGTTGGACACACTTGTCTGGAGCATGGACAGAAAACAGAAGCCGTCCAAAGAATCAGGCTGGGGCACTGCAGTATTGAGGGCTCAGGAACAGGAGCCAGCAGAGGAGACTGGGAATGTGTGGGCCTGGGAAACAGGGCGAACCAGCAGTGGATAGTGACCCTGCCACCCAGGGTGGAAGGTGTTTCAAGAAGGGAGCAATTGGTGGTGCCAAATATGCCAGTAAGTCAGTGTGCACTGGAAACTGACCACTGGGTTTGACTGTGAGGCCAAGGTTCTCAGGGAAGCCATGCTGCACCGTGCTTGATTCAGAGAAAGGTCAGGAAGTGGCTTTCCTTCCCCTTCTCCTTGTAGATCTCACCATCGGCTGCTGTGAGTCATCTCTTTCCTCCAGCTTTTACACTCTTGCCCTCCATCTCGTGAGGCTTCCATTGGTCTCCTAGCTACCTGGGACCATTCCTTGCTTGCAAAGGCAGCTCCTTCCATTGCTAGTTACCAAATTTGCCTTCCGATCCTTGCTGTGCTTGGAGCTTGCTGAGCTTCCTCCACCCATCAGTCAGGCAGAGTCGCAGCTCTGAAATCCCCGTAGGCAAGCCTGGAAATATCATGTTCCTTTGTGGGCGGGGTGCAGCGTTGGGCAGCCCTGAGCACAGGGCCTGGGCCAGAGTGTGGAAGGGACAGAGGCCAGGGTTCACATCGCAGCGTGGTGGTCACAGCGTGGTTCCTGTGCAGCCCCCTGACGGGGCGTCAGGCTCTCCTCTGTGACGCAGTGATGAAGCAGCCCACCTTGAGGGGCTGCTGTGAAGATGAACTGAGGTCATGTGTGCACGGGGCTGGTTGCATACTCAACATCAAGTAAATGGCCTCCTCTACTCATGTTTTATTTTCATAGAGTGGTATTTCTTATTTTTCTTCCTTAAACTTTTTGCTATAAATAATTTAAATTGTGACCAAATAGTAAGTTATCTTGTCAAGCATTACAATTATTCATTCATTTAGTAAACGTTGATTGAGCACCTATGGTGTCTCAAACCCTATTGTCATAACCCATTTGCATTGCTCTAAAGGGATACCTGAGACCAGGTAATTTTTAAAGAAAAGAGGTTGATTTGGCTCACAGTTCTGCAGGCTGTACAAGAAGCATGGGGCCAGCATCTGCTTCTGGTGAGGGCTTCAGGAAGCTTCCAGTCCTGGCAGAAGGCGAAGGGGAAGCAGATGTGTCATATGATGAGAAGGGGAGCAAGAGAGGAGGAGGTGCCGGACTCTTTAACAGTCATCTCGTGGGAAGCAATAGAACGAGAACTCGTTACTGCGAGGATGGCACCCCACCATTCATGACGAATCCAACCCCATGACCCAAACACCTCCCGCCAGGTCCCTCTCCAACACTGGGGATCACATTTCAACATAGATTTGCAAGTGAAAAACATCTCAAACTGTGTCAACCACCGGTATTATCAGGGACAACCAAGATGAGGAACACAAGGCCCCTGCCCCAGAGCAAAGGACGTAAAGGCAATACCGCAGTCCCATGGCAGGAGCTCTCACAGAAGCACGTGCAAGGCACAGCGATGCCCAGAGAGGGGACCTCCGAGGGCCCAGGTGGGGAGGGTGCACTCCAGTGATATGAAAAGGAGTCACAGGGTCACATTTAGGGCAAGAATCCCCTCATCTTTCTGTTAGAGAATTGTCATGTTTTGTTTTCTTTCATCGAAATGTCGTGGGGTGATGAGCAAAAAGACATCTGATTTTAAAGTGTGTGGTAACCATCTGCTCCAAGGCTGAAGTTAATTGGTCCCATTATCACGGATGAATCAGAGACTGTTGCTCAGAAAAGTCAGAAGAAGTGACTAATAGCTCCCCACGTGTGCAGCACCGCCTCCCTCTGTGGTGTGTTCACCTGTGGTTTTCTTATTTGCAGAAGCTCAAGTTCTCAAGCTGTTCACAATGCCAGTGCCCGTGTCTTGTTCCTGTTCTGTGGTTATGTCATGGGGAGATGGCAATGACCACTCTATCAAAGCCAGGAATAGAAACATGGAACCATGAACTTTTCGCATGTTCCCAATTGCACTCCTTGTATGGAGCACACCTTTATCTTGGGCACCCCATTCTGGGTTCTGCTGGATGTTAGAATAGCACTGGGCCATGAAGGGGTCTCCAGAGGCTGGAAAGTGCTGGCATTTACCACGGTTGGGCCATCTTTTCAGGGCGGTCACGCCTGATTTACAGCCCAAGGAATGCTCTCAACTGGGTAAGAGTCTTAACTTCTGGAAGCCAGCTTACATCAAACCACTAAGCCTTGCCCTCCATCTACCCAGCTGCTCTAGCAGGCTGCACCCTGCCTACATGCCCTCTCCTGAGTGTGCACGGTCTCAACAGCCTGGGCTACACTGTTATCTGCACAGGTTACAGGACCTGTCTACTTGCCCTTGAGCATTCAGGTGTTTCTTTGTGCACAGCTCCCCTTAGCAGCATGCACTTCAGGGACACGAGTAAACCTCCCAGACACCTGCTGAACACTCCCGGGATACGCCTCCTGGGATACGCATGCAAAATGAATGGACAGAATTCCTATTTAAATATCCTTGGGCTAAAGGACGCTGCATGTGTTTCTATTGCTGCCTAACAAATTACCACACATTTGGCAGTTTAAAACAGCACAAGTGTATCATCCCACAGCTTCCGGGGGCCAGCCGTCTGCTGTGTTTTAGCTCGGTCTCAGACTCTGCTCAGAGTCTTTCAAGGCTGAAATTAAGGTGTCTCCTGGCTCTGTGCTCATCTAGGGGTGGATCCATTTCTGAGTTCCCTGCTGTTGGCAGAATTTAGTTACTTGCGGCTGAATGACTGAGGTCCCATTTTCTTGCTAACTGTTGGCGCCTAGAGAGTACCCAAGAGACTCAGAAGTAATACAGGTTCACTGTGCGCTGGCTCCTTGCCAAGTCTCATGCACGTGTACAGGTTACACAAAGCAGGTGTCTTACAGACACGCAGTGAGGGACAATAGCAGCCTAGGGTTCAGGGCAAGACAGTCACACAAGGCTTAGGACAGCTGCCCAGGGTGCATGCTCTCTTGTGCTGCAGCTGAGGGACCCGAGAAAGCAGCCTGCTGTAGGTTTTATAACCTGGGGGATGCAGTCATTATTGGGCTAAAACATACATCCTGTTCTCAGAGGAACCAGAACAGAGTCCAGACTGTTCTAGCCAGTTTTCCATGATCTCAGGATACTACATTCCCAGCACATTCTTTTTTTTTTTTTTTTTTCTGGAGACAGGGTCTCCCTCTTGTCACACAGGCTGGGGTGCAGTGGCGCAATCTCGGCTCAGTGCAACCTCTACCTTCTGGGTTCAAGTGATTCTCCTGCCTCAGCCTCCCGAGTAGCTGGGACTACAGGCGCCCACCACCATGCCCAACTAATTTTTGTATTTTAGTAGAGTATTTTGTATTTAGTAGCATGTTGCCTACAGTAATTCTTGAGAACTATAGGCAAGAAAGGGGAAAGAACAGGTTCAGTCCAAAGCCATCCAGGACCCCACACCAGGTCCTTACTGTCTGGCTCTCTTCACATGGCATAGCAGTGAAGTTGTTTACTGCTTCAGGTTGTTTACTGTTTGGCATGGCAGTTGTTTACTGCTTCAAGACCAGCCAGAGAATCTCCCCTCTCTCCCCTCTCCCCCTTTCCCTCTTCCCTCTTCCCTCTTCCCTCTACATTCTACCAGCCACCCTTTCTCTGTAAATCTCTCTGATTTCCTTTTCTCTAACCACTAAACCCTCTTCTAAAGAGGTCCGCAGAGTAGGTCAGACCAACCCAGAATAATCGCCCTTGTGGTCAACTCGGAGTCAGGGAATAATAAAGTAATTATAGCTGCAAAATCCCCTCACTTTACCCCATATCATAACCTAATCACAGGAGTGACATCCCATCAGAGTCACAGGTTCCACCTACACCCTAGGGGAAGGGATGACACAGGAGTCCACCCCAGGAGGTGGGAATATGGGAACCACTTTAGAAGTCCACCTGCCACAGATGCAGTGTCATTACTTGCAATATGGTAATTCTTCTATGCGAAAAGATCCAGAATGAGAGATTAAGTCATACTGAATATGTTGTGGTCAGGGGAATTTTCTTGATTTACTGTTGTGCCACTTTGAACCATTTCACTTGGATTGGTATGCTTGCCTAGAGGCGCATGCATTTGGACTGAATTCTTTCTTTCTTTCTTTCTTTTTTTTTTTTTTTTGAGACAGGGCCTCTCTCTGTCTCCCAGGCTGAAGTGCAGTGGTACGATGTCAGCTCACTCTAGCCTCTGTCTCCCGGATTCAAGCAATTCTCCTGCCTTAGCCTCCCAAATAGCCGGGATTACAGGCGTACACCACCATGCCCGACTAATTTTTATATGTTTGGTGGAGACGGGGTTTTGCCATGTTGGCCAGTTTGGTCTTGAACCCCTGGCCTCAAGTGATCCACCTACCTCGGCCTCCCAAAGTGCTGGGATTATAGGTGTGAGCCACTGCGTCCGGCCAGGATTCTACTCTTGATGGTTTCAAATTTCAAACAATGTGTCTCTGAGCCCTCCAAAGACATCGTACCCTTTGACTGGGCGCTTTTGACAGTCAGAACCATGGATCTGGTCATCTGGGATGGGATGGGGGTAGGCACTATGACAACTGTGCTTTTGATAATAGCAGCCTTCACATATTGGGGATCTCCGATGTGCTAGGTGTATTATACGCCATTAATTATGTCCAGATCTCACATCGGCTGCATGCAATTGCCAAGATGCTCTTCATTTACAAATCAGGAAGAAGAGACTTGGGGAAGCGGAAGGGTTTGCCCATGACTGCTTGGCTGTGAAATGTCCTCATCCTGCCCATGCCACGAAACCTCCTCAGTTCAGCTCAGAGCCTTGGGAACTGTCACCCTTTCCCTCAGGATATTTTCTGCCACATGACCCATTCCAAATATGAATTGCATGATTTATGGGATTTTCTTAAAAGAATAAATCACCAATACCAGAGAAAATCTCCAAAGGAACACTCCTTCAGAGGCCAAATAGAAAGCCAGCAGCCAAGTTACACAATTCTAGAGGGACACGTTGCTGAGGGCACCGCGCAGGAACATCTGACAGGCAGAGTGCAGGGGGGTGGCCCGGGTGGTACCACAAATCACAACAGTTCCCTAGATTTACATTTAACACTCCTCACACAAAGTGACTGATCCCAAAGTCCTGTCAGGAAGAAAATCAAATCAGGTTATCAAATTTTTAGGAGTATATGGTACATACAGAATAACAGTTCACAAGCCCAGGCGACTTCACACCAAGCGTCGTGAGAAGCTCACCTTGCGGCAGTTCCTGCACAGCTGAGAAAGCGTAAAGGAGGAAGCATTTTGACCATTTTTGTGACTGACTGTTACATATTAACCATCTTTTTAGGGCAAATAGAGTTAGTTGTTTAAGCTGATTTGTGTACAGTTGGTTCGCTGAATCATGCGGACTAGCCTACGTTTTGTGTTTTGTTTATGATTAGAACTAATATTTCAGGGAAATCAGGATGACTTAAGTTTTGGCTACGTGGTTATAGGTGGTTGGCCTTGGGGTATGTCTGAACTGAGGTCTCTATTTTTATTTTTCTCTAACAGTCCTATAAAATGCAGGGATACCTAATGTTGCCAATGTGCTATTACCCACCAAGACGGAAGTTTGGAAGCAAGTCATGTGATGAATCTGCTGTAACAGAGCTCATAAGATCAAAAAATATTCATTAAGTCACTATTGCATTGTCATTATGTTCTCACTTGTATTTTTGTGGGGAAGAAATAGCATCAAAAGAGTTCTGTTTGTTAATCTAGGTATTGGAAATGAAAAGCAAGTGTTCAGGTGGGAGTTAAGGAAGGGTTAGAAAATAGATCCTTTAGATGTCTTAAGAAGTGGTAAAATAAAACTGACAGTGTATCAGATCCATGAGAAGCCAGCCTGTTCAACAATTCTGGGTAAAAGTAAGAAAAATGTGATGTTAAAGCATATATTAATGACAATATATATTCACAGTTTTATGTTGTAGCCTTGTTTATAGACTCAGTCAGCATCTAAGGTACCCCTTAAATATTTCAGACATACTCTTTTGCATTTTATGGGAAAAATAAGATGAGGTAGAAATATTTGCAAATTGGAGTTTTCTGAAGACATTCCATCCAGCAAATTCACCACCTGAATCCTTTCTTTTGCTTTCAAAATGTCGTCTCAGGTGCAAGCAGCTTCCAGCTCTCTTTTCCCTTATAGTCATCTCTGGAGCTAGACCCATCACCCTTTCATTGTTTTAATTCCTTATTGAAACGTTCATGTGGGAAAGTATGCAAATCGTAAGTGTAGAACAGATCACATCCTTTAACAAGGACTCAGACAAGAAACTCACATCAAAGAAACTGACTTCTTACAGCATGGATTTATTTTGCCTCTTTTTGAGCTTTATATAAATGGAATCATGCATGGGTTAAGTTCTGGATTCTTCCACTTAACATTAAGCTTATGCAATTCATTCATAGAGTTGTGTAATTACCATACAGCTTATTTATTCTCATTGGTATATTGCATTGCAATGCATGCATGTATTACAAATAACCTTTCCATTCTGTTATCGATGGATTTTTTGGTGTCTTAGCTCAGGCTAACATAACAAAATACCATAGACCAAGTGATTTAAATGAGAGAAATTTATTTTCTCACAGTTCTAGAGGCTAGAAGTCCCAGATCGAGGTGCTGGCCAATTCAGTTCCTGGTGAGGACTCTACCTTGTAAACGGCTGCCTTCTCACTGTATTCTTACATGGTCTGTCTTCAGTGCATGCCTCGGGGTAGGGGACAGTTTGAGAGTTGAAGCTCTCTAGAGTCTTTTATACAAACACTAATTCTGGGAGATCAGGGCTCCACCCTTATGACCTTGTTTAATGAATTTAAATTACTTCCTTGAAGTCCTCGTCTTCAAAGATAGCCACACTGGTGATTAAGATTTCAATATGTGAATTTGGAGGGGACACATTCAGTCCAAAGCGAGCTGTTGCAACTTTGTCATTATTATAATAAATAGTGGTGCTGTGAACATTCTTGTACAGGTTTCTGGTAAGCCATGAACACATTTCTAAAGATATATACAGTCATCCCTCAGTATCCTAGGGAATTGGTTCCAAGACCCTCTAGATACTGAAATTCTCAGATGTTCAAGTTCCTTGTTGGTGTGCTATTTGCATATAACCTACTCACATTTTCCCATGTATTTTAAATCATCTCTAGATTACCTGTAACACCTAACACAATGCCTACATCATTTCATCCATGTGGATTTGACATATTATTTGGCACACAGCAAATTCAAGATTTACTCTTTGGAACTTCATGGAATTTTTTTTTTTCTGGATTATTTCTATCAGCAATTGGTTGAATTCATAGATTCGGAACCCACAGACACAGAGGGTCAATTGTACCTAGGAGTGATATTGCTGGGTCATAGGATTTATATATGTTCAGCATTGTAACAGTTGTCCAGTTAGTTTTCCAGAGTGGATGTACCAGTTTGCTCTTCTTCTGTTGAGAGTTCTGGTTGCTCCATGTTTTTTGTCTCTTTGTTTTAGTTACTGTGTTGGAAGTGTAGAAGTATCCACACAGTGGTTTCAATTTTTATTTTCTGAGGACTAGTAAAATTGGGTACTTTTCATGTTATTGGCCATTTGCATATCCTCTTTTGTTGGGTGCCTTTTCAGTTTTGTTTGTTACCCATTTTTGAGATTGCCTTTTTGATTGACTTGTGGAAATTATTTATACATTCTAGAAATGGGACCTTTGTCAGATGTGTATTGCCAATATCTTTACCCACCCTACTGGTTGCCTTTTCACTCTCTGACTGATATACTTTAATGAACAGAAGATCATAACTAAAATAGTTCAATTTACCTTTTTTTCCCTTTACTTGAGAGCCCCTATTTCAGCTTAAGAAACCTTTGCCTACCCCAACATCCTGAAAATATTATCCTGCCTTTCCTACTTAAATCTATAATCCACCTAAAAGTGATTTTCATAAATGATGTGCTATGTAATGAGAGTCCATTTTCCTGTATATTCATCAGCCTGACATGGTACCATTTATTGAAATCATCCTTTCT
This sequence comes from Colobus angolensis palliatus, assembly GCF_000951035.1. Lineage (NCBI taxonomy): Eukaryota > Metazoa > Chordata > Mammalia > Primates > Cercopithecidae > Colobus > Colobus angolensis. The sequence goes on from NW_012116199.1 coordinate 609,104, forward strand.
TTATTATGCTGCAGTGTAACCTTGAGATACAACAGGTGAAGTGACTGTGTAGGTGTGGGTCTGATTCTGGGTCTACTCTGTTGCATCAACAATTTTGATGTTATTCTTCTTTATCATTCAGTTTAAGTCATTTTAAATACTTATTATAATCTTTCCTGAGTCATAAGTTACTTAGAAATATGTAGCTGAATCACCATGGGGATATTTCTAGGTTTTTTTTTTTTCTAGCTTAATTCTTCTGTGGTCAAATAATGTACAATGAATGATTTCAGACATTTTAAATTTGTTGAGACTTGCTTCATGACCCAGCATATAATTAAGCTTAATAAATAGTCTATGTGCACTTGAAAAAAATTTGAATTCTGTCCTTCTTAGGTATAGTACTTTTTATATATGTTAATTATATCAAGTTTGTTAATTTTGTTCCTCAGATCTTTTCTATTCTTCACTAAGTTTTTGTCCACTTATTCTACCAGCTGTTGAACAGGGTATGTTAAGGTCTCCTCCTATGATTGTGTTTCTCTGTTTCTTCCTTAGTTATCTTTTGCTTTATATATTTCAAAGCTGTGTTAGTGGGTGCATAGACATTTAGAATTATTATACCATCCTGGTACATTACTACTTTAGTTTTGTTATTAGATGCAGGCCTGATGGCAGTGAAGTCACAGGTTTTCATTTGTCTGAAAATGGCATTATTTTACCTTCATAATTAACAGGTAGTTGTAGGCTTTACAGACCATGTAAGTTCTCTATCACATATTCATTTTCTCTTTCTCTTTCCCTTCCCTCTATGCCTCTTATAGACCAAAGTTTACTGACTCCTGATCTATATTATTTTCTCCCTCTACTTTGGATTTAATCACTGTTCTTCTATAACTTTGTAACATAGATGCTTAATTCATTAATTTCTAGCTTTTCTTTTTTTCTCTTGCAAGTATTTAAGGTTATTAATTTATTTCTCCATACTATTTTAGCTATATCCCCAAAATTTTGGAATGTAATGTTCTTGTTATTACATAGTTACAAAATATTTTCTGATTTTCATTTTAGTTTATTATTTTACCCATGAATTATTGTAAGTGCTTCTTTGTTTGCAAGTATGTAGAAACTATTAAATATTTTTAGTTATTTTTATTATTGATTTCTTAATTCCATTGTGGACAAAGAGCATTGTCTGTATGATTTGAAATCTGTTGAGAACTTTGCTTCATGATTCAGAATATGATCAGTTTTTTTAAATCATTCCATGTGTGCTTGAAAATAATGTTTAGTCTCTTGTGTTGGCAGCATTGTATTGTATTTGTCCATTTGGTCATTTATTATGTTTTTCACATCTGTACATTTATTGGTTTATTTTTTACTTTTTCTCTCAATTACCGATACAGATGTGTTAAAATCTCTCATCACGATTGGGTACTTGTCTATATCTCCTTTTATTCCTATGGATTTTTAATCCTGTATAAATATAATGCCATGTTATTGAATGCAGCAATTAAACTGATTTCTTCCTCATGTCATGGAGCAGTTGAACAGTGTAGAGGGTGTTTGTTTAATTCTACTATTGCTTTTTGCCTTTTGATTTATTTTATCTGCTATTGATTCAGCTATGTTAGCTTTCCGTAAATTAAAACATTCCTGATGTACCGTTTGCCACTTTTCATACCTTTACCTATAACACTTTTGTATTCCTGTGTTTTAGATTTCTCTCTTGCAAGCTGCATGTAGTCAATTTATTCATAAAATCAGTTTCACAGCCTTTGTCTTTTAATAGGTACATTTATTTTTAATGCAACTACCATTTTCCCCCATTCAATGTGGTGTTTATTCTCTCCTTACAAATCTTCTTTTAAATCAATTAAATATTGTTTAATCATGTCTTTTTAAAAATTCTACAATTTTGAAGTTATACCCTCTCTTTCCATTATTGAGAGGTTACCCCTAAAACATGCATATGAATCACATCTCAAATTAATTAACATCTTAACCTACATTAAACCCAGGCAACACAGGGACCTTGGAGTAGTTTGGTTTTATTCATCCCTATTCTCTCCTGTTTTGTAAGTTGTTATCATTCATTTTAATTCTATACTTTTAATCTCATCAGACATTCATGTTTTATATAGTCAACATTCATTTCGATTTACCCATATGCTTACCTTTTTTGTTTCTCCTCATTTCTTCTTGCATGTCAGATCTTCCTTCTGTTTGAAGTTCATCCTTTACAGTTTCTTTAGGTGAGTGCTAATTTTACTCTCTCAGTTTTTGTTAGTCTTAAAATGCCTTTGTTTTGCCCTCATTTTTTGAAAACATTTTTCATGGGTATAGTATTATAGATTGCTAGTAATTTTCATTCAGCACATTGAAGATTTCTTTTGTGGGGGGCTTCTGCTTTCCATTGTTTCATTTAAGAGGTAGGCTGTCAGTCTATCACTCCTTTGAAGATAATTTGTTTTTTTCTTTCTCTAGCTGCTCTAAGATCTTTTCTCTCTGTCTTTTATGTTGTGCAGTTTCACTAGGATATGTTAAGGAAGACATTAATTTTATCGTTCTTACTTAGAATGTCTTAGACTTTTTAAATCTGTGAGTTTATTTTTACATACTTCTTTTGGAAGATCTTCAGTCAGTATTCAATCTTGCCTGATTCATTCCTTTCTGAATTTTGATTGGACAATGTTAGATCTTTTCAGTGTATTCTTATGTCTCATAAACTCTCCTGCATCTTTTCTCTTTCCCTTAGTTGCTTCTTACTTATCTTCAAGTGTATTAACTTTTTTCTTCAACAATGTCTAACCTGATATTAAAATGATTCTTACTTTTTTACTTTAATTTTTATGTCTTTCATTTTAAGTTCTATATGTGTTTTCCAAATCTGCCTCTTATTCTTTGGTCCTATTTTGTTTAATTCTTTTGTGTATTTTAAACATTTTTAACATACTTGCTTACAGTTTCTAGCTAATCATTTTAACCTCAAGTTTATAGGAATCTATAAACTGTTGATATTGTGTGTATGACTGTTACTCACAATGGCTTGTTTCCTGTTGTGTTTGTAATTTTGGATCGTGAGCAGGATGTTATCTGTGGGAATCTCATGTGGCCTGTGTTGAGAGTGTACTTCTCTTAGAGAGATTGTTTTTGTTTTTGTTTGTTTGTTTGTACCAGTTTCCCAAGAGAAATTACCTTTGGTACTTAGAACCAATTTTATGTTAATTTCTTGGCTTAGTGGTTCCAAGCCACAAATCAATTTTAGCTCAAATCTTCATGAGAGTCAACATTTCCAGGAGAAGTTTTTGTTTTCCTCTGCTAAGCCTAGGCTAAAAGACAAATTTTCTTCCCAGCTGCCTTTGCCAGAGCAAAATTATTTCTAATCTTTGCATTCAGGATATAGTTTTTGAGGGTCCTAACTCTATGTGGAAGGAAAAGGCCGTCCCCAGTCCCAATTCTCCACATTTCAGGGTCTCCAGCCTTTTATCCAGTTCTTGTGAAGTGATTAAACAGTTAAATGTCTTCACTCGGCAGTTGCTGGTTTGGTGCATACTAATTTCCATTCCATATTTATTTTTAGTTGTTGGAGATTTACTACACTTTCTTTCAAGTTTGGATATACATTTGAAAGGATTATTGAAAATAAGTATTTTTATTTTCTGACCTCTTTTCCTCTTTAAATCTGTGCCCTCCTGCTCATCTTAGGGAAGGGGATTTCTCTTTTCAAATGACCAGAGACAAAGCTTTCAGCCCCTACTTTATCTGCAGTGCTACACACATCCGTACAATTTTAAATTATTTTTTGCTAAGTATTACAGAGAAATCAAGAATAATAAGTATGGCGTAACTAACGAAAGTAAAAATCAGTGAGGGTTTGTAGGGATATAAGAAATCTTTTTGTCGGTTTTAAAAAGTTGCTTTCTTTGGTTCATTAGGCTTACACCTAAAGGCCAGGTCTTTCCTCACATTCCTCGCATGGTTCCTTTTCCCTGAGGTCTACTCAACTTTTTTCTTTAAATCTTCTTTATCCTAATACTACAATCTAACCAATGAATGTAGGCAAAAAAATTTAACATGCTGTATTTAGATGTCTACCCAATTCAAGAGTGTAATTTGCATTTCTGAGAACCTCTGGACAGTGCTTCTCAGCAATCTGTGTTGAAGGATAACTCTTTTCTTTTTTTTTTTTTTTTTTTTGAGGCGGAGTCTCGCTCTGTCGCCCGGGCTGGAGTGTGGAGTGCAGTGGCCAGATCTCAGCTCACTGCAAGCTCCACCTCCCGGATTTACACCATTCTCCTGCCTCAGCCTCCTGAGTAGCTGGGACTACAGGCGCCCGCTACCTCGCCCGGCTAGTTTTTGTATTTTTAGTAGAGACGAGGTTTCACCGTGTTAGCCAGGATGGTCTTGATCTCCTGACCTTGTGATCCGCCCGTCTCGGCCTCCCAAAGTGCTGGGATTACAGGCTTGAGCCACCGCGCCCGGCCCAACTCTTTTCTTTAGATTTCCAATTCACTGTCTCCCCATGCTTCTATAAAATTTAATAAAAATATTACAGCAAAGCCCATTGCTATAAAAGCTCCTAAACAGTTCCTCCCACTTTCTGTACTTGCCTCATTGTGCACAAGCTGACCTCCCTTTAAGCAGCACCAGGCACTCTGTGTGCAAAAGCTTCCCTTTATTTGCAGTTCATAGTCTTTCTTGCATGAATGTCAGAGCAATTGTGCTTACTCTAAAAAGGACTTTAGTGTATAAAGGTACCTTTTAAGTCAAAGCATTTTGGTTCACTCATTCATTCATTCATTAGCATATGCATAAATATACTCCTTTAGTTAACTCAGGATTTTGAACCTGTATATGCATAGCACATATATGGTGCTTTCTATATGCCACGCCCTATCTTAAGTACTTTCTCAACATTAAATAATATAATAGTCATAAAAACTCTGTTAGATAAGGACTACTTTATCTCCATTTTTAAGAACTGAGGACTGAAACATAGAGTGATTAAGTAACTTGCTCAACACCACACTGCTAAGAAGTAGTGGAACTGAGATTTGAACCCAGGAAGTCTACCTCCAGCTTCTATGCCTAACCAGTCCACTGACTGCCTCTTTAATGACTACCTTAGACACTCTAATCCATATTCTGCAAGGGTAGTGTTCCAGAGCCCACTTTATTTCATCCTCATTTTCAACTTGAATCAGTTGGTCATTATTGCACAGACCTCTGAATTGAAAAGGGAAATCAGGCCTTCCACCTCCTTTGCGGGAAGAATGGTGATTGGTTAGTGTGCCTGCCGTGGAAAGTGTGGTGATTTCTCAATGCTGCTTGCTATGGTGTAGAGGGGATTGATAGAAGATACTTCAGAGAAGTCACCTATTAGCTTCAGGGCTCTGTGCCATCAAAAAAATGGAAAATTATAACCAAACTGTAAAACTTTCAACTCAATCTATTGAAAAAGCAGAAAAATTTAGTCAAACTAGCATTAATTTGCATTAGTTAGATTCCCCCAAAATATTTTTGACTGAATTCAACCCATTTTTAAAACTTAATCTAGACAAATGAGTTAATTTACATAGAAATTGTCTTTGGCACCAGAACAGAATGTCTCCACTATAAGACTATGGAGTAAATCCACATGCCATTTCTTTCGTCTTGAACATCTTCAAATCTACAGGAAAGTTGAAAGATGAGTATTTATATGTCTTGCACAAAAAATCACCAATTTTCAGGACTTTGTCACATTTGCTTTATCTCTCTTTATATGTATGGAAGTACATAGACTTTTTCTGAATCATTTGAATGTGTATCACGAATACTTCACTTCTGAAAATAAAGACATTTTCCTGTGTGACTAAACAACATTAGAAAATTAGCACTAACTTAGTAATGTCAACTAGTAGAGTCCATACTCAGATTTTCCCAATTGGCCCCCAAATTATTTTTGTAATTTATTTTCATTCCAAAACCCAATTTTTTTTTTATTATGCTTTAAGTTCTAGGGTACATGTGCACAGTGTGCAGGTTTGTTACATATGTATACATGTGCCATGTTGGTGTGCTGCACCCATTAACTGGTTATTTACATTACGTATATCTCCTAATGCTATCCCTCCCCCCTCCCTCTACCCTACAACAGGCCCCAGTGTGTGATGTTCCGCTTCCTGTGTCCAAGTGTTCTTATTGTTCAATTCCCACCTATGAGTGAGAACATGAGAACATGCGGTGTTTGGTTTTCTGTTCTTGTGATAGTTTGCTGAAAATGATGATTTCCATCTTCATCCATGTCCCTACAAAGGACATGAACTCATCCTTTTTTATGGCTGCATAGTATTCCATGGTGTATATGTGCCACATTT